>NC_140126.1:33774115-34176615 GCF_964035555.1 Netta rufina | reverse complement strand
CTTGTATCTTCCATAGTATAAGCATCTAGTAACATGTGGGACTCAAGCAGCACCCATTATCTTTAGAAAATGTGTGAGCAAACACTGAATTGGAAACCAAAGTCTGTTTGTACTAGTGGAAAAACATATTAATTGTAGTGCAAAACTATTCATTAACTTCTATTGTATAAAACTTTAAAGTCGGAGGGAAAAAAAAAAAAAAAAAAGACACAAAGACACAAAACATTGACCTTTTCCTTAAGCGTCTCTAAATTATTTTATTGTAGCTGTAGATCCCAAATTTTTTCAAACTGTAAAATCACAACTAAATATAACTACCATTGTGAAATGAAGTAGTGTTTCAGTGAGGTAGAATACCAAAATGGTTATTGTTGCAATAATGCTGATATGTGTAAAATAATTTGAATTGTTTGGAATAAATAATTTGAAAAACATCTGATTCCAGTTTGACAGATTTACAAGTTTTTATGATGATAAAAAATCATTTCCCCCCCCCCCCCCCCCTTTGCTTGTTTCTGTTTAAATCTGAATAACATTAGTATTCAAAATCAGAACTGCTTGTAGAGACAGGTATGCCATATTAAGCAGAACAGAATATTTGGATCAAAAATAAGAATAATGAAGAGGAAACTAGCAAGCTGTTTTCTGCTGTAAACACAGTCTTTCCTAGAAGCTAAAGCAACCATGTGGACTGTAGTGCAATATAGTCTCTACTGGAAAAGGTATTTCAGTGTTTGTTCAAGATAGGACCCTGGGAGGGACAGAATTTCCCATGGATGGATAATGAGAAGATCATCATCATTATGATAGGACATTTTTGAAGGACAATTGAAGGAACAGGGAGTTAAATGTTGGTGCATTCATACAACTGATTTATCTAGTCCCGAGCAATGCTAGAGTTGATACGTGTTACTGGTGTATTTTTGTAAACACACTTCTAATGGATCCTTGAATTTCCCAGACTAAGAGAATCTGTAAAATATCCAAATTCTTCAAAAGGGAGAAAAATACTTTCCCACTATATCTGAAACAACTTCAGTAGTCCCTTGCAGGCTATTTAGTGGGTTGCAACAGATGAAGCCAGGTGACTGGCCAGGCATGGTCCAGATTGGATTCTTCTGTAATTTAGGTTGTCAGTTCAGTTGACAGTTTCAAGATTTTGTACGTGTTTTTGCTTTTCTATTCCCCTCTTTAGAACAGATACATTTATAGGATGCTTTGCCAAATCTGGAGAGATGTAGCCATATGTTTTTATTTACGTTCTTAGGAAATTCTAAATCTGAGCAGGCATTCCTCTAATACAATCTGTTATTCCAGGCTCTTTTCACAGTATCCTTCCCTCAAACCTCACAGGTTATATACTACAGGTCTTAGCTGTGTGAAGGGTTTTTTGTGCTGGATAGAAATGGAACTACTTATGAACTATGTCCTGAACAGCTGTAAATATAAACTATTCCAGGGATATTTTTGTTATAAAGTTCTCTATGACAATGAGACTTTTTTGACTTGAAAAAAATGAAGACTAATCACTGCAATCAAATATCCAATAAATAATAATCAAATAAATAAGCAAATATATGTGACTTGATATGCAACCATTTAATACTTCCTTTTGCGGTTGTCTTGATATTTCTGCACTAATAGTTAATGAGCTATAGACCGAAGTGTTTTCCATGCTGCTATCTGATCCTTAGCTTTGGATAAAACATATCTCCAATTACTTGTATGAAATATTGTCATCTATTAACACTTTCATGAATATTAGCACTATCACCAATATATCTCAAGCCTAAAACTACTTACCCTTTTTAAGAACCGCTCTTTTATTTACTAAAATTTTATAAGGCTTTACAGCAATTATCTTAGGAATATCTCTTGCAGTTTTAAGAAGCATAACCTTACAGTAATTTTATTTGTGACTTTGTCTTGAGTTTTTGTCAGACATAGGGAAATATGTCTGTTATGTATCTAACTGAAACTGTAAGTAAAATGGACATGAAAATATTTTATCTTCCTTACTTATTACTTATTCATTACTCTGCTGTTCTAGTCCAGTGGCCATGTAAATGCAAAATCTTTTCAAACAAGCAGAGATATATTAAGGAGTTCCATTAGGGTCTTTTTCATCATCTTCATTCTTTTGAAAGTAGTGAAAACTTATCACGTTATCATTCTCCTTTCTGGTCTTTTAGAGATTATCAACATATTTGTGGCTAGAAAGAGCAGAAGAAAAAGTTTATTTTCCCTCACACTTGTTCAGAGGCCTTTTTCTGATGGAAAAATCTGAGCTGTGTGCAGTTTTTATCTGTAAATGTAAATAAAAATGCTTTCTACTTTTAAAATATACTACCACACAAACAGCTATAATCCTCTAATGTAAAGATAGAGGTTAGGTCATTAGGTTTAAAAATCCTAGAAACACAAGAAATCATCAGACCAAAATAAGGATAACACGCAGCTTTGTTTTCAACATACTTTGCCAGTCTTAACCTAGCTTTTTTTATCCCTGACTTGCCAACAGAATCAGTCATGTGGCAGTTGGGTTCCATTGCCAGATGTTGGTAAGAGCAGCATAGAACTTCAACCACCAGTAATACATTGTGGAAGTTTAGTTTCCTCCTTGTAATTAGTCATATCTTATGTAAGCAGTTGCATTTCAGCAGGTTAAAAATGGACTTCTTTTTATATTTCACTTGGTTGTTGCTAACTGGTATGACACAAAGTTGCAGAGTTTAAAAATACTTACTAGACAACTGAGACGTTGTCGTCTGGTCTGTTTCTTTTACATAAGGACTAGATTTTTTCACAGAATAGTCTAGACAGTGGCAGAATGAAATGAAGCAACAGCCCACACACAACTTGGGGAGCAAATGCTTAAACAGGTTTCTGAGTTTTTCTCCCACCCAGGGATTTTGATAAGGAAAATACTAAAAAACTCAGAGGCATGTCAGGTTCCTCTGAGCACACATAGGGTAAGGAGAAAAGTCTACATATGATCAATCCCATTATTTTTCTCTTTGATAGTAAAGGCACACTTTCATGGACTTAGGATGAATCATAGGAAACAGGAAAAGAACTGGCCAAAAATCCGTCCTGGATAAGAGGCAGCAGTTCATCAGGCAAACCCTAATGGGGAAGGATGTTATCATAGACTTAGAATAAGGATGAGGAGTGTTCCTGAAAGAAGGAGGGAAATGGCTGGACTGGGTAAAACTATTTGTAAGAAATGTGATATTGCCCCTTATTTGAGGTGAATAAGACCAACAGAGAAGAAAGAGTTCCAGAATCCTCATCCAAACAAATCATTGAGGTTGCTCACTGTTCAACTCAAAGTCCATTTGGAAGGGAGAGACTTGAAGACCATCAGAGTACTGATTTTAGTCTGATGTAAAAGACTAGAGGGTTGCTATGGTAAGGTTTTTCTACAGTAAATAGGATACATAATATTTTAGCATAAACAAATAAAAAAGAAAGGCTGTCTAACCCACTGCTTTCAAGTTACAAGATCTGTATGCAAAACATACAGATCTCTCAAGTGTCATTTTGCATTACTCTATAAAGTGGGTATGTCTGTGCTTTATGTTGGGGCAGCAGTAAGTATTTTTAGACACACTCATGCAGTGCATCTTTTCAGTGGGCTGCCCTCTAACTCAGAGAATATTCCTTAATAGTTTGAAGTACTGGTGTTATGCCCAAAGCTTTTGAATATATGAGGCTGCAATTTGCCAGTGGTTAATACAGTCAAAATGATGAACTGTGTGTCATCAGTGAACAGTTCAATTTTATAAATGAAACCCTAAAAAAGCCATGTTGGATTTTGTACTGTAAAGACGTTTAGGGTACCTCCTTATTGTATAGGACAGTGCTGCGTTAGAGAGAGCTCTCCTTGAGTGCTCAACGCAGGGCTACATACATGTATGTTGTAGAGTATGTCTATGAGTAGACCTATCATTACCAGTCTGCCTCATGTCTTCATAGAATGATGTCTCCATGGCTCCAGAAAATGTACTTTTGTAACATAAATGTTTCCCTGAGTTTGTTTTAGATTTTTTAAATTAATTGTGAAGTATCATTCCAAACTCAGTAAGAGAGTAAACAGGCAGTTATGAGTTTAAAAAAAAAAAAAAAAAAAGTTAATCAGCTCTCGGTGTTTTTGTATTTTTTTTTTCCCTTTTTCCTTTCTTTCTTACTTTTTCTTTACTTTTTTTTTTTTTTTACTTTTTTTTTTTTCTTTCTAATTTCCAGTTGAGATTCCAGAGAAGGTTTAAAAGACATTCTCAGTATTGACTGATGTCAATAAGGATTCCCCTACAGGACTGCTCCTCCCCAGTTATCCAGTATATATGGCAGCTTCTTTTGATCTGTGAGACAGAGATTTCAGCATACTGCTGCTGACATAAAATAGAGCAATCCCTCCACCCTCTGGTGAGGGGTAAGTTTGTGTCTGTATGGACCTGTGATTCTATGTGTAAACACTAAAATAAAAAGAGATGATGGGGTTTCATGAACCCCAGAGTAGAACTTACCCCTCAGGAGACTGAAACTCAACTTTGTGTAAGTAATTAATTATTAAAAAGAAAGAATGTGTCTCCTTGTCTTGGTGATGGGGCAAGGAGGAAAATTGTCTTGGATAGCTGATCAAGTGAACAGTTCTTTACGGTTGTGAATAGCACCTTCAGATTTTGAGTATTTTCTTTCTGGTTCCTTAGTGCTAAAGATCTAAATAGTAAGTATTCTTGGGTGTGTTTTTCTATTATTATACTTATGTTACTGTTATTGTTATTGTTATTATAGTATTAATTTACCAAAAACACCCAACTTAGAGCATTTGAAAGAATTTTTTGCTGTTTATCGCTTTTTGTTTTTGTCAAAGATCTAAAATAAAAATAAATCTAGCCCAACTCTGCCAGCACACTCAGTATATAAAAGCCCTTAATTCTCAGCCACATACTGCATTCACATTTTACTCTCTCATTTTTATTCTGTTCATTTGAAAGGAGATTTTTAATGAAAATAGAAGGTAGTCATTTTCTTAGCATACTTGTTCTTTTAAATCTCTATTGGTCTATAGGGTTTTGCGTTTTGAAGAGGATTACTGAGATCAGAAACACACACACACACACAAAAAAAAAAAAAAGCATTTATGCATGTCATTTGAACTAATGAATTTCTCCATTAACCTTATATTTTAGGTGCCAACTTTGGCACTTTTATTTATTTTATGTAGCAACTGAAATGCAGAGCTCCTGTGAGTCTGATCTGACAACCTTCACCACAAAGGCAGAGCTCCTGTTGTTAGACAACTGGACTTAATGATCACAGCAAGCAGGATTGAAATTTTATTGGTATGCTTCTGTGTGACTGTGACAGTGTTGACACTAAATCAAATTCAATTAGCAAGGGCTTGCTAATGAGTTATACTGCTTTGCAAAGTAGAAAGGACAAAGTGTTTTACAATCTCCAGCCTGCAGACTGGTTACTCTCCGTGTTAACAGAGCAATAGCTTAAGGAACTACTGCAGGATTTTCTCCCTAGATTAATGTTAAAGAATGCTTTGTTAATGAATCCCTGAACAAATGTGTTGTGTGTTACTGGAGAGGGGGGTGGCAGGAGAGAAATACAAGCAGCTTTTTTGTCCTCAAGTGCTCTTGAAGAGATTTATAAGAGCAGTGTGGAGCACAGAGAGCAGTGGAAACTGAACCAGCAGGTGACAACATGGCTGAACAGAGCAGCATCAGCAGCATCTGCAATGGAAAATGTGTCCTGTGAGCAAGCAGACCTGCTACTGCCTTCACAAGAAGTAGGCACTTGTCCAAAGCAGCAGCACCCATCTCACTCTGGCTCAGTGAACATGGTGGCTTTCCTGAGGCTATGTTTGCCAGAGGTGGGTGGAAGATGTGCACTGTGTGCTGCAGGGGTTGCCAGACCCCTGCCTGCTCTCATCTGTTTTCCACTTAGCAGACCTGTCTGTGTGCATGAGGTATCTGCTGAGTAAAGTGTGTGTAAGGATCTATTTCATAATGCATGGATGACATGGCTCCCATTTTAAAGTATGGGACAGCAATAACAATAATAATTTCTACTTTAAGACTAGCTGACAAGCCCAACATTGAATTCTCGAACAAAGTATATGTGTGTCTTTCAAAGTGAATTGTCTCCTTTATGAATGTCTCCTTTATGAATGTCTCCTTTATGAATGTCTATGAATGTATCAATATTATCTTACTGTGATACTTTAATTTAACGTTTTGAAATATTTGAATTCCTACTTGATGTGAAATCTCTCTTTGGCTTACACACAAACTTTTGACATTAATGTATACGTACAAAATCAGTGTTATGTACTGATATCATATGACACTAATTTCAACTGATAATAACTTTTAAAATTTTAAAAATTTGGACAGACTTTTTTTCCCTCAAAAAACGTTTATCTGCCTCTGGATAACTGTTCCTGGAAAATTTTAACATTTCATCTACTTCCAGAACAAAGGCTTGAACATGTTGTCCAACATGAAGATATCACTAAAACCAATCTGAATATTACTGTGTTATCAAGTTCTTCAAATTAGCTCTGGATCACCTCTAAGCACACACTCATAATATTGTTATGTTAAAAAAAAAAAAGATGTATAAGACATTGTATGCACAGTACTTTTATGGCAACTGCAGGAGAATCAGAACAGTGCTGCTTTCTCAAAATTTGTGAACAAGCTGAGACTGAAGGAGTTAGTACATAAAAGGTCAGTCCTTATTATAGTGTGGCCATTGGTTTTGATCCATTAAATTATTATTTCATCTCCACTGACTTTTTTTATTTTTTCTGAGTCAAAGCCATTCAAAACATTCATGCTCCCATGCAGCATTTCACTGTTTCCTAGCTTTGCTCTGTGGGGACCGTGATGTACACTAAGTCATCCAAATAATCAGAATATGGCACAAATCTAGAGACAAGGGTGAGGAAATGTAAATCATTTAGCACCTTATTGTGGTGCAAACCCTTACAGTGTAATAGGAACAGCCTGATTCTCAGACCTACATATCCTCTCATTACCATGGAGATTCACCTCAAAGAAAATATGTTTCGCACATGCTCTCTAGAGATGATCCAGAGCTTTTGAGCTACATTTCAAATAACTTCTGTTTTTACTGGACCTCTGAGAAGTAAACAGGAGTTTTGGAGTAAGCAGGATTTTCCACTGGAATCATATGGGACTGTGATTGGAGCTGAGATCTGGGAAGCCTGTCTCCAACAGCCCTTCCTAAAATTATTTGCTTCAAATTATGCCCCTCAAAGAAGATGTTGTCCTTTGAGAAGCTGGGGGCTCAACTAGAGATTTCTGAAACTTCCTTGTTTTGTGTTGAAATGAATCATTCAGGATCTCTCACCTCTATGCATAGTTATGTGCAAATGTGCAGTTAAAGTTTTGTGTGAAGGTGAGTGGTAAGGGAGGGATTGCTTGGTGGCTGGTTGCCAGGGACTTTCATTCACCAGCCTGTGTTGCTGTCCTACCTGCCAGATGTTTGTGAGGGACCTGAAACACTCTACTTTTTCATTGATAGCTGTTTTTCTTATCTGACATATAACATTTCTATAGCTTTTAGTGGTCAGGAAACAGAAAATTTCTTAAAAGGTAATAAAACCTTCATAGGAAATATTTCATCAAAACTGTTTTTATAAAGAGCTGAAAAAATCAACATTTTAGAAGATAAAAAAATTAATTAAGAATGTTTTTGAACACATCTGTTTCTTTCAGTTTAGTCTCCCTTTTCTTTGACAGCTGAACTTTAGATTTGTCATCTGCATACCTCAGTAAGATGATGTAAAATAAATATACTAATATTTATGAAGCATTTGGATACTACTGAATATCATAAAAAAAAAAAAAATCCTTATGAGAAAATTAAGAATTATGTTTTTAGAGCAGTGTTGTGTAATGTGTACAGTAAATAAGACCCCAGGCCAAACATTGAACAAACAGGAGAAAACAACCTATCGACTGGCTGCTTTTTCAATGGATATCGTATCAATGAATATCTTCTCGGTGAGATAGAGTTCATTGGAGAAAACAATACTGGATCTTATAATTAATAACTGTATCATAAAAGATATGCACCATAGGGAAGAATTAATTTCAGTATTCCTTAACTTTAGAGAGCTTGAATCTATTGTTTTAACAAGGTTCTGTTAACTTTTATTTTATGTGCATTATACGTTATGTAGCATGAATGACAATACTGTCAAACCATTAGAGGGCTCTGTGTGTTCTAAATATTCAATCAGAAAGACTTGGAATGTACAGTACTCTGTTATACCAGTGAATCAAATGATATATATTTTCCATTGCTGAAGACCAATGTAAGAGGAGTCTGAGGCTCCAAAGCTTTTATTTCAACTCTGCTATTAAATTGGTGATTGCCTTTGGGCAAATTATTTAATCAGCCTCTGATCTTGGTTATGCTGGTGAGCCTGAAGTAATTCAATCAAAAACAAAGGAGTTGAACTGAATTTACATGACCACAACAGATCAAAATCTGCCTTTAAAAGTGCAGTGTAAGAGCTGGAGGGGGGTGTAATTATTATTTATATTTTTATTTCAAACATGAAAATTTTACATAAGCTTTAACCTTTACTTATTCAGGAAGTTTTCTATCCCCTCTACTTGATGGCAAAACAAATAGTTTTGGAGGAGAAGTGATTATTTTCTTTCCTGTTATGATAATATTTCAAAGAGAGTTTATTTTAAATATTTTCTATTGAGAGAGGTATTTGGAAAGAGTACATCAAATTGGTATAGCAAAACCAATTAAATCATAACATCCAATCATTCTAGAGCTTGTTGCATTGGAACCTAAATGCGCTTGTATATATATATATATATATATATGTATGCATATGTATATATATAAATTATAGTGATTAATTTATGATTTTCCTTTAGACAGTGGAAACTTCTGTGTTACATGGAAGTTATGGTCTACTAATGTTTTGTGTACAGCAGAACTTTCCTTCCATGTATAAAGGTCCAAACACAAGTCTCACAGTTGTCCTGAACCACATCTAGTTGACAATTGAGCCACATCTACTTGATAGTTAACACATAAAATGAGAGTAAGTCCAATGTCATAGCCATGAACTGAACCTTTGCTTTGGTTCCCAGTTTCAAGCTTTATCTACATCACTGCCCCATGAAGATAAAAGGTCCAGAAATAGTTTTAATTAAATCATAAATGATTATCTTGTTTTAGTCACCTGCCTGGGACTGCAGTGGGTGTATGTGAAGTTAACAAGCCTGTAGAGCATTTCATTTTCAGTAGAAAGACTTTAGATAAGTATAAAGCTGTAGCAATATGACAGAAATAAAAACAGGTTGTTCCATTGTTGCAATGGGAAGCAGACCCATGGTTAGGAGGTAGAAGCTCCTAGCTGGGTAAGCATATTGGAGCCTCTGACAGAGGTAAGAGAATTACTGAAGATTTTTCTCAGGGTAAAATCCTCTTGTATTGACCTGTAATTAACCTGATTTTAGGTAGATAGCAGTGTGAGTATCCTTAATAAAGCAATTCTTCTTTTCTTATCCAAAATTAAAATGGGTATGTGCTATCTTAGACACAAGCCAGGTAATCATTGTTCCTTCTCCGCTTTTCTTCTCTCTACCTAAAATGGTGGTAATAAGTTGATGGCTAGTGTGAAAAAAAATCAAGGTAGTAGGTTTCCTCATTATGAGGTAGAAGTGAGAAACTATCTGAGAGAGTTTAATATCCTGTTAAACTGAAAATGTTTTTGAAATGTTTCTTTATTATGACCAGTCTCTGAGGGAAATCATTGATTCAGCCTTAGTTCAGAGTCCGAAATGGAATTTTAAATTGCTGACTTCACTGTTAAATATTTTAGGAACTTAATATGTTCGTGTTAGTTATGCGACCTACTCCACTGTACTGAAAAAAAAAAAAAAAAGTCTGCTTTTCCACGTGTGTTTCTGCAAGATCAATAAAACAATAAAACCTTTGATGTAGGAAAACAGCAAACAAGAAGCTGTGGTGGCATTTTAAATGTATTGGTCAAAAGATTTATCTTATCTTTGCTGATGACAGCTACACTAATTTTACTTTTTATGGTTGCATGCAATTTCAACAAAGCAAAAGGATGCTTCTGATTGACACTGAGGCTACAAGCCACAAGGCCAGTAGGGCATTGAAGGGAAGCTAGTACAGGAGACCCTCTCAAAGCATTTGAAGCTGAAGCAATATACTGAGGTGTAAAAAAATTTGGTAGGCAAAGTAGGATTTGACCACAGGTACAAGAGAACTCCTGGGCTTGTTCATGCATGATTGTGCAGGGCCTGTGCAGTAGGTCATATTAGACTGCTCCTCATTTATCAGGCTCTGCCTTGTGCTTTAAAGAATGGCTATTATCTTGTATCCAAACCCAGTGTTAGAATGACAGATTATAGATGCTTTCTCTTCTACATTTTTATATATCCACTTCTTTATCTGATATTGGGAAGAACACAGCAGTTTCAGTGCCTCTGCTGGATCTTCAAAGTGTAATACACCAGATTACTGAAAAGTTTCGGGGGGAAAAAAAAAAAAAAAGTAAAAAAAAATGCAAAGTAACCTCAAATATTTTGCAAGCACTGCTAGGGATGAAACCAGAGAGTTTAGGCAAACATACCTCTCTAATTCATTTTTACCAAACTTTTCAAAGACTGTTCTTCCTCTGGTTGGAAAGAAGGCAAGTTAAGCAGCTTCTTGGAGACTGAATCTAAGATTTGAAGAAGCAGAATGTGATTAAATCTGGAATGGCAGCTTGACCCCATTTGTCTACTAGTGTAGGCATGACTGAGCCCACCCTCTGGTAAGTGTTCAGTGATGCTGTTTCTGCAAGAGTTATTAAAATTTATTACTGATAAAATATTAATAGTACAAATAATATGAATACTCAAGGTTCACTCTATCTTACAAATTAGACAGTAAGTCTATGTGTATTTGTTTTCCAGAATGGCAGTAAGCTCTGGATGTTTTGAACTGTTCATAAATTTATCTGTGTTGGTCACTGAATTGTCCTTAGATCATTTTATTGAGATAAGAAAAATGCAGTCACATATGTTGAAAAGCAAGCTGTATGATTTCCTGATCTTTATGAGATGCAGGTTTTTGTATCTTTCTGTTGTAAGAAATAACTGAGTAGTGCTGTAATGTAATATTGGACTGATTCAGATCCAGGTTTGTATCTTTTTTTTTTTTTTTTTTTTTCCACTTGTTCCAGTATCAACAAGAACTTGAAATATTTCAGATCATTATCATCCCCTCTTCCTGTTTTCTTAATTTTTTGTCCTTATTTGGATTTATTTCTTTGTTTGTTTGTTGAGTTCTTTATATTTAAGTTAGCCTTCATTGAATTTAGAGTATTAAGGTGTTAATTAACTAAGATGGGCTACTGGGTCAGTTCAGAACAAAGCAGATTCATTGTCTGGGGATTTTTATTTTTTTTAATCACCTGATAGCGTCTTATAACATTTCTGAAATAAACATGTGATGTTGTATTTTGACAATGAAATCATCCTTTACAAAGAGTAGTAAAAGTGGTCAAAGACAAGATGGTGTCAGGTGGATATACATCCTTTTGTATCCCACTACCCTTTTATTTGATCTAATTGAAACAAGTCTCCTTTCTATGAGATTTCAATGAAGACTTCTCATATTGATCTCAAATCAGAATTTGTAAACCTATAGGAATCTGCGTAATTTATAAGAAAGAATCAGACCTGTTGCCTAATTGGTAACTGCACATTTATTCTGAAAACTTGGTGGCATAAATCTAAATTGCGATTAGAAATAACTGTTTTTACATAGATGATTGCCAGATTTAAATATGTAGTCACAGTGGTTTACAGGTTTACAGAATGTTTATTTATACCTTCATATTTAAAAACACACTCTTTATAAATGAGAGGCCATGAATAAAGTAGAAATAAAACACACATCTGATGTATGTGACAGATATGAAAATGAGCAGCTATCATGGCTTGTGCCTTTTGTTCTGTATGTCAAAATTCTACAACTTTACAATACATCTATTTGGTTACAAAAACAAACAAACAAACAAACAAAAAAAACTTCAGTGAGGTCTTTTCTGATCCTAAGCTTTGACGTACTGGAGAAAAAAAAAAAATCTTCTAGCTAGGGTTGAGGACATGTAGAAAAGTTTATTCTGGTTGCTAATGTTGTTACTGAATTTCACAAGATGTCCATAGTTTATTTTTTCAAATGCAAAGCAGTTTGTTAACATTCAGTGACATCATAGCAATGTTTTTCAACTGAAGAAAAAAAAATATTCTTAATTGGTTTCATTTTAATAGCTGCCCAGGCACAGCTTGAGCAGAATTGTTTCCCAAGCTCTAGCCACTTTTCCTCTGTCTGAGTGAAAGCAGTGTGTCCTGTTATACAACTGATAGTTATATTTTTGATTCACTGCAGGTCAAGCCTGCTATTGCTATCAGGATAAATTAAATCCTCATAGTATATGGCTGATTCAGGAAACTAAAGGACAAGTGATCTCCATGTGTTGAATACGTAAGTATCAGGAATTTCATGTTGGAGAGAGAGGGATAGGGAAGGGGCAACAAAGGACATCACCAGGGCTTTAAAAGATCCTGCTTTAAAAGCACTATTTCAGGTAAAAGAGCCAAAAAGAACCTAATTGCTTCTCTGGGCAACTCATTCCCGTGCCTTGCCACCATCTGAGTGAAGAATTTCCTCCTAACCTCTAATCTAGATCTCGTCTCATTTACTATAAAACCATTTCTCCTTGTCCTATACTTATCTGATTGATAAGAGTTGCTCACCATCTTTTTATGAGTCCTTTAGGTACTGAAAAACCACAATGAGCTCACCCTGGAGTTTTCTCTTGTCTAGGCTGAACAGCCTCAGCTCTTCCCAGTTCTTCCCAGCCCAACCTTTCTTCACAGGAGAGGTGCTTCAGCCCCTAGATCATCTTTGTGGCCCTCCTCTGGACCCATTCTAACAGCTTCACATCCTTCTTCTTCTGGGGGCCGCAGACCTGGATTCTGTGCTCCAGTGGTGCCTCACAAGGGCAGAGTAGAAGGGCACAATAACATCTCTCTACCTGCTGGTCACTCCTCTCTTGATCCAGCCCAGAATGCAGTTGGCCTGCAAGTGCACACTGCTGGCTCATGTCAAGCTTTTCGTCCACCTTCTCTGCAGAGCTGCTCTTAATGAGTTCTTCTCCCAATCTGTACTCTTGTCTGGGATTGCCCTAGTCTGGGTGCAGCACCCTGGACTTGGAGTTGTTGATCCTCATAGGTTCACGCAGGCTCACTTCTCCAGCCTGTCCAGGTCCCTTTGGATGGCATCCCTTCCTTCTATTGTATCAACTGCACCACTCAGCTTGGTGTCATCTGCAAACCTACTGGAGGTGCACTTGTTCACACTGTCTATATCACTGATAAAAATATCACTACTTGGATTTTTTAATTTGCAGATCTGACAGTGGCAAATTAACTCGTTTCACCAAGTACATTTTGAATGGTGACTCTGAGACTATCAGGTGGAACTTCACAGTGCTATTTTTAGGGAGCTTTTGCAGAGGCAAGCTAAAGTTTTGTATATTAATACTGGCAAGAGTAGCCAACACCATTAAGATTTGTTGTGTACAAAGATTAAGAATGGGAGGAGTTACCCTGTAGCAAGGGAAAGAATGCTGAAGAGTAGAGTATCTATAGATTACTTTTTATTACAATACTTGGCACACATTTATGGAATGAGGGGAGGATAAGGCAGCTCTAACGTCACTATTAACACTGCACAGAACTATAAATTCTGCACCTTCCATGCAACTGCTTTGAAATAGGTGAACAGTATGCAATAATGATGGCCGTATTTTGGCCTGACAGTGATTCATGTGACTTCTGTTGTGAGTTCTGAACCAGTCAGAGAAAATCTGTTAAAAAGGTAATTCAATTATTTCACCAAATTTCAGTGCTTTTAAGTGGACCCACTTAAAACAATTACATAAGGTATGGACAATTTATCGACATTTATATTTACACTTTCAGAACTGGTGCTCCCTTGCTACCCCATGTGAAGACAGTAATCATTCACTGTACTGAGGAAAAAAAAATCTTTGTGGTTGCTAAGCAGAAATTCACTATCACAAAGATTAAAAACAGCTTCGTATTCACACTGTAGTTATAAAGAAAATATTTACATCCTGTGAAGCAGTAGTGAGTATTTTCACAGGAAGAAAATATAAAGGAGAAAATGTTGCTTAAAACACATGAGAATAACATTTATCCATGAATGAATAACATAGCTGAGAGCCAAGTTCATATCAGGAAAATACTGTAGGCTGATCTGCCATACAGAGCAAAGAAAAAAATATTACTTGTAAGTGAAGAGAAAAATTGGCTGAAATAAAATTAATATTATATATATACTGACAAATGTAGAAAATAAAGGCTTAATTTTTACATGAAGAAAAGATAGCAAATTGTCAAGCAAATGATGCTTTTCAATCTACATCTGGAAACAGTATTTCTGTTTCAGAGTTTTTTAAATAACTCCAAAAATAAATGAAGTCCAATGAAGTGCATTTTGATGGTTATAAAACTTTTTTTTTTTTTTTTTTTTTTTTTTTTTTGTCAGGGAAAAAGGAGGATATTTGAGATTTTTAAAACCAGGATGGACCTTGAACTATTTTTGTGATGTTCTGTTGCAGCCAGAAAACCAAAAAAAAAAAAAAAATTTTATCCTCTTCTCCTAAAGGAGAGTCTGAAGATGTCTCTGCTCCCCACCCTTCCCAACCTCAGGAATGTGTGCAGGAAGGAATTTGGTTAGCATTATTACCATCAGGAAGCTGCCTCGGTATCACCAAGTCAAATGGCTGAAGACCCTATGTGAAGTATATGTATATTTAAATCTGTGGATATGTGTGTATTAATATAATTATATACTTAAAGATATATCTTTTTTCATCTTTTTCTTTTCATATAACCTTCTTTTCAATGAATTGTTTGTAAACTGCAGCTCTTTCTTTTGCAGCATGCTATTACTGGCTCTCAGATAAATACCAGAATGTTTTAAATGAATTTAATTTGACCCCCTGGTTATTTCATTGTCTAACAGTGACACATGAGCTGTTTCACTGAGCTTTGGCTCTCTGCTTGTATATATGCATTTTGGGAACACTAGAGGTCAGTTTTGAGAACTTACCTGAGAACTCAGGTAAGTGCTCAGGACAGGCATTTACTGAAGGACCTGAGGCCTGAGGACTTGAGGCCTCACCCTTCTCTCAGGAACTTCTTTTCTATCATTTTGAAAGTTAGAAAGTGAAAACAAGGAACCAAAAAATTATCCAGATCTGTCCTCTAAATTCCTGGATTGCTAGATCAGATTATATGAGGTATATGCCTCTGGAAATGGACTCTATTAAAGAACTCCTTGATTTGAACAGGCTTTGCATTTATTCTTGCCTAGTGCTTATAGTTATTAAAATGCTGTGGGAAAAGGAAACTACCTGCTGTCAGAAAAGACAGCACCTCGTAAACAGCACCTTGAATGTGACTAGGGCAATGGGTTAGAGCACACATTGTCAAAGTCTGAACATTAATTAACAGAGACCACTTGAATAACACAGTCCTGTAATGTTATCTTAATGTGCCAGAGTACGTGACTAGTCAGGAATATACTCACTGTAGTTATCATTTCATTCACATTTGCTGTATTTCTCTCCCTGAAGTTCTGGGAATTCAAAGGAAATTTTAAAATGTGTAAGGCTGTCAGCCAAGCTCGTGACTTGTATTTGACTTCCATCACCACTTTGGTTTTGCAGTGGGGTAAAGAAACATCATGGAAACTGAACATGCTCCCAAGCCATGCTGATGTCAGTGGACAAGATTTTTCTTTGCTATATACTTTTAAAAATATCTTTGAATTTTAATATTGTTAAACTATAAAATACCTCCAAAATGCAGCTTTGAAGTTTAAAACTGAAGCTATTCTTATAAGCCTCTCGGAGGAGGAGTGCACATAACTGTAAGTTTAACTGCTTTTCTCATTTATAAATATATAAATATATATTCTCCTCCATACTTAACATTGTCTAAGCTATGTTTTTGTCTTTCAAAGCTAGTCATTACCATTATATTGAAATATATGTTTCAATATAATGTTTCAATATTTATATTGAAATACACGTTTTTATCTTCTTAATACAGAAATGTTTTGTCTAGCTCCTTGAGAAAGTGTTTGTGGCACATTTTTATTGTTAAGATAATATTATTAAATATTAAGATATTTAAGATATTAATAAATATTAAGATATTAATAAATATTAATATTAAGATATTAATAAATATTATCTTAATGTATCAATAGGTGAATTTTTATTGCATTTTAATAGCAACTTGCAATTTCTGTAACAGTCTCATTATTCACAAGAGTCATCTGCACTATTACTTTTGAGCTCCTTTTCACAAGGATATTTCACTATGGAATACATATTTAATATGGAATTTAATCAAAAAATGATTTGATACAAAAATAATGCAAAACTAAATGATGATTTAATTATTTGGATACAATTGCAAAGAATTTAAAATGGAAAGTTTACCACTGAGAATTGCCTGCTTTCAATGTACCATTTTAGGAGGTTTTTGTTAAACAAATAACAAAAAAAAAATATATCTATATATATTATATCTATTATATTATATCTATTATATCTATATAATAGATATAGATATAGATATAGATATAGATATAGATATAGATATAGATATAGATGATATAGATATAGATATAGATATAGATATAGATATAGATATTATTATGTGTGTCCTCTTCTGTCTGGCTGCTACAAATTTTCTGGTTATTTCAAAATTTCTAAATATTGTGTCTAAATACCACTAGAGAGTCTCTCCTTGCCATTAGTTGGAGAAAAAATAAAAAAATAAATAAATAAATTTATATATATATATATTTTTTTTTTCCTCCTTGGCTGGAGGAAAAATAAAAACCTAAAGTATCTCACTTGTGTCTTTGTAACACCATATCAACAAGCTGTGGCCTGTGTCAGGTTTGTTGTTAACACAAACCAGCCAACACCTCTGTGTATCATAAACTTATTTTATTCAGTAATGCTTTTAATTACCATTTTCTCTTATTTGCTGTTTCAGATCAATCACTCTATTTCACTTTGAGCCAGGTTCTGCTGGGGGACAGTCTAGAATGTGTCCAGATTCTATTTCATATAAATGTGTGATTGTTTTCATGAGTACTGCCATTATCGTTTTTGCCATTTTTAAAATAAAAAGCAAAGGCACAAACAGAATAGTGTTGCATACATGGATGACAAAAGACAGTATAGCTGTGTTCATTTACTAATGATCAGGTTCTCTTGTGATATCTTTACTCAAGCTGAGTGGCTCATTACTCCATACATATTCCCTTGCTTAATTTAAGTTTTAGCTTTAATCACTAACTCTTTGGGAAAATAATTTGTTTCTAAATGTTTTCTTTAAGAGCAGATATTTAAAACATCTTAATAAGACAGGCAGGAACATGGTTTAATGGGTAATACTGATGGAGGGGGATGGTTGGACCAGATGATCTTGGAGGTCATTTCCAGTCTTAATGATTCTATGATTCTATGTAAGCCAATGTTTTCATGAAATTGATTAAATTGCATCAAACTGCAACCAGAATGGTTTTATGTCAGCTCTCTTTCATTGGTAGCTATATATATATAATTCTATATATACATACATATAAATATATATATAATTCTATATATACATACATATAAATATATACATAATTCTAAAACTCTTTCTTGCCAGGTTAGGGTAATATAAACACCAGTTACACAATCCTGTCTTAGATAGATTCGTTCCCATAAGGTCCATTTTCCATACTTTTTGTGGATTTGTTCCCTAATGGTCTATTGGTCCAATGCTGGATAGCTACTTGTAAATATTAGGTATACGTTCCTTGTGGAAAAAAAAAATATATATATATATGTATGTATATATATATATATATATGTATGTATGTATATATATACACGTATATATTCATTTACACTTCATCTAAGCATTCTGGTACCAAGCAGACCACACCACCTCCAAGTGACTTTTGTTTCCAGTTATCATTGGTATTTCTGTTTGCTCTGGTGTTCTGAATAAGAAAAACTCAAACGGATGAACATTTACAAAGTGCTGTTCCTTCTATTTTTTCATGGCCACTACTCACTGCAAATCTTATGCCAGGATGTAAGGTTTTAAAAATAGTGCATTTGTTGAAACAGATATTTCCTTGCATGTGATGCTTGTGTTTATCATCTGGTACCATGATAGGTGTTAAATCTGCTTCATCCTTTAGCAATACCAGTGGCAAGTGATTATCCAAACACACTAATTAAGAATTTCAAAATCATCATAAAGACCATACTTACTATTTTATTCTTGAAGATCGATATGTAAGAATACAGCAATGAACATTTGAACTTTTGTCAGTTCTTGGCTCAAACAAATAGTCCTTAAGTTGACAACATGTCATTTCAATTTGTTCCATCATACAGCGCTGATAAATCTGCAGTCAACAAAGTGGATAGTTAAGTAGAAATACATTACATTCTGCTGGCTCTGCCTACGCCTCATCAGCTTCCCTCATGAGGGTTGCCAGGTCCTGACGGCTCCCTCGGCTGCTTCGAGTGGCCTCGATGCTGCAAAGAACTCAAAAAAAGAGGACTAAGGAGAATCTCCATCCTTTACTGGATGTGGGGGGAAACAGTAACAAGAGATGAGGAACAGGCTGAGGTGCTTAATGCCTTCTTTGCCTCAGTCTTTAGCGGCAAGACCAGTTGTTATCTGGATACCCAGTACCCTGAGCTAGTGGAAGGGAAAGAGGAGCAGGATGTGGCCCTCACAATCCACAAGGAAATGTTTGGCAACCTGCTACAGCACTTAGATGTACACAAGTCGATGAGGCCAGATGGGATCCACCCAAGGGTACTGAGAGAACTGGCAGAGGAGCTGGCCAAGCCACTTTCCATCATTTATCAGCATTTCCATCATTTCCATCATTTATAGGTCACTAGCAAATGTGACGCCCATCTACAAGACGGGCTGGAAGGTTGACCCAGGAAGCTATAGGCCTGTCAGTTTGACTTCAGTGCCAGGTAAGCTCATGGAGCAGGTTACCTTGAGTGTCATCACGCAGCACTTGCAGGGCAGCCATGAGATCAGGCCCAGACAGCATGGGTTTCTGAAAGGCAAGTCCTGCTTGACGAACCTGATCTCCTTCTATGACAAAATGACATGCTTGATGGATGAGGGAAAGGCTGTGGATGTAGTCTACCTTGACTTCAGTAAGGCTTTTGACACTGTTTCCCACAACATTCTCCTTGAGCGACTGGCTGCTCTTGGCTTGGACTGGCGCATGCTTCATTGGGTTAGAAACTGGCTGGGTAGACAGGCCAATGAGTCATGGTGAATAGAGTTAAATCCAGTTGGAGGCCAGTCACTAATGGAGTCCCGCAGGGCTCAGTACTGGGGCCAGTTCTCTTTAATATCTTCATCGATGATCTGGATGAGGGGATCGAGTGCACCCTCAGTAAGTTTGCAGATGACATCAAGTTAGGTGCATGTGGCAATCTGCTCAAGGGTAAGAAGGATTTGCAGGAGGATCTGGATAGGTTGGATGGATGGGCTGAGGCCAATTGTATGAAGTTCAACAAGGCGAAGTGCCGGGTCCTGCACCTGGGGCACAGCAACCTGAAGCAGCAGTACAGGCTGGGAGAGGAGTAGTTGGAAGGTTGCTTGGCAGAGAAGGACCTGCCAATAGTCAACCGACTATTGGTTGATAGTCAGCTGAATATGAGCCAGCAGTGTGCTCAGGTGGCCAAGAAGGCCAACAGCGTCTTGGCTTGCATAAGAAACAGTGTGGTCAGCAGGGCTAGGGAAGTGATTGTCCCCCTGTACTCGGTCCTGTTGAGACCGCATCTCAAGTACTGTGTTCAGTTTTGGGCCCCTCGCTGCAAGAAGGACATCAAGGTGCTTGAGAGAGTCAAGAGAAGGGCAACAAAGCTGGCGAGGGGTCTGGAGAACAAGGCTTACAAGGAGAGGCTGAGGGAGCTGGGATTGTTCAGCCTGGAAAAGAAAAGGCTCAGGGGCGACCTTATCACTCTATACAGGTACAGGTACCTTAAAGGAGGCTGCAGTGAGGTGGTGGATGGTCTGTTCTCCCACATGCCTGCAGACAGGACAGGGAGAAATAGGCTAAAGTTGTGCCAGGGGAGGTTTAAGTTGGATATTAGGAAGAACTTCTTTACCAAAAGAGTTGTTAGGCATTGGAATGGGCTGCCCAGGGAAGTAGTTGAGACATCCCTGGATGTCTTTAAAAGACGATTAGATGTAGAGCTTAGTGATATGGTTTAGTGGAGGACTTGTTAGTGTTAGGTCAGAGGTTGAACTTGGTGATCTTGGAGGTCTCTTCCAACCTAGATGATTCTGTGATTTCACAGGCTTCAAATAATATAAACGTGTTCCCAAGTTACATGTGATATATGCTTCACCTCCAATTTTTGTGTTCCTTTCATGCATTTTGTAATCACAAATGACTGTGTATTAAGCTTGGTTTTTATTCAATTGAGAATTTTACACATAGGATTTTTGAAGCAACATGAGGTGTACTCCTTGATGCAGATTTAAGGTACATCAGAAAAAGAAATTTCTTGTGTGCCATCTTAGCAAGGCATAATGTGTACAATTTGCATAACTTTGCATTGCACGTTGGTTGAATTAGCTCTTAAATATTAGCTGTACTATATCTTTCAGTGATGAAAATAGACATGAATGTAAGTCATTCATTCATTTACATGTCCAGAATACTTTGTCAGAAAGCAGCATTTTGGCTTGGAGCACTATTTTTTTTTTGCATGTCCAGGTTGGCTGCAAAATATACACTGTCCTATGTAGACTGAGAGCTTCTTATTATAAATGCATTTGAAGAAGTAGCAAATGTTATATGTTTGAAGGACACAAGCACAGAAATGTGTTTGTGAGAAATTATTAGGTAGATAGAGGAGGTGTTGTAAATACTTTGAATTCCTATATATTAACGTATTAGCTGTATGCTAATAGGCAAAAATTTAAAATAGATCTGTTGTTACATCCCCACATATAAGGGCATACTAGAATAGCTTTAGGAACTGAAACACTAGAAACAGGAGAAGAAACAGTAGTGGAAATCTACCCTGCCATGAGGACTATCCAGCCTTGCAAATCATTTATACCTGATCAGCTAATATCAGCTTTCAGCTGTGTTGCCCAAAGTGATACTGTGTAAACTGTAACAGGGTTGTACTGCTCAAATGGAGCCTGGACCTGAAATCTAATGTGCAATTCTGGATCTTAAACAGGTCTTAAATCCTCCTTAAAGGAAAGGGGCAACAACAAAGACGACAAAATACAAAATAAACAGTGAGTGACAGCCATTAGTCACTTGCGACCAAAATATTTGGCCAATGTTTTATAGTACCAGTATTAAGGAGGCGTATAGTTTAAGGGAAAAAAAAAAAAAAAAAAAAGTTGCTTTTTGTTACTTCAGAATGGTTTATATAGATCTGTGTGTAGCTTGGTTAAACATGTTAAAGAACTGAAAGATACATGTATTCTGAATTTTCATTTCTCAGTTTTTAATAAATTCTTCATTCTTTTCTTTGTTTGCATTACACTGGAATCTTTCTAATGAAACTTTCTGACTCTATTGTGCATTTGAATTTTATAGTCACTTTAGTCAAAAAGAAATATTTTACTTCATTGGATTTAATTCTTTATACTGTTGCTACACTTATAAGAGCCAAAACAGATGAGAAACAGTGAACTATGCTCTGTTTGGTTTTATGCATCATCAGGCTGATTGTTTAATCTCCAATAAATATAGCAACTCAGTCAGAATTTTCACTTTTTGTGTCAGTGAAGACAAACCTAGAGACAGTGAAGAAATAAAGGTTATTTTTCCAGATAACACTTATTACCTTAGTTATAGAATAAGAAAGACTTTTCTGGATTTTAGGGTCACAGCCTAAATTCTCGGGACCTGTAATTAAGATAAATAAATAAATAAATAGTATTAAAATAAAATAATTTGCCAGATAAAACATTATGTAAAATAAATAAATAAATAAATAATTGCAAAAGTGAAAACAGAATTTTGGATGCAATTCATTCTGCATTTCTCCATATAGCCCCATCAATAGATACATAAAGTACCAGGGGTAAATATTCTCAGTACCCCAAGAACAAGCTATGTTACACTCAGCTAAGTGGGACATGGCTTTGAACCTTACACTATTTCTGATATTTTGCACTTCCTTTTATATTTCACACCTCTCTTGTTTTTCTGAAAGCATTGTCTGTGACAAAAATAAATAAATAAAAAAATAGAAATAGCAGCAAAAGACATGGAGTTAGCTTTCTGGTAGCACCTGTATAACTAAGCTGCCACAGATCTGCAGACACAAATAAGATTGTTCTGCACATCTCACAGAAGGATTTCTCAGGGTTGTTGCTACTAGCTGTGCTAAGCTTCCCAATTTAGCCATGGACACCTGGCCAAAGAGGGATACAGCTCACATACAGCTATATGTGTACGGCTGATAAGCTTACCTGTAAACCAAGAAGCTCAACGACTCCTATGTTAATGGAGTGTATGTTAAAGAAACAACTAAACTCAGGGCATCATCTGGAGATTAATGAAAAATTCAGAAGGATTAAGTGAAAGAAACATGCTTCAGTAAGACATTTTATTGGGAGACATCTGGGGTGAAATCTTCATGTGTCAACATTGTCCCTAAAATAAAAATTAGTCCTCCCTCTACCAATAGACATTTTTCTGATCTACAGGTATTATATCTGTCTTACCTTTTATAATATTTTTTTCTGAATTCTCATGTCAAGAAGAGCACAAAACCTCAGCTTCTTTGAACCCCTGCTTAATGATGACAGAGGCAATTTAGAAATTTATACTTATTTTCTCTGCATGAACAGGTTCACTATTAAATGGAAATGGCTAAGATTAACAATGTTTCAAAACAAACCAAAAAGTCTTTTTGCTAAACATTGAAAATTAAGAAGTTCAGTACAAGGAAATCTGAATTCAATTTAAAAATTTCTTAGCCAGGAGTGAAGATAAGAGTGACTCCAAAACTTGATTTCTGTTCTACCTTCACTGAAAGGCATATTAAACCTCTCTGTACATGGGACCAATATAATCCATGCTAGCAGAGTACTTTTGGGTGTCTTCTGAAGTGAATTCTCCTTATGTAAATTGTTGTTTGCTCCAACTAAATAATTATGCTCCTGTACTCAGTGGTTTTTACACATGGAACTCTTGACATACAGTAAAATTCCCATATCCTGGAACAGAATGAAACATCTTCATCTCCAGAATATTAGACAGTTAGACTCTGAGTAAGATGGGAATCTCATTTTAGACTTTGCTGGAGCATGTTAAGTAATTTACAAAAAAGATGTGCATTCCAATACCAGTCCCTTAGGCAACAAGAAATACTTATCCTGAAAGTGTGCCACAATCTTGAACCCATCTCTTTGGTAAAATAGAGTGCCAGCATCTCCATTTTCTTGCTGATTCTATGTTCAGATCCATAAACACTTACTCTTTTTCCTAAAGAAAATTTATTGTTTCTGGCTCCAGAACAGGTTTCTTATAGCAAACGAACACCTAGAATCCCCTGGAGTATGGAAGAGAGTCAGAATTTGTTCATTTTCGTCTATTATTATTGTCATTGTTATTATTATTCTTATCTACCATGGAAGTCATCTTTCTGTCTGCAGACACTCTTTGTGTTGGATTAGACCTTTAGAACCAAGTTCAATTCTCTTCCAAACATAATATAAATATACAGATGTAGTAGCAGAAATATATTCACATCTTTAAATCACGGTTTTCAAGGAGGTAGGTGTTGCAGGTCTTTAAGTTCTGGGTTCCATTTTCAAAAATAATTGAGGAAATTGAGGTTTTAAGTGCCACTGATTTCCAAAAGGAGTTAAGATTATCCACTCAGATTCTTTGAAACGATTTTGTAAATAAGTAATCATTTTTTGGTATCAGGTTTTTTTTACCACTAAACCAAAAAAGAGTTTGTGACTACTAATGTTGTAACTAGTGCCCACTGAAATGGCAAGTGGATCTCCAGTCATTCAAAATCTCTGTGTCACTTTTAAAAGTGATGTCTTAAAACTATTAGGAGGTTTTAAACATTTTACCATCTGCAGCAAAACTGTAACTTAATCTACACTCCTAAGTAATGAAAAATTAGGCAGCCCCAGGAAAAAAAAATTAACTAAAAAAATAGTTAAAATGTATTTTATTTAGATTGCTCTATAAAGTAAATTTGAAGGAGCCAAGAACTCTTTCAATGAAAGAGATTTAATTAATTCGTTAATTAATAACAAGTTATTATTATTATTATTATTATTATTGTTATTATTATTATTATTATTATTATTATTATTATTATTATTATTATTATTATTATTATTATTATTATTATTATTATTATTATAAAAAATAATAATTATTGATAATAATAATAATTAATCATAATGATCATAACTGTGTCAGTGCATGCTTCTTTGCCTATAGTCCAAATGCCTTTATGAGAAGAAACATATATGGATCTTATATTAAAACAATACACTTCAAGAGTGAAATGCCATCACTTGAAATAATCATTCTCAAAATGAGTGAGGAGACATAGGAAAACGTTTGCTTACAAGACTTAGGGTTTTGTAATAATTCACTGCTATTTTTTAAAACTTCTTCATGTCACTTATCTAACTGTCCATTGTTTCTGATTCTGGAGCAGGCTACTCTATTGTAACATTATTTTTTTCAGCAGTGTCAGCTACAATTTGTATACCATATTTGGTGGTTAAATCAGTTATATATATTGCAGTTAACATGGATATTTAATGGTTGTAGGTAGTTAAGGTTAGTCAAAAATAAAGGCAAGTGAAAAAAAAATAATACTATACAATGAATTGTTCTATATAATCTTATGTAAATTCAAAACAGTTATATAAAGTTACTTTTTAAAATTGTTTTTCTCAGATTCATCTGAGACATCCAGTGGCCCCTGATTATATTAAACTTTATGATTGTTGGTTTGTTTGTTTTGTTTTTTGTGTTTGAGTGGTTTCATTTGAGGAAAAGTATTTGCTACCAGAGACGATCTCCAGTAGCAAATATGCAACAAATTTGTTTATATTTCTCATTGTTTTTAACCTCTGGGGACCTACCCACTATTGAAATACTTTGAGTCATTGTATGACAGTTTTAGCTACTTATGAGTCAGGATATTCTTGAATAAGTAATTGCTATTTAAATACCACAGAAATGTAGTTCTGTTCTAGAAAATGGTTATTCTATTAATTCACGTTGTGTTGAAGTTTCAATGAAGAAAATGGATTAAATAATATATTAGCTTTGAAAAAAAATACCCTTTAATGTACTTAAGGTCAAAAAAAAAAAAAATTATTAGCAATCACAACTTGATTGTTATCTCAAAATCCCTGGTTAACCTTTCATTTAAAATGAAAGATGCAACAGATGCTTCTTTCCAGGTGATTTGTTAAAATTGTCTTTCACAACATTTGACATTTACATCTTTATTGCTCAGTTTATATGTGATTGCTTAGTTTATATGTGACTTTCATCAAGAGTTTTTAATTCAAAGCAAATGATACTCAGAGACTAAGAGAACTCTGTTATGGTGGTTTATATCAAGAGCCTCTCCTGACTAGTAGTCACCTTGTATGCCAATAGTAATAATAATAATGATAATAATGATAATGATGATAATGATGATGATGATGATGATGATGATGATGATGATGATAATAATAATAATAATAATAATAATAATAATAATAATAATAACCTGAAAAAGTTTGCAGAGGACTTTTCTGAAATACTTCTCTATTGCAAGAGATTCACATTGCAGTCACTTGCTAAGAACAAAACAGTTGCCATTGTTGGGAATTTTTAAAGAGTCTATAAGTCTATAAGTCTATAGACTTAAGTCTATATATAATTTATTATAAAGCTTTGCAGGAAAAAATCCACATGCAAAGTAGCATACTTGCAGTGAGTGACCAGAGTGTAGGGCAGGTGAGCAAGTATGAGTCATCAGCATAGTGTTGAACAGGCAGTAGGAATAGTTGACACCTGCAGTCAACTTACTATCCACTTTCAAAATTACACATGGTATATTTAGTCAGAGGAGGTCAGTGGTGAAACAGACTGAGAGGGTGCTGTGTTATTTTGTTCTGGCTCCAGGAAAGAAAGATTTGAAAGAAAGAATTCTTGCATCCAGTTTCTGTTGGACAGAAAGCACAGGAAGTGTATTTTTATGTATGCCTGTCTTAAATTCATGAGAACTTTCAGGTAAGGAGGTGAAAAGTAGGATTTGAACATATGATAAGGAGTTAAAAGTGATGGGAGGCTAGCAGAAGGACATCGTAAGCTGGCTTTTGGGAAAGGAGACTGAGCAGCAAGCAACAGTGCTTAATTTATTTGTTCTGAAATCAGTAAGGAAGAGGAGAAAGAAAGGGAAAATGCAGTACTCTAACCCAAATGTTGTCCTCTAGCCACCTGTAGGTACCACCACAGAGGAAAAGATCAAATTCTCCATAGACCTACATTGCAAAAACAAGCATTCTATACCTTTTTGGAGGAAATCAAGCTGTTAAAGCTTGTCATCTTTTGAGATATCAGTGCCACATGGTTATTTAATTGCATGCACCCTGCTAGGAGTAACAGTGGAGGCCTACATAATAAAAGGAAATCATGATCGTAATAGCTGTTCTCAATTCCAAGCAAGTATTGCCTTCTTCATCATCCCTTTGTCTGTGATACTATCAAAAGTATGTTTAGTGCGTCGCTTATGCAGAGGATCCTGAGATCTTGTCTTCACACATAATCAAAATTTGCTCAAGTGAATATACTGCTTGGACTAGGATTGTCTTCTCCTTCCTAAGTAGAATGCAGACAATGATTTTTACAGTGCAAAGAGAAAAAATTTTACCTGAGAAAATTTAAGGTAAATATTTGTAAAAGCAAAATACTAAAGGTTAAACTAATGGGTTTACTGGGAATCTTACAGTCTTACTTAGAAAAATTAGTCAATATCTAGCACTGAGTTCTGGCTTCCTGCCTGTCCTTGCCCCCTTTTCTAGATGTCTTCTCTGATGAATCTGTTATTTCAAATCCTGCTGAAATGGTATATGGGGTATATGAACAAGTGGTGCTACAAGAACAAGAGAAGCAGGAAACAAGTTTAGAATCTGTGTAGAGCTGTGACATGAGCCATTTAAAATCCACTTTTTTTTTTTCATTTGTTATCAGTGATTTATTTTGTTATTTTATATTATTTTACTTTAGTAAATTATTGGTTGTTATCTCAGTGAGTGTATGTAATTGCTTGAGATTTCAATCCATCTTTTAACTTTAGGTCTACTTTTAATGCATTCTTTGTTTGTTTTTGTTTTGTTTTGTTTTACTAAGTTTATATTCTTTCTACAGAGAGGACCATTTTGGAAGTTGCCCAGTAAAGATTTGTCTCATAGCTAATGATTGACACTTGGATTTGCCAGGAGGGAAAGAAAAATTTAGAGTCACAAACTGGCAGTGTTAGCAGCAGCATTTGAGAAACCCTTAAGCAAAGAGCCTGCTGTTATACTTAATATCCCTAACTTTGTATTGGGAAAAGAGCACATGAGTCACTTGAAGTAAGAAGATTCATATTTTCTACCAGACATGTCTTTTCTTTGCATGTTGTTTAAAGACTGAACTGTATAAAACAGGATTGACATTATGTAATTACTTGCCTCTTACACTGTGCTAACTTAATTTGCTTTTCATTCCCAGGTATTTAAAAGACCATTATTTTCCCATCAGACTTTACTGTCTGCCAATTAAAGCTTTAGATCGATGATGTGGAGAGGGAACTTTGTTATAAAAGGTTTCAGGTAGACATATTGAGAACATCTGGTTTGAATTGCTTTTCTTTTCTCTCTCTCTGAGACAGTTTTCCTGACATTATTAATTTTTTTTTTTTTTTCCAGTATTGTTCTGCAAAGCAAAACATTTGTGTCTGAATGCCAGATTTTCTTAGTACTAATTTTGAAGAGCGTAAGAGGAAAGGCTTCAAATGCTGCAGGACTTGTTTGTTTTGCCTTCTTGGATCTAAGAACTTAATATATGCTGATTAGAAATACGCTAATATGGGTTGCACTTACGACATATATTCCTAGCATATTGTTTTCCTCTTACCTAGCTAGGTAGTTCTTGGTGTGACCAGTATAACAGTTTTGCTCAGCTGTTCTGAGCCACATGATCAGAAGTCATTAGTGTCCAAGGGAACATGAGGTAGGGCTTGTTAATAATTGAGTGGATAACCACCTGAATTGAAAATACTGGTGCTATCTGTAGTTATTCACTGTCATCTTAAGTAATAAAAGCCATGTTAGTAAGGTCTCTCTCTTGTACAGTAATTTGAATTTGGGTCATTTTCTTTCTGTCTGTGTAGTTATGGGAAATGGCTGCACTTTTGAGTTGCAGAAAATCATAGTAATTGCATTATACATGAGAACTGTGCAAAGGGGCAGATAGTATAAAGACATACACTTTCCCCCTATGGAAAGAGCATTTCTAGAGAAAAGAAAAATGGATGAAAAGATCATTACTAGCAGACCTGAATATACCATACAATTAAAACATTTTTAATAGTAGTGCCATGGCTATAATATTACTGTCCTTCAGCATTTAAAAATACAACAGACAGTATCTTCATATTTAACTTTAATAAGTAAGATTGTTCTGCTGTACCTTTCCTTTAACTTTTTCAAGCAAATTTTCTCAGTCACAGAAGCTAGAGTGGAAAATCTTTCACTCTCAGTTACAAAAGTAGACTTTGCTTGTCTAGACAATATCAGAATTAAGTATTGCAACACATTTTAGATTGTGATTTTGTAACTAGATTCTTAGATTTCATCAGCTGTCATACTTCATTAGGAGATACCAAATTTACACCTAATCATTATACTGTTTTCATGAAAGGTTGTATCTTTTTATTTCTTAATTCAAGAACAGCATATCCAACTCAATGACACAGCACTATGATGATGACAAAAAAAAAAAAAATTCCACCAATACTTCTTCTACTGGTAGCCTCTTCTCTCCTTAAAGTTATTCATGTTTCTTTTGGAAGAGAAACCATATGAAAGGCTTCTGAGAAAGATTTACTATTTCACTGGTATGTCAAAAACCATACCCATGATTCATTTGGTATTGCTCTTTCTTTTTTATCTCATAGATGGTGATAGGCTCTGTTAACTGCTCAAAGCGGGGAGGAGGTCTTACTGAGGGCTCTTATGTGGCTTGAGAACATGCTCTGACAAATCAGTCCTATGCCAGGCACATTTCCCTAATTAACAAATTGTCCCCCAGAGTTCTGCTTTGCTAGAAATTTCGCATTTCTTCTATTGTTCACTGCTCTTCAAGGCTTAAAAGCCATTGTACTCTGCCTCAAATGTAACCATATTTCTGTGATGGTTGTCACTCCTCACAGGAACTGAGAAGTGTATATGAACAGGTATACAAGGTATAAAAACAGGTTCATTCCCCCCCCCCCTTTTTATTTTTAAGGAAGGATTTGTACAGTTATGGTGAAAAGGTTATATTGTATTTAGCCGTAATGAATTTTCAGCTATGTTCATTAAATTTTTGTTGGGAAAATAAAATAAATAAATAAAAATAAAAAATCAGAGGGACAGGGAAGCAAAAATGATATAAGAAAAATGTTTACATTTGTTATACCAAATGATTGTGCCAGAATAGCTCATTCACTGCTTTGCCTATATTCCAATGCCACTAATACAGTTTCATTGATTAGATTTAATTTGAAGTTGATTTGATTAGTTAGAAGGAAATTTGGTAAATTTTCAAAATTAAAACTTCCCTGAATAGGTTATCCAAGGCACCTAAGATGACTTACCTTGTCTACTATAACTTTTGTGTGTGACCAATCCACAAAAAGACTGGGCCAACAGCAAATTACTTGACTGCCTATATCCTTCAGAAAAGTTTAGTCACTCCACACAGGTTTACTAATTCTACTTTGAATCAAACAGCTCTCAAAATCAAGTGTCAAAGAAAAAACAAAAATTTATGAGTCTCTCTATTCCTTGTTTGTTTGGTTTGGTTTGGTTTGGTTTGGTTAGTTTTGTTTGTTGTTTTTTTTGTTTGTTTGTTTGTTTGTTTGTTTTTTGTTTGTTTTTTTGATGTGGCACATACGATACATTCCAGTGTAGAGGAATATGTTTTCATGTCACTGGTCAGAACAAAGCTGTCATACTGTCTGCAGTTTTTCTGCACTCTGCTCCATGCTGTCCAGGAGGTCTTTCAATGTGCTTGAAGGTTATGTTGAATGTGATAATCAAAATAACAACACAGCACATGTTTACATGCTTACCTTGTTACTTCTTTTTCCTGCAACAGACATGACTCTTAGTTAATAATTCTTATTCTTATTATTATTTAAATTGTTGACCTTCACATCTATTATTCACATGCTGTACTTGGAAACAGAAGCCCATTGTAGTGTTTAGAAGAGTGACTTAAAAGCACTCATTCTTTCTGTCAAAAGCACAATCCACATCTTCAGGAGTGCAAAGGAGAATTGCTGACAGAGGTATTAAAGCAAAGTTCTGGGCTTGTTGTTTTAGAAACGTTTGATGTTGTATTGTGTATTATTAATGAGCACAAGAATCAAGATTAGAAACCCAGCAGCGAATCTTTCTTTGTGACTGACCTTATAACATGGCAGGCAATCTTCCCATTTGTGAAAGCTTATTTGAGTTTAACGTAAAGCACAAAATCCCCTTTCTCCCCCCAGCTGGATATAGCACTAATTCAAGAGAGGTTCAAGATCCCCACTGAAATAACTCTTCTGTGTTTGTCATCTCACTACACTGCTTCCAATATTTGGGCTTGACAGGTTGAAGGGGTGTGATATAAGCACACTTCAGAAGCAACATTGCTGCCAGTCAAACACCATTTGCTGATAGATAAAAAGCAGTGATGTTTGAGACATTTTATTGTTTTCTTATATTAAAGAGGATATACAGAGGCCTCAAACTGAACTATGTGTGTTTGCCCTGGCTTCACTAACTTACTGAAGGTGATTGTGGTCACTGGTGGATAAATAGTCCTGTCTTATTAGGTTGACAACTAGACATTATAGAGTGTAATCCAGAAAGTTTAAAGTGTAGTAAGTTACAGGAGGCATAGAGTGGTCAGAGTGCTTTATAGGAATAAAATCAAGAAGTTTCAGTTCATACTTTGCTTAAAGTATTGAAGACTAAGACCTGTATTAGACATGAAAAACTTGAAAATATTTCCTCTTATAACTTACATAATTACAAAACTTACTGAAGTCATTATGTTTAATTTTTTTATTTTAAAGATGTAAGGTCTGCTTTTGTAACAGACCAAGTCAGTAACTGTAGAAAAATGTTCGTGTTTCTGTTTCTGCTGAGTTAAACAGAACTGAAGAAAACAATTTTCTCATTCCTGAAGGTGAAAAACAAACACCTTATATGATTACTCTCTGCTTTTCTTGAAAGGCACAGGCTTGTGCAAACTGCAGTTTTAATTAACAAGTCAGACTACATCCCTTTATACAGTCTCTGAAGCTGGAGACGATGGTTCCATTTTTTCAGAAAGCTGTTTTGTTTTTTCATAGCAGCACAAAGACACATGTAAATAAATAAAGCTTAATGAATTTGTGACAGCAATGAGGAGACAAACTTTGGTTCTTTTCAAGTCTGTTGAACCTTAACAGCAAATACATGTGATATGGTAATATCTTATTTTCCCATGTTTGCACAGCAGTTCAACTGATATCTTCTACGTGAAACTTTTGTGTATGTAACGAAGGTAAGGGTTTTTGTTTGTTTGTTTGTTTGTTTTTTGGGGGGCGGTGTTTGTTTGTTTTTGTTTTGTTTTAACTTTGTACAGCCTGGACTCCTTTTTTGATATCCATCAACCCCCAAGATCCTGAGAAAGGCTGAGAGCAGTCAGAAATATGTCACTGTAGGAGAAGAGGAGAGGAAAACAACAGACAGGATTTTTAGAGTCACACCAAATGCAAATCAGAGGCAATAACATATATCCTAAATACAAAATTATGCTTTGTTGTATGGGGAGAATTTCTTGTGCAACCATTGTAATAAAATCATTTCAGTACATGGCCAAAACCTGTGACAAGTACTGAATGCAGGCAAATACATCAATTTTTGTAGCCAGATTAAGTAATCCATGCTCAAGGAAAAAAACGAATAATATAGATCAATGGGCTCAACATTAGAACAACCATCAAATATTCCTACTTTTCAGAAGGTGACTCAAAATTAAGAGGATATTTGTTGGCATTTCTAATCATGGGAAAAATTGGTAAATTGGATATCAGAGAAGAGTGGAGCTTAAACCATGGGCTGAATCTATTCAGTGCTTCAAATCCTCGAGAACAAAGAGTGCTAGCTCCTTGTCCAGAAGTGTTGCAATTCATTACATATTGGGTGTAGAATGGAAGAGAGTGCTCTGCTTGTAGTCAAACCCAAATGAACTCTGGTGCTTGTTCAGATGATCTCCAGCAATAATGTCTAATCACTCTACAGTTACAGAAGAAAACTGCATTTCTACATAAACTTAATGGGTGTATTGGATCAGAATGGTTTTCTTGACAGACAGTAAGCCTAGCCTTGCTGCAGACTTTGATTGAAGAAAACTTAAGTCACCCAGTAGTGAGCCACTGATACTAGATCAACAGTATTGTGGAGCCTGATTTGATTGCACAGGTCTGTATATAGCATTACAGTGGAGTGCTGATGGTACTTTGCTTCCAAAAGAGACATTTTAGGTACATTTTCATGGAATAGATACAGTCCCACTGGCAATAGTACCACTATAAATATGATCCTGTGGAAAATAAAATAAAATAAAATAAAATAAAAAATAAAATAAAATAAAATAAAATAAAATAAAATAAAATAAATCAGTAATTCCACAGGCATAAGAACAGACCCATATTTTCAGATCATAGCTGATGGCAAGCAATTCACTCCAACACTAAATCAGTAGTGTGAGATTGACACATGAGATGTAATGTGTGAGCTTTCCAATTCCAAAATATGTAGTTTCCAATAGTGATTTTTTGATAGTATGACTAGGTGGTTTGTGAACCATAAAGGCAGTTTGTGTTAAAGTCTAACATACCTGATTTGCTTCCTAATGGATTTAGCCTTAAATCCCTCTTTACGTGTTTCAAAGAGATGTTGCATATATTTCCGGGAACAGACTTTTTGTCAAGATGAGCAGGTCACTCCCTGGAAGGTAAAATGAGAAGTGGTCAGACAAAAAAAAATTCATAAATAAAATCATCATCATCATCATCATCATCATGCAGGACAAGTTAGCTGGACACTGCAAGTTTTCACAGTGAAATTTAATAACAGACCAGCTAAAAATCTGAGGGCAGTATTTTCAGTTTGTCTTAGAGATGCTATTTCTTACATGTCTGTGATTTTCTTCAAATTTTCTATGGATAATCTTATACTTCTCAGTTCTTAAAACCCATTCAGTGTATTTCAAAGCCATTTCAGTTCAAATCAACAGAGGAAGTCTGTCACCCTAATGTTATAATGCTCTCCAAAGATCCTTTTCTTCTGCACTTAAAGGTATAGCCTCTGTTATCATTTCTGAAGTTCTGGAACTAAAATGTTCTGTACAGTGTACTAATATACCTTTTATTGCATGCTGTCATTTCCTTCTCTTCCCCTTCACCCAGTATGGTGGAGTTACTCTTCACCAGGTCTGGGAAAACAAAATAGAGAAGAAAAAAAAAAAAAAAAAAAAAAAAAAAAGACCATTAAAAAGCCCTTCTACCTATTGCTTCTGCTAAGCCCTTTGCTGTGATTCCCCCATATATGCCCTGATTAAAGGAACTGGATTCTCTATACAGTTGTATTGATTTTTCTTTAAACCAAGAGGTAGCATCACCATTTTTGTATCTTTAGCTTGCAAGTGGAACAGAACTTGATTCACATTGTTGAAATGTCCCCAGGGCTGTGGAGACTTAGATTTACAGATCACAAGACTTCAGGATGCAGCAAGAATATTCTTTGTGTTCTGTATCCACAAGAGAGGAAGGCCAACATCCAAAAGGGCATTTGCAAGGTGGATTTGAACTTGCAAGGCTGAAGAATATACAAAGCAAAAGAGAGCAAGTGGCAGGCTCATCTGATCACATTCCCCAAGGACAATACCTACTTCCTACAATGAAAGAGCATACTCTCCTTCTTTGAAATTGTGCAGGGCCACAACCCAGAAGCATCTGTTCAATTTCCTCTGGCTCTGGAAGTTAAGACCAGGGGGCTGCAGCATTCAAGATGAGAGCACTACAGTCATTTATAGCTTCTTTAATAACACTGTCTTCCTTTATTTTTAAACTGCAGTGTAATGTAGGCATAAATGAGAAAGACCTGACCTGCAGTTAAGCTGGCACAGCTTCACTGACTTCAGCAGCCTTGAACCAGTTAACACCAAATAAGGTTCTGAAGAACCAATACAGTCTTGTACAGACACACACACATTCTTGTCATTTCCTTTGCTCCCCAGATAGCTGGATGCTTTTTGATTTATAAATAAATAAATAAATGGTGGGGAAAAAAAAAAAAAAAAAAAAAAAAAAAAAACAGAACAGATCTGGAGCAAGAGAAGAATGTTATTGTCTGCGGAAGCATCTAGTGCCTGTTCTTAGCAAGAGTAAAGTGGCTGGATGGAAGTGAATCCAACTGTGCCTCCTTGGTAATTTTCACATTTGTCCTGAAATGATGGCCAGACCATGCTTGGTCTAACCAAATAACTTTGACCAGGGCTGTCACTTAGAATAGATTTCATGTACAACAGCTGAAGGTCTCTCTCAGCTATCAATTTCCCTAGGATGTCTCCTGCAGATTGTGTCCATTGCAAATTGTGCAAATTGTGTATTTGTAGTCTTTAGGAAAAAAAAAAAAAAAAAAAAATCCAATTGATTGCCTATTTTCATTTGAATGCCTACATCTCTCAGGAGCAGATTGTTTGTTTGCTTGTTTGTTTTCTACTGTAGTACATTAGAGAGTGTCTGTGCACCAACTTTTATGGTTTATTATCTTTCTAGGTCGCCTTTATGTACCTAATCCTGTGATTGGTTTTGTTATAAGATGCTAGAAACTGCTCAGCAAATTAGACTGATGAGAGAATTAACTGTTAGGAAATTAAGGAATGAGGCTATATTTTATTACATCAATTGGTGTGAGATTCCTACCTTTCTTTATCTTTAAAATACATCACATGAAAATCACATGAGAAGATTCCTTTTCTGTTTAATGTCATCAGGAAGAAAAAAACAGAGGCAACATTTTTCATAAACATGTAAAGAAGGTCTTTTCATGATCTGTTTAGGTTGAAACAGTTAAAAAATAAATAATGAAAATGAAAATGAAAATAAATAAAAATAAAATAAATAGATAGATAAATAAATAAATAAAAAGCTAAGTACCTGAGAGCCCTTTTATCCCTTTTTTTCAGCTTGTTGATTGATTTACTCTGTTAAGCCATCATGTAAAAAAGCTTTCTGGTCAAAAGACAACTATCAATGCATGGATATCTGACTTCACAGTACTCTATGCTATAAATAAATAGTTTTTATTTCATATTTATTCAGCTTTTGTTCCTTGATATCATTTTTTTCAGCTGAGAGTCAGTGAGATACATCTTTAGATATGCAAACTTAGAATTGAAAACAATGTTGTATCATTATACTTTTTATAAGAGATTAAATATTACTATTTATACTTCTGGTAACTAGGACTTCTGAATCTAAATTCTGCATCATCCAATGTTGGTGTGGCAGAACACACCTAACAAGACATATAGAGTGATTTATTAGGCTGGTAGTCAAGTGATAATTCATAATTTTAAAACCATTGTGTCTGGAGTCGTTTCTCAGTACCAATTTGACGCTAATTCCTGCATCAGAAAGGTCTGTAATATTCAGTAACAATGTATTGGTTTCTTTCTGACTTAGGCAGAACCAATTTTCAGTTACATAAATTAAAGAGAGAATAAAAAAAAAAAATAAAAAAAAAAAAACTTCAATGTTGTTCATTTCTTTTGGCCATTTCTTTGATCCATGTTTTTTATCTGAAAGTGGTGTGTCTAATAGGGAACTGTAATATATTATGAAATGTTAAGACTTAGAAATCTTGTTAGGCAATCACTACTTCAGCAGAATGAAATGCTGTTGCAACAGGAGGAAAATTATACACCAATTATTTATCCAGTCAAGAAAAATTATGCTCCGTAACATCAAAGGCTCCCATTTATGAAATAATAGAGAAAGGGCAATTCTTATTCTTTTAGCAAGCCAGGGAATTTTTATTCATCTAAAATGCAGCAGGCCAAAAGTTTGGGACCTTATTTAAAATTATAATCCAACAGCATCACGTGTAGCCTACGTGACTGGTTCTAGGAACAGTTATGAAAAAAATAGCTGTGTAATGTTTATGCAGATTTAAATGAGTTATTATAAGTAATTAACTCATCCTGTTTCTTATTACCCTTCAAAGAATTTTTTCCTCATTGTTGGAAAAATATTTTTTCAGGCTGCTTTTTCCCAGCTCATGTATTTGTTTGTTTTCTGTACTTTACTTAATCTTCAATAATTATCCTTATTTTGATAAACTTTGGAACTCTCCCCTAGTATTTCCCCATGCATCAGTTTCTTTTCTTGAACATTCCTCAAGTGTTGTATCTAATCAGAACAAGCATTCATAGCAAAGCATCTGAGATGGGAGCAATTTGAACAACTTTTTTCAATAGTAGGTAGGATTAACAATCTTCTGTATGTGTCAGCCTTATTGCAGCTTGAAAATGAAGTCCTGTCTGTTTTATCTTTGGCACAAATTCCAAAAGAATGAATATGCAGAGCTAGCAGAACAGAAATGTTAAAATCTGAATCATCTCTTATTCCAACAAGTACTTTATGCAAAAGGTTAAGACATGAGAAAACTATTTAGCAGGGAAAGTTTACCTTGAAATGAAGTTAACTGACAGAACCCTGCCAGCAAAAAAAAAGCCTGGGAATGTATAACGGGCAGGTGAGGAGAATTCTTTCTGAGCACAGAGAACCCACAAACACTCCCAAGGGAAAAAGTGAATTAGTAAGAGGTACTGTATTTAATGTATCAGCTGTCTTGTAAAAATACTCTCATTTTATGTCTTGTTTTTCTTTACTGTCTTTTTGACAGAAAACCTGTATAAAGTTTGCAGTGTTTTGCATTTGTCAACTTTGTGCTTGGTACATGACAGGCATTGCATGTCCTCACACATACAACCTGAGAACCAGGACAAGATCCCAGGCAAAGGACCATACGGTAGCCTAGAAAAAGAAAAGAGCTGTTCCAGGCTTAGTAACTTTATGAGTGGATTCATAATAAAAGCAGGAGTTTCAGACCCCTAGAACTCCTAGGGTAAGAAGAGGAGTCTTACCCCTAAATTTCCTAAGTACTTAGTAACTGTACAAATCAAGATCAACTGGGATATTCAGTTAATATTGCTTCAATGTAAAGGGTGTCCAACAGGTGCAGTTCAATTAGTCCATCACATGTAGTCTAAAAACACTGAGCAAATTAACTTTTTGTCTCTGGATACTTGCAGGTATGATATAGGTATTATTTCACAAGACAGGCTTTTTATCTGTAATAATTTGGCATTGTACACCTACTATTTTAATTCTTTATTTCTTATATACAGATGAAACAAAAACAACTGATCACAAAGGAAGGTTAAGATTTATTTTCAGAATTTCTAGAAAATAGATATTATTATTAAATAATTAGGCTGGAATAAAAAATGTATTTAACTTGCAGATAGCATCAGAAAAAAAAAATAATATATCATTACATAGTTCCTCAAGCAGTCTTCCTCCCTTTCTTAATGAAATGGAACAGTCTATGCCTTTATCACTTCTTCCATTTAATCTTGTTAACACAGTCTGTTAAGACTCTACTTTTGCAACAGCACAGGTGTAACTGTGAATAAGTAGAGAGAATACTGTTCTGCACCTAGTCGTCTTATTTATTTACAACAGAATGTGTGATATTCAACCCAGAATAAAAAACGATGCAACTGGTGAGTCCAATTTATTTTCTTCCCTTCCTTAACAATATGAGGTATTCCCATGAAGAATAAAAAGGGAAATGTTAATCATACTGTAGCAAATCTATCTTTGAAACAACTCCTCTTGGAATTTTACTAAAGATTAATTCTTCCCACTGTGTAAAAAAATGACAGATTAAATTAGGAAGTAGACAGTTGGGAAGTATAACATTTTTCAGACCGCAACAGATGCAAATCCAAGAATATCTCCAGCTGATTTGATTTCTTTTCAAAAGATAGGGCAAAGATTTTAAATAAAAATGTGTAAAAGTGAAAATCCATAGTGATGATCAAAAATATGATAAAATTCAGGAAACACCAAGAAGAGAACATAGAAAGGATTTCTGAGTTATTCCAGGCTGAAATCACTTTTATTGTTTGTTTGTTTTTGTCTATGTGTCTTGTCATTTTGCTCTGTAGGAGTTATATAGTGCCTAATATGTGGGGGAGAGTTGTATGGGGAACGTGATTCAGGAAAGCAGGTGGGAAATTATTCCTTTGACTGTGATGACAGTTACATAAAGTCCCAGACGGTACAAGTTAGATCCCCTTTTTTTGCTGCACTGCTGTAATTCTACTTGAGTGTGTTGAATTACTTCAAATTTACTTAGTACTACTCAGAATCAAAATCTTTAACAACAGAATTATATTTCCCCATCCCTTGGGCCTGATGATTTTCTGTCTTAAAAGAGAGGAAGGAAAATTAAAAAAAAAAAAAAGGGGGGGGGGGGGGAAGGGGAGGAGAGAAAGAGGGAAATAAAAATAACAACCAACTCTTCCATTTTTAGGACAACTTTTGCTACTGAATCATGCTCATTAACACATATAAAGACATAAACTATGGTTATGTATTTTTCCTTCTCAACTTTTCATTGAGCTTTACAATTGCTATTTTGGCAAGATGTTTTAAGCTCTAAAACATTTAACATGAAAAGCTGCATTAATTTGTGGTTTATTGGGACTACAAATATACGATATATTTAGCTTACTAAAATGGTTTTGTTTCTTAAGTTACATCATACTCTGTGATTCACCACATTGTTAATCAAAGTATATGATTGTAATAGTGAAATCAGATAAAATTTTATTGAAGGCATCTTGCATAAGGCAGACAGAAAACGGTATAAATATTTTAAATTTTAATGGACAAATAGAATGAGAGAGATTCCAGGAACAAAAATCTTTTCAGGAAATAGGACTTCTGAAGAACAATAACAACAAAAAAAAAAAATCAAGGTGCAAAATAACCATTTATGCTCCCTTTTATTCAGTTTTGCCATTCTCACACCTTGGTTTATGGTCCACACTCTGTTGTGATTGATATTCTCTGTATAGGACTTCTTGAAGGTCCTTTCACTTTGCTGTAATGAAACGTACATGTTCAGGACTACCCAGTTTGTGTACTTTTTTACTGGTTCGTGCTGGGCTACCTTACATGCTTAATTTTCAATCTTTGATGAAAGAAAATGCTTAGAATTAAATATTCAGTAATGTAATCATGACATTTGTTTGCAACAATCAGTGATATGACTACAAAAATTCATATTGGAGAATATATTTGGGGAACATTGAGTAGATGATCACTGAACAAAGTTAAATATTTCAATAATTTTGCAGACATTAAGGCAGACTAATTAAAATTGCTCAAAGAAAGGGGTTTTTAGCTAGTTAAAGTGTTGCAGTATACATCACTAGTTATTCTAGTTTAAGATATAAGTTATTAGGCTAATTAATAAAGCAAAAGAAATATTTAGTGTGATTTCCACAGTAGAATATTTAGTGTATGTAATGTATCATTGTTAGATGTGAAAGTTTTTTTCTATATCTTCTCATATGTAGAAGAGAAAAAAAAAAATGCTGAAAAGATTCTATGATTCTATGAAAGTAATGTTTTCCAGAGTTCGCAAAAGCCATTAGTAGCCACTGATTGTACTTTAAAAATGTGTTTAAATCGTTTTAAGTCACAGTTTCATAACTTGTTAAGTAAAATGTCATCTTTGGATACAGTGTCCTCAGAGATAATATTCAAGGTAACTGTAATAATGGTTAGGGAAACAAAAATAAAGTGCATACATGATACAAAATTATGGAACTTTCTATGTACATTACTTCATGTACTTTTCTTGACTTTGAAGTGTTTTTTTGTTCTTCTTAATGCTGACATCTTAACAACAATACACTTAACAATGACAGTAGTTATTTCTGTTGGATATGTATTAAGTTTGGAGATTTTTAAATCCAAAGTCACTTCCTACCTCTTCTAATATTTTGTTTGTAAAAATAGACCATACTTGAGACCTTAAAAAAAAGTCAGTATGTGTGAACATTCAACATAATTTGAATATAATTGAATGTTCAAAAAATACAAAAATATAAAACATAAATACCCAGTTATCTGAGTGGTGAGTTTGTGTACTTATATGAAGTTAAAGTTCTTTTCTATTATAAGTATCATGTAGAGATTTTTGTGTTTCTATTGTATTTTTAATTTTAGTTATTTCTCGATGTGTAGAACTTACTAATTTCCAGAAGTAAAGATATGATACTGTTTGATTCTATTCTGTTATCTTACATACGTATTAAAAAATAATAATAATAAATAAATAACTTTTTAATTTCCCTGGGTCTTCCATAGTTTTCAGACATTTTTTCCATGAAATAAAAATATCAAAAATATAATACTCAAGATGTGGGATGATAGACGACTGTTCTGACCCAGCTGGAAATTTCTCCAAACCTGAACTCTTTGTAGTTCCAGCAACTCTATTTTATGTTCATCTACAGACTGAAGAAACCTCCTAAATCCTTAATTATTTACACTACATTTTATTATTTCACTACTATCATCCATCCAAGATCTTTATTATAGCTCTCCATCCGTGGTGCTGCTACAGTTTTTCCCTTACCGGTGCAAGTGTTTGGGAAGCTGTTCAGAAAATAAGCAGTCATAGAGGAGGAGTTCAATATGATTATATTTGAAACCTCCATTTATACAGAAGCTGGCTTCAGGTTCTGTTGAGTGGCACCTGAGTCATGAACACTGAAATTGCTGAGTGCCAGTTGCTTCTGTTGGACTGTACAGTGGTCCTCCTTTCTGCTGATGTTTTTTGATGTTTTTGTTCTTGGTTGTGATTTGATTGGGAGTGAAGGAAACTGTGTATGTTTGAACAAAATAACGGTGTAGAGAATAAACACTATGCCTTGCCTTCCACTGAAAACTGAAATAAGATTTAAGTTAATTTATTTCCTACTCAAGCAAGCAGTAACACTAGCTGGGCGTAAAGTCACATGTGATCCCACATCCTTAACACAGAAGCCCTTCAGAGACTGTTCCTTGCAATACTTCTGTGCTACAAGGCTTTGTACCTGCACAGAAGTGATCTATTCGTATCTAGCGTATCTAACTGAGATATTGAGCACTACATGACAATTTCAGCTCACTGAAACGTGAAACTGACCATAAATATTTACCACACCATCTGGGCTTGCAAAGTTCATTGAGCTACTTATTCAAGAGAAAAATAAATAAATAAATAAATAAATAAATAAATAATAATAATAATAATAATAATAATAATAATAATAATAATAATAATAATAATGGATTGGTGTGTGTGAGAAAACAGTCATTCAGAAACACTGGGCACACTCAGTAGCTTTCTAAGACAAGTAGGAGGGAAAAGAATTGATCCTGTTAAATGGCTGTGCTTATATATGCTTATAAAGCATATAAGGCAAATATCTACCAATTATGACAAATAGGTGGCAGAGTAAAAGTGTGCTTCTCACAGGAAAGAACTTTTCATATGCAGTGTATTTTCTGTATAGGCTGCTAATTTTGAACAAGTGCACATTTTCTGTGTTGAGAATTACATAGAAAAACATCACTGCTCAAATAGCTATCCTCACCAGCTTATGTAAACACTGTCTAAAGCTGCTAGAGATTATTTGTAGAACATAGGATCTGATGAGCTCAAACGTAAGATAGGTTGGGTAGTATAATATTTGGGATTACCATAATAATCTCTTTAGGTAAAGTGTGCAGTATCAGCAGAACCATTGCTTGAGTCTTTGAGGGAAGTATAAACTGTACTTTAATAATTCTGCATTTATTATACACTTAAATCTTTTTTTGTGAATAAGACAAGTTTCTGAGCTCTTTACAGGGCCCAGGCTAAGGCTCTGAGAATTTAATTAAGTATCTCTGATTTGAACTCACCTAAGGAGTCCGAATTTTTTGCTGGCAACTTTTGTTTTGTTGTTGTGTGGTAACTTGTTTTACTGTAGCATCATTCTTTGAAGTTACATGTATAATTTCCATGCATATGAGTTACTAGGGAAAAGAGTACATAGATTTATATAGAAATTCCCATGTTGAGAGGCTATGAACATGCTGCTCTGCACTAAGAGCACTAAGTAGTTTTCAAAGTTTACTGATCCTTTGACCCTTTGTGATCTCTTTGAGCATAGCCTTTTAGAGCTCAGGCTTTGAGCCATAGCCTACAGCAGAACCATAGCCTCTGATTTTCTTATTTTCACATCTGGATAATACAGTCGTATTTGGCTTGTGTTAGTCATCACTGCCCTGCAGAGGGTACAAGCAGGTCAGCTTCCCTTCTGCTGCCTCCCAGCTTGTGAACCATTCCAGAAAAGGCCCAGACAGCCTCATGCTTCCCACTTGCTCTGACCACCTTGTCTTCCCCAAAATAAAGAAGCAAACAACCTGCTAGGTGAGAATTTCTGTGCCTTTGGCATCTTCCAAACTTTTGGCATTTCATTGCATGCCAGGCTGCCATTCTTGGGGAAAATAAATATATAAATATATGAAATAAATAATTAAAAAAAAAAAAAAGTTTATATTTGAAATCCAGGAAATAGCATCTATGCCACTATCTTGTAAAAATACCATAGAAGTCTAAAATTTTTTGTTAATTTACTGTATGCATTTAACTCATTAAAATAAGCAATTTTTCAGGAGAAAAAAAAAAAAAAAAAAAAAAAGGTAATCCAAAATAAGTGCATATCAATTGTATCATGACATATCAATTGTATCAGTGCTATTAGGACCCTTACGGTTCTCTTCATCACAGCCACCTTTGCTCCTCAGAGAATCATCCAATTTTGCAAATCTTGCAGCTTTTCCAATTGATTAGCATAATGGAATTCAGCTCTGAGCAATTATTCTTAACCTTTTTTAAACCTAAAGTCCTTTGCTCTTATTTCACATGAAATAAAAAATCATTTATTTTTTGTTTCACATGAAATAAAAAATCATTTATTTTTAAAAAGAATGCACCATTTAGTGTAATAAAAGATAACACATCTACCTGAAAATCTCATCTATTTACTTGAACAATCACAAACATGCAAATAATCACGAACATGCAAATAATCACTATTCATAAATTCTTAAATAACACTGCTAGATCTATTGTAGTTATACTCAATAAAGGAAATAAAGGATATTTTAACAAAAACTTTTTTTTTTAATTTCTTTTCTTAATGTGACGAGAAAATGTTGTCCTACTGTTCTCTCTCTCTCTTTTTTTTTTTTTTGTTTTCTTTTTCTATAATTTCATCTTCTCTTCTGAATGTAAAGACAAATAATCAGTGGAGACCATTTTTTCCAGGTTTGTTCCAAAAGTTGTGTTTTCAAACAAACTAACAAAAAAAAAATACAAAAAGAGCAGATTATATAAGCAGTCTGGAGATTGCTTATATATTATGATTATGAGATTGCACTCATAATCATTTAAACTTATATTATTTTATCTGTCTATATTACAATGCTCTATAATCATTATTATGACTATGGGAGAAGCAGATACAAAAAGTCTCCCTACAGTGAAGATATAAACATATTTCTTTAATATATGAAACCTATAAAAAGGCTAATATATAGCATATTATTTTTAAACTTCGAAATAACAGTCTACAGATATTGTAATACCTAAGTCTAAGGTTTCATACTGATCTTTTCTACACAATAAAACAAAACAAAACAAAACAAAATAAAATAAAATAAAATAAAATAAAATAAAATAAAATAAAAATAAATGCATTCAATTCTAACTATTCTAAATCTAATTCTGAACATTCTAACTTCCTGTTGTTTTTTTACTGGAAAAAAAGAAAAATTAAAGTCTTTGTTTTCCAGTAGTCTTTGGAATAGTCATGTGATAATGAGCAGAACTGATCTGTTAAAGGAGCTGACACAATTCAGTGCTTTCTCTTTTTTTTTTTTTTTTTTTTTTCTCCCTGGGAAATCATTAAAGAAAACGTATCACCAAAAAACCTTCCAAGGGACATTGATTATAAGCTAAAAAAACTTCAACTGATAGTGCAAGATCACGAAATAAATCAGTCATGACAATTGTGTGGATTTATGGGAAAAACAATCTTTTCAACTGTAATCTATCACTCTGCTGTTTCAAGTGATGATCTATCAGTTTTCTCAATATCTAACAGCCAGGACTACCACTTTCTCTGAAATTCATGACAAGTTGTTACAAACCATGTGCAGATCAAATCTACTGTGTGTGCCCAGTGATTCATATAGATAAAGAATTACTGCTTCTGGGGAATTTGCATGTCTCTGCACATGAGCAGTAGGAGAGAGGGGCAGAGTCTCCTGTAGATGTGATTAGGGTTAATGTTGGCCCGTGTGTGCCCTATGGGGAGATGACACCCCTCAGCTCTGTGTGAGGACCACTTTTTGAAATAAATAACTTCTCTTACAGCAGTTTTAAGCCTATGGTTTTTGTTCCAGAATCAGATCAATTAGTCTAATCTTGTTTTGTGAGTCTGTTGTGAAAAAAGATGTCAGTTTCTACATCCGGTTCAACAGGAAGCCCCTCCCTCTGCAAGACCACTCTCTTAAGGTAAGCACTGTCTCAAGCAGTGCAACTCTACTCTTCATCACCCAGCTGTTATATAACTATTTGCTCAGCACACAGACTATTAACTGGCATATTTGGTAATGGACTGGGCAGAGTCCATTACTTTGCCATAATGGACTGGGCAGAGTGGACCTGACAGCCTTTGCAGATCTAAGTCCAGGAATAGGGTCCAGACCTGTAACCAGAGTTGTGTGTACTACTGTGTAAAACTTCTACGATTTTATAAAGCAGGTATTTTCCTGGGTCAATTCCACCGTGTCTCCTTACTTTAATGGATCATTTTGGGAAGGACTGACAGTATATATGTAACTTCAGACACCTTAATTAACATTAGCTAGCATTCACTAGCTTGCTTAGATATTGCTAACGGTGTAGCTCTCACTCTATGAGGTATGGCAGAGAAAAATGTAGCCAGTATCTTCAACTGCATGTTTTCAGATTATTAAAAACAAATGCAAAGTACCTGAAGTCTTGCTGTCACCACAGAATATCTAAATCAATAGCAAAGAAGATACCAAGTACTACTTGGCAGCATAGTCTGTAGTGGAAATTTTTATTGATGGTGACACTGAAGGAAAAAACCTGTCTTACTCACAGAGGCCAGGATGAAAGAAAGCAGAGTTGGCACTAGATGAAAATGATTTAATATATTCAATTTGAAATCACTTAGGGATACAAATATGAAAGTGATCTGGGCCAATTTAAGAGTATTTTTCAAAGAACTCCAGTTCAAGGATGTTATGAATTCTTGGAAGGTGAAGGAGCTGGGTTTTTTGCTACTGGTTCTCTGATTAGCCTTGATGTTTCCACGTGTGATCCCTCCTAGATCAACAAATAACAGAGGACTTCCTCTTCAAAGTTCGTGCCCAGCATATGTTAATATACTCTTTTGATCAAGAACTAAATATTGAAAGCTTGAGTCTTTTTTCCCCTTGGAACCAAAGCTACAGGTCTGGGAGATTACAGTCCTGTCTCTCCTAAGTGAAGTTTCTCAGATGTTAAATTGAGATTACATAAAATGTAAGTTTTACTTTTTTCTTGTTAGATAACATATACATGTGAGTGCTAGTGCTCAGAAATATGCAGTGGACACATTGACTGTCATCGACTGTCTTGTTGACTCTTATCTTTGTTTCAAGAGGAATTCAGCAGATAACCATGCAGCTCCTGGATTTTTTTCCTAATTCCACCAATATAACTATTCTTGAAACCTGATAATTGCCCTATTTTTACAGTAATTAGTTTAGTGCCAGTAAATACTTTGCCAACAAAGAAAAATCTATGCATCTTTCTAACTCAGGCCATCATAGGAGAAAATGACTAGTGAAGATATTTGTAAGTATATATATGTATATGTATATACATATATATATATATGTATGTATGTACGTATGTATGTATTTTCCCCAAGGGTTCACTTCAAATGTCTGAGAAGATTTAGTATTTGCTTCCTTAATCATATTCTACCTTTCTTCCTGTTGTCCTGAGAGAATAAAATAGGTTCCAGATGGTAAACCCGGCATCTGTAGGCTATTGTTACTAGTCATGTGGAATTAATTAACTCCATTGTGGCATTTGAATTTGTAGGATGCCATATAAACCTAAAAGTAGTTCCTAAGCTGATGTATAAAGTAAGAGATGAATACTGAAGAGAGGCAGGATGACCCTGTGATAATGATGAGAGAAGTTACTATTAGTGATAAGTGATTAGTGATCCACAATGCAGCATATATCCAAACATTATTAATGATTTTGGGTGATGGTTGTTTGCAGAATTTTATTGAGTGATACATCTCAAGACAGGATGAAAACTGAATGTGCTTGTTGAAAAATTGAACAAATGGGCAGTTGAGACCTATATTGTAGCTTGAAAAAAAGGCAGGAGCCATTACTCTTACACACATTATTAAAGTTGATGGGTAAGAAGGCAAGTGGAAGGACTCTAAAATTGGAGATAAGTAGTTTTGTTGTTATGTTTTCTCATTTTTAGTATATTGGTAGAAAATAAATTCCTTTCCTGTACTGCTGAAAGTTATCATTACGGCAACTCCACTATTAGTTCCTTCCATTTTTACTTCAGTATTCAGGAATCAGTACCGAATCAATGTATTTTATACTTGCAAGGAATTCATAAGTGAGCTGTTTAGTTTATAGCAGCTATGGGTAGCAGTAGGATATACAGTTCCCTAAAATGTTTCTTGGCCTAAGAGAAGAAAGGAAGAAGAGAAACAACATAAAATTATAGGTGTCTGAACAAAGACAAGATGTGAAAAAGGTGTAGTAGTCCCTGACAATCATTAAATCTGCAAAAGAAACCTGGTACACTGGGTGTTAATTACGGTAATTCAAGATGTTTCAGGGAATACAGTGGTTTCTTTTTCATCTGTCCTGTACAATTAATGACTCAAGGTTTCTCTTACAAATATTGTTCTGCTGTCCTGTGAACAAAAAGAAATGCCTAGAAGACCATAGCAGAGTGTATTTTTCCAAACTTCTTCAAATGCTTTCTGTGTCCTAAAGATGTTACCTTCTCTGTGAACTATTTGAGGAGCCATAGTAGCAATTTCTTAGAGATCCTGTATTTACTATTTTATAGAATGGTTAGTTTTGAACAAAGGTTTGAATTAATTGATAAGTTGCATGCCTGTAATATTTATTTCATATTAATTGAAACCCAGAGCCTTAGCATTTAGTGACCTGATCCAGAAATATTTATCATGAGCATAGTGCTTATAATTGTAAGTCACACATGGAATTATTGATTGCTCATGGTAACGAGTACTGTGCTTAATGCAATGATTGTCACAGGATCAATTCTTCTATCTCTGTTCGTACAGCATTTACAATCTGTATACGCAAGTCACATTAAAAGTATCTTTGAACTGTTTTTATTTTTTTCTTCCCTTGTCATTACTTTTCCTGGAGATCTCCTCATATTGTCACAGTAGTCCCTGCTTCTGACATTGACATATGTCTTTGATGCTTATCAGCATAAAACAGCACATGGTACTAGGGCCTACCTTTGCTCCCTCCACATGACGTTCAAGCAGAAACCTGTGAGCAATTGCTTCAGCTAGCCTTTCAAAGAGCACTACCTTGATGTGCATGTTTAAATATTTTAATTACCTCAGTGGGGATAAGGCATGAGCATTTTTAAACAGTATCAACCTGGAAGAATTACCAAGAAACTGCATGTACATTTCTATAAGGAATTTCCATTTATTTTTTATTTATTTATTTTTTTAATGTGGTTATTAAGCTAGAAGGATAGCCAATGTATACAAGTTTCTTAAGAAGGTAGAAAATCTACATCACGTGTTTTGTGAAAGCAAAACAAGATACAGAAACTAATCACAAAAATGTGGATGACATAGGAAATTGTGTTTCAAGACATGAACTTTCTTGAATAGAAGGACCCAAAACATATTAACAATAAATAATATTTTTCTACAGCAAAATTCATCCTATCCATCTTAGCTTATAAACAATTTAAAAATCTCTATTGCTTGCTTAAGCCAGTGTTCACCTCACCTAGAAATATGATTGATCAGAGACAGCATCTTAGAAAAGTGAGACTACAATGGGAAACAAAACTTTCTCTAACTAATAAATGTTCTAATAAATGTTCTTTTTTCCTGGTTCATTTTGTATATGGTGTCCCAGGGAAATAGTTACTAACTTTACAGAGAAGAGGCACACTAATATTCACCTTGTGGTTTTTACTTTAGTAAGTCCCTACCATGTAATACAAAGGAGTAGGGGTTGCAATTTTCCTTTCAGTGGGAAGTATGGTGGCTCTGCAAGACACTGCCTTGAGCTTTGCTTGCTTAACTTGATGGTGGCAGAAAGATAACTCTTAGGAAACTCTTGTTTCCTGGAAGTAGTGATAAATGATAACTATAGATCGGAAATGGTCAAAATCCAGACTATGCCCCAGACATTACCCCAACATTCAACATACGAATGTGCTTAGTGCTTGTCTTAAAATATGCAATCATTTTTAAATACATTTTCTCCAGTATTTATAGCCTTTTTGTGTGACAACAAGTTTGAAATGTCCTGAATTATAAACTTGTTTTCCTGACTTCCAATCCATTTTGGAGTTGAATTTATCCATACAAAGTACTAAGGGCTAGCAACTTTTGTGCTCAGGGTAGCCTCACCATGCAGGCTCTCAGTTTTGCTGCCCAAGTATTTGATGAGTGACTTGTGTTACAGAGAACTGTTACTATTTTTGCCCCAAATATGGAAGATATTGTCTTGGTTTTGGGTAGGATAGAGTTAATTTTCTTCATACTAGAATCTTCTGATCATAGGATCATAGAATGGTTTGGATTGGAAGGGAAGTTGAAGACCATCTAGTTCCAACCCCCCTGCCAGGAGCAGGGACACCTTCCACTAGACCAGGTTGCTCTAAGCTCTATTCAACCTGACCCTGAACACTTCCAGGGATGAGGCATCCACAGCTTCTCTGGGAGACCCGTTCCAGTGCCTCACTACCTTTATGGTGAAGAATTTCTTCCTACTAAAGTTACCCCTTTTTAGTTTAAAACAATTATTTTGTATCCTATCAGTACACTTCCTGGCAAAAAGTCCTTCTCTTGCTTTCCCTTAGACCCCCCTTTAGATACTGTCTCCTAGAGTCTTCTCTTCTCCAGGCTGAACAACCCCAGCTACCTCAGCCTATCTTGGTAGGAGAGGCACTCCAGCCCCTTGATCACCTTCATGGCCCTCCTCTGGACTCATTCTAATAGATCCATGTCATTCTTAGAATAGGGGCCCCAGAGCTGAACACAGTGCTCCAGATTGGGTCTCATGAGAGCTGAGTAGAGGGAGAGAATCACCTCCCTCAACATGGTGGCCACACTGCTTTTCAGGAAGCCAGGAAACTGTTGGCTTTCTGGGCTGCAACTGCACATTGCTGGTTCACATGCTTAGCTTCTCTTTGACTAACATCCTCAGATCCTTCTCAGGGCTGCTTTCAATCCATTCTCTACCCAGGCTTACTTGTGCTTGGGATTGCCCTGGCCTACGTGCAGGAACTTGCAATTGGCCTTGTTGAACTTCATGAGGTTCTCATAGGCCCACATCTTAAGCCTGTACAGGTCCCTCTGTATAGCAACCCTTCTCTCCAGTTTGTCAACCACACCACACATCTTGGTGTCTTCAGCAAGCTTGCTGAGACTCTTGTGTACTCAAGTGCACTCTTGTGCATTCAAACCCATTTTCCATGTCACTGACAAAGAGGTTATATAACAGTGATCCCCATACTGACCCCTGAGAAACACCACTCATTACTGATCTTCACCTGGAGACTGAGCCATTGACCACAACTCTTAGAGTGCAGCCATCCAGTCAATTCCTTACCTACTGAGTGGTTCATCCATCAAACCATGTCTCTCCAATTTAGAGACAAGGATATTATGGGGGTCAGTGTCAAACACTTTGCACAATTCAAGGTATTTGATGTCAGTTACTCTTCCCCTATCCACCAATACTGTAATCCTGTTTTAGAAGGCCACCAGATTTATCAGGCACAATCTGTCCCTAGTGAAGCCATGTTGGCTGCCACAAATCACTTATTTTCCATGTGCTTTAACATAGCTTCCAGATGGATCTGCTCCCTGATCTTGCCAGGCACAGAGGTGAGACTGGCTAGTTTGTAGTTCCCTGGGTCTTCCTTTTTTCTTTTTTAAAAATCTAGTTTATGTTTCTCCTCTTCCAGTTAATGGGAACTTCACCAGACTGCTGCAGTTTCTCAAATGATGGACAATGGCTTAGCAGCTATATTTGCTGTTTTCTTCAGGACCTGTGGATGTATCTCATCAGGCCCCCTTGTGCACCTTCAGATTCCCTCACTGGTCTTGAACTTGATTTTCTCCTACAGTAGGCAGTTCATCATTTTCCCAGTCCCTGACTTTGCCTTACGGAGCTTGGGCTATGTAGCTAGAGCTCTTACCAGTGAAGACTGAGGAAAAAAAGCCATTGAGTACCTCAGCCTTTCCAGGTAACCAGGTCTCCTGTTTCCTTCCAGAGAGGTCCTGCAATTTCTGTGGTCTTCTATCACTGATGTGCTTATAGAAGCCAATAGATGGAATTGTGCTGTTTTGGAATTGTGATGAAAATAGTGTTGAAAACACACTGCTATTTTAGGTGTTGCTGAGCAGTATTTACACTGAGCCAAGGATTTCTCTGCTTCTCATGCTACCCCACTAGCTGTGCAAGAAACTGGGAGGGGTCACAGTGAGGGCAGCTGACACCAGCTGACTAGTGGATCCATCCCATATCATATGATCAGCAATAAAAGGTGAGGGGAAAGAAGTAGGAGATGAGGATGTTCAGAGTTATGACATTTGTCTTGCCAAATAACTGTTACATGTGGTGAATAAACTATGCTTCCTGGAAAGGGTTGAATGATGCCATGCAGCCCAAAATGGCTGAATGTCTGTGGATGTGAAGTACTGAAAGAACTATTTTGCTTTGCTTGCACATACAGATTTTTGTTTTACCTAATAAACTGTCTTTACCACAAGCCATGAGTTTTCTCACTTTCACCCTTCTAATTCTCTCCCTCATCCCACTGGTGGGGAGTGAGCTAGAAGTTGTGTGTGGTGTGACTCTTTACCGGGGTTAAACCACAACCAATATCTGCCAGGAGTACTGGTCTTTACCAAGTATGATACTAGTTCCAGGTTGCAGGAGAAATCCAGAGAAAACGTACTTCCACAGTGGAAAAGAAATGAATAGGAAAAAAAAAAAAAAAAAGGGTTTCATTTCAACTCAATGCTTCTTACTAGAATAAGTACAATCCTTCCCTAAATTTCAGAGCATGTCTTCTTACAATGTAGAAAACGGAAACATACGCAGAATTCAAAGTAGGTAAGGGAAATTAATGGCTACATTACCAAAAGAAAAGGATATACACATAGAAGACAGTAATTTTCTAATCATTTGGTTTATAAAGGGATATGAAAGATAGACATATTCAAACACTTTCAGGTAGTGCCTGACTCTCCCATCACACAGTTATTGGATATTTAACCTCGGTCTGGATATTGCCTATTTTTGAGTAGGGGCTAGTAGTACTATTAATACTAATTATTAATAGCTATCCATATTATTTATTAATTACTTGTTTTTAAAATTCTTATTAATTAATATTAATTATAATCTATAATTAATAATTATTAATCAATTGTTTGTTGATTTAATTTTAAATTAATTATTGATATTGATGTTAAGTACTAGTAATAGTAGTACTATTGAGCTGGGGCTCAAACAAACCGCTTGAAGAGAAAGAGAGGTTAAGTAATCGTTGGCAAACTTATCTCTCCTACTGGGAGATCTTTGTGTGTCTTGAAGCCATAATCTGAAGGATATGAAAACTTCATCACCTCTACTGTTCTGCAAAATGCACCAAAACATACCATGTAAACCTACCTCTGCAAAATGAAGTCATGAATATTTGAAAAGTGTAAGCAAGAACAATCTAGACAATTATTTAGGATCCTTAATGACTGTCATTAGTAATAATTAAGATGAAATTAACAAGTAAAAACAAAAGAGAAGAATATGAGGAAAAACTTGTTAATCATGAGATAACTTAAACTGTTTAAGAGTTTTGTGGGGTATGGCAGAAATTACATAATATGAAGAAATTAAATTCTGCCAAATCAAAGCATTCAGAAACATACAGTACAATAAGAAGCAGTTTTATGTTATCAGGGGAGGAAACAGGGGGACACAGCCTGTCTGTTGTCTACCTCTATCTTTTAAAACCTTCCTTTCAGGAAGAAAGAAATGAAATAGAATTACATACTCAAAATATTTGTCTTATTTTTCAGCGCAAATTGAAGTGATACCATGCAAAATTTGTGGTGATAAATCCTCTGGAATACACTATGGAGTCATCACATGTGAAGGCTGCAAGGTATGAGATTTGAGTACAGAATAGTCATCATCATCTGCATTAGCCTCAGGCATTAGTGTATGCAATAATACACTTCTACACTCTTTCAAGCAAGAGAAACCGAAGACCATAAAGCCTGCTGATCATATACATGTGTTCTGTGTCTGATTTTACAAGTTACTTTTCTTTTCATTAAATAGTCTTTAGAGTTACATCCTCTTTTGAAACATGAATTAATCACATCTGATAAAAGTATTTTATACTTATTATTTATATATTTATATTTATATTATGTATTATTTTTATTATGTTTATATTATTATATTATACTATTATATCATTGTATTATTTTTATATTTATTATTTATTTTTATATTATTTTATAATATAAAATAAACTCGCAAATTAAAGTCACACAAGTTCTACTTTAAATCAGCTTGAGAACTGGATTGTTTCTTACATATTCTTTGTAGCATTAGAAGTTGATACGGTATCTCAGTTCAACATCTTAAAAGCTTACTGGTGTCAGTTTAGTCGTATTTTATACACTTTGCATTCTCTGCAAGCCAAATTGTAGTCTCTAAACGAAAAAGATGCCTTATGTTATGTGTAGTGTAAAAGGATCCTTTTCCTTCTTCTCTATAAGCTCCAGCATAGTGGAATTGCTAGGAACTGGCAGTGAGACAAAAATAAATAAATAAATAAATAAAAATTTAGAATATTATCCCAGACATTGGCTCAAATAACTGTAATCAGACCCCAAGCAAATACAACAAAAAGGCTTAAGTTTTCAACTTTAAAAAGACTCTGTACTTTTTATTATATAAGGAAATAAATTATTACCTATGGGAAAACAGAATTTTATATTATATGCACTGTTATTTTAGCTCTAAATGTAAAAGAGAAGATGCAAAGATGACGACAATATCTCTGGTTTATTCTGTATGGAAACACACAAGCTGGTGCTTTTAAAGGTGGACACATATTTGTAGAGTGAGAATTCTGTAGAGTGAAATTCTGTATGTGTAAAATCTGAAAACTTGTGTACACCTATTCAGAAATGAAAATATTTAATGCCAACATGTTAAGAAACAATATATTGTCAAAGATCAGATTTCTTTCAGAAATATTAACAATTTTAAACAAAGACTCCACAATGTGACACTGACTGGACTGGGAATAAGCATATTTTTCCAACAGTGACATGTGTTAAGATTTGTGTTTAAGATTAACACATTTTAAGACATGTGTTGATCTGATACCTCAACATTGGCACAAAAATGACTGGAGAGAAATTCTTTAAGCAGAAAATGAGAGTATTAACTCAATACCCAGCCTCCACAGAAGAGTAGAATGAAGGGTAGAGTCTCCTGTAGATGTGATTAGGGTTAATGCTGGCCTTTTGTGTACCCTATGGGGAGATGACACCCCTCAGCTCTGTGTGAGGACCACTTTTTGAAATAAATAACTTCTCTTGCACTCACAGCAGTTTTAAGCCTATGGTTTTTGTTCCAGTATCAGATCAATTAGTCTAATCTTGTTTTGTGAGTCTGTTGTGAAAAAAAAAAAAAAAAAAAAAAAAAAGATGTCAGTTTTCACATCAGGTTCAAGAGGAAGCCTCTCCCTCTGCAAGACCTCTCTCTTAAGGTAAGCACTGTCTCAAGCAGTGCAACTCTACTCTTCATCACCCAGCTGCTATATAACTATTTGCTCAACACACACACTAATGTCCAACACTGGTCATGTCCAGCTCCTTTTGTCTGAATGCATTAGAAATGTGAACCAATTAAAAGGGAGAGGATGTGCAGAAGAAAGAGACCAGAAGCGTATCCACCAGCATGTGTGGATTTGAGCCAGACACCAGAGGGCCACAGCATTTCAGGATGTTGTGTTGGAGGATTACACTGCTGCTGTCATTGCTACAGACTCCAGGGGACACAAAATCCTTTCACTGCATGTCTGCATTAGTTCTGCCACTGCAAATGCATATCCTAAGTGCTTAAGGGGTGTTATAAACTTTGTGGCAGTTCCATGATACACACCTGCATATACTGAGTAGCGTACTGGAGCCAGTGAAAAAATGGTGTCTGCTGCCATTGTTTCCACTGTCAGTGTGAAACCTGAAGACAGGTTTCTTCTGAGAAACAAAAAGCTTGAAGACAAACAAACAAACAAAAAAACTTCCTTTTTCTGATGAGAGGTCTCTTCTCATCTCCTCTGCTGGCCCCGGCACAAAGTGTTTGCTACTTCTGACCTGTCTTGAAGTTTTTGTGGCCTCAGTAATGATTCATTCCCTGCTTCCCCTAACTGTCATTATTCTCAGCAAATATAGCCAATATTATATAAAGATCCCCTAAACATGAAATAAGATATTTCTCTCTACTTTGAAGAAAACACTGAGATATTTTGCATGAAGAACAAATTACAAAAGTCTCCTTGGAGAAATAAATTACCTGCTGTAGATTAACTTCATTATGTAACCCTTGATTTTTTCCTAAGAGGGGCAGAAAAGGAACAAACAAGTTTTTGTGAGAGGAGATCAACCTTAATGGGAGGGAAAAAAAATAGTCTTGTGAGAGGAGATCAGACAATGGATAGAAACAGCACTGCAGGTTAAGACATGTTGGTGCTAGATGGTTGTGTGTGTGTGTTTTTAACATCTTTTAATTCATTTGTTCTCTCAAATCCATATCCACAGAAGAGCCACTAAAATCTAAACCAGAAAATGTTCCTCATGTCACAAACAAATTGGCTGTAAAGTTCAAAAAGTGGGTAAGAATTATCTGCAATTATCATCCATCTAGTGTTAAATTAAGCTCACCTCCACAGCAAGAAGAAAGTTTTGGTCAGCCAGGATGAGGCAAGTCCCTACCAGATTTTTTCTGAAAGCCACCCTATGTTCATGCATGGACGTTCATTCTCTTAGCAGTACAAATCATAAAACTTAATTTAATTTTTAGATATAATCACTGATAAAACCAGCACAGGCCAAATAGTCTCCTTATGCTCAACATTAGGAACTACCACTTCTGTCTCCTTAGCGGGATATCATGCCTATAGCCCATTGTTACTGACACCTTGTGACACCCTGATTTGGTTTGCAAGGACTTGAGTGAGAGTTTGTTTGCTACCCCTGGCAAGCAAATTGAGCCATTCACAGAAACCACAGCAGTTACAGATTCCATATTTTATCATTATCAGTCTGCATGGAGATAACACTGGTTTTGCTTAATGAGTGCAGTAAGCTCTTGCTTTCTGACTCCACTGAGAGCTGTTTACAAACCAACCCAGAAAAGCACAACCACTTTTGTGTCACTTCTGATAACTAGTGTAACTACAATAATGATGCATTCTCTTTGTGGTTTCCTGCAGTTGTTCGACTAGCCTTCACCTTTCCCAACACAAAGCCATGCAGTTACCTGTTTCCACAGCTGTTAAGTTTGCCAATGAACTTCTTTTCTTTCTGTCTTTTGTTTCTCTTTCTGTCTCTAGATTCAATGTTCCTCCTGTTCTTTATTTTACAGGAAAAAAAAAAAAAAAAAAAGAATATTATAAAATTTTTTCTCCCTCTCTCTTTTTCATCTCCTGATTTCATTTCTCTAGTCAACTCTTTCATTTCAAGTCACTTTTACAGTAATAGTACCTCTTGGTGATGATTGTAGCACTTCAGAGCTCATAAGGCTTTAAGTATTAGTTCTAGTTCTTTGATATTTTGCCAAATGGTCCAGCCAAACCTTCTAGAAGATAGAATAACTACAAACATTTTAATAGATAAAATGGATATTTATATTGCATTGATATGGGAAATGTCTATATTTTCTCATGGTAGTCTCTAACGGTGTTGCTTTCTCCTTTGTGTGTCAGGTTTACTTGATACAGTCATTAAATCCTAGTGCTTTTGTTATGCTTGAATTTGAATTACTTTTCACTCCTGAAGTGTATGGTCTCTCCAGATCAGATCAACATTTGCCAGGTTAAATTAAACAGCAGACTTTTTAGCTTCTAATGCTACGCATAACCAGTGCTGGATATTACCAGTATCTTTCATTAAAGAAAGAAAATAGTCAGAATATGTATTTTAAGTTGTCTGTTTACAAATTCTGACAGTCTTTTCCTCTGTAAGGAACAAGCACTAGATGATACTTTGTAGTTATTACACAGTAGGAGTGTATTCTGTAACTCTCCACTTTTTGTCTCTTAACAAAGTGGAATTATTTAATATTCTTCTACAAAGAAAAATTCTCCTTATTGGGAGTGCATGTTCTTTAATTCCACTATACATGTTTAGTTCATCAGCAAAGCCACAGCATAAATAACATTGTGCTAAATAAGAAATAAGCATGGCTGTGAGTGTGTGTGTGAGTGTGCGCACATATACGCACATGGTAATACTCTGTTTCTCTTCTTCATTGCCCCTAGGGATTCTTTCGGAGGAGTCAGCAGAACAATGCCTCCTACTCCTGCCCAAGGCAGAGAAACTGTTTAATTGACAGAACCAACAGAAATCGTTGCCAACACTGCCGACTGCAGAAATGTCTTGCCCTGGGAATGTCTAGAGATGGTAAGGAGTCAGATTCCTGCTTCATGCCTAATCCCTTTGAAACCCTTCTTCACTACTGACTTGCTTAAACTCCCTGTAGATTTCTAGAAAAAGAGAGAGGAGAAGCTCCTTGCTTTGTAATGCATGCACTGCGAGACACAGATCTTTGCCAGTTAACAAAGGAGGTTATTTTTCAGGGGGGGGGGGGAGTGGAAGGGGGGAGTGGAGTGGGTGTGTGTATTGGAATCACAAAATGGAGAGCAGTGTTGGTTTGGAAGCATCAAGAGTTAGGAGGAAAATGTGCTGTTCTGATAAAATGTGCTGTTCTGATTAAAAGCACAAAATGGTCCATCCTCTCTTCAGAGGTGGATTTATATTCTAGTTTATATAATTTCTTATATTAATAACGCTAAATATTGAGGTAAGAAAGCATCCCTTTCCTTGAGATCTCTAAAGACAGTAAGTAGGCAATTATTAAAAAAAAAAAAAAAAAAAAAAAAAGAAGAAGATAATATTAAGGTTTCAAACTCATTTATTTTATTCAGAGCACTTGACCTGGCATTTTTTAATGAAAAAAGAAAAAAAAAAAAAGCATTTATTTCACTTGTGTATTGCCTCCTGTCCTCCTGTCTGGGTCTGGGTCTATATAAGAAATGTTGATTTAGCATTGAAAATGGAAATCAAACCAGGGGGAGGCTTCACAGTTTATCCACAGGTAGGATCTTTTGTAGAGCTCTGATCCACCTTCCAAGATGTGGGCAAGTCATGCTGAAGGTCTGGTGGGAGGCTTGAGCAAAGCTGCCCACAGCAGACCTGCCCCAGCCACCACTGCTAATACAAAGGCTGTGCAGCTCACAATCACATTTGAGATGGTCAGGAAGTATGATAAGAAAACATTGTTTTTGAAGACAGGTTATATTAATTAGGTTTCCTGCCAGCAGTTTTCAGTCTTAAACAATTTACATAAAATCTGTCATTTGAAATTAAGTCATTGATGAAGAAGTTACATAAAGAGCTATTTCTTTATATGGCCTGGTTTATAAACTTGTTTAAAAATTTAAATTTGTTTAAAAACGTCTTTTCCCGCCTCCGTATATTTTATGTCTCACTGAAACAACTTGCTTACCTGTTCCACCAGTCTGGGAGATACATTGCTATCTCATGGAGTTCTTTTGGTCCTAGCATACCATATACTCTGACAATTCAGCTCCCACTTCCTCCTGGAGGAAACTAAAGTAGCAAAATTTCAGTAATTTAACAGCACGTACTTTCCCATAAAAAGTACTATTTCCCAAGTATGGGATCACAAAAGTATTTTAGCATGACTGACAATCCTGTCTTCCCAACCTATAATTCAGGGAACACTGCACACAGGTAAAGAAAGGGATTCTTTTGACAGCATCACTTTCTTCTCCCATTATTGCTGTGAGGGTGTTTATACTTAATAATATTGAGAGCTCTTGCAAGTTTAAAATAGCCTGTATGGATTTTTTTAGCAGAGAAAATGAATGTGAATTTTACCTCTCAGCCATGTAACAGATTCGTTTTTATCGTGCGGAGGCAGGATACTAATTGACAGCAGCTGGAGAATCCAATTAATGAATATATAATGAGAATAAACAGTGGGTGTTTGTTTTTATTACTGAGGCTCTAAATTTGAAGAAAATACGGAGTTGCATTTTTCAAAATCCAGTCATCTGTAAGAAAGTGCAATGTGCTATGGGCCAGTTGCAGGGACAGCCTTTGTGTGTCCATGTGAAGTGGCTTGTAGACTTTATGGAGGGCTTCAAGTAAGCTGGGGCTCATGACAAGAAAAACAAACTCTCAAAGTAAAGTTCAAATAAATTGAACAGGCTAACACCCCCTCAATTTTCTGGCACATCATTCTCATATTGTTTCCTTCTTTTTCTGTTGTTCTTCCTATTAGAAGATTTTCACTCTCACCTACATGTGTAGGCTCAGAATCTTCTTGAGGTCTATAACTGAACTGTGAGATAGCAAAAATGGGAGACAAGCCCATCCTCTCCTACTAAGTGTGATGATTCTGAACTGATCTCCATTACAAATGGACTGGAAATACTCAGCATTGGAAAATACTCTTCATAATGTGTAAAAACAAGTATTTCCAGAGGAATGTCCTCCTGTCTGTTCTCTGATAAATTCTGCTAGATGTATCATAATGGAAAGATCTTATTTGTCTTACAGCACAGCTACCTCTGCTCTGAGAATCCTAGGTCCAGGCTAGTAGAAAGCCAGAATTTAAAGAGAGATGGAAAAATAAAAGATAACTCTGTATGTAGATATACATGTGGATATATGTGGATATACCTGTATGTGGATATACTTCTCATAGTTCCACTGCAATCAGCTTCTTATTTTTTGAAAATTTTAATCTCAGTGTGTCCTATTCCTGGGAAGGTTGGTTTTCACTCTGATGTTTTTTTGCCTTTCTCATTAGAAGGAATTCATGGATCTTAAACATGGAGATTATGTAAACTGATTGTGTAAATCCCTGAGACTTTCCTCTGTGGAAAAAATGATATTCATTTATGCTGTTTACCTTCAAATCTGTTATTGTCTTCTAGGTTATAACTCTAACCTGCAAGATTTTTCTAAATGTGTGAAGATAACACCCCATTGAAAGGATGTGATAATAGGGCTTTAGGGCTTGTTTTCATCCATAGCGCTAATCCTGTTAATGCACAGTTTAAACTGTTGTGGAAAGTTGGTAAATCATATGGGATATGAATCCAGAGATTGTGCATTTCATACAGCTCTACAGCTCTGGGTTGATGTTCAGTGGACACAGAGATATATTAAAAAAAAAAAAAAAAGTTACATGGTCTTTTTAACTTTCACGGTAGAAAGTGAGTTTCTTGACATAGGCCCTCCTGTCAAATAGAATTTAACAGTTGTCACCTTGTAAATCCAGGCACGTGATAGTTTTCCTTTGTGAGATACATCTTTGTGAGATGCAGTGTAATACTTTGCATTCTCTCTCATTTCTAATAATAATAATTTTCCACAGCAAAAAATGATATTAAAATTAAATATCAGAGAAGTGGTTTTGTTGAAAAGAATCAAGGAAAAAAAAAAAAAAAAAGAAAGGGAGAAGAAGAAGAAGAAGAAAGAAAGATGACAATGATTTACATTATGCTTTATTTTTCAGCTGTGAAATTTGGAAGAATGTCCAAAAAGCAGAGGGATAGTTTATATGCTGAAGTGCAGAAGCACCAGCAGCGACTGCAGGAACAGCGGCAGCAGCAGAGTGGCGAGGCAGAAGCCCTTGCCAGGGTTTACAGCAACAGCATCAGCAATGGCTTGAGCAACCTGAATAATGAAACGGGCAGCACCTACTCAAATGGGCACGTCATCGACCTGCCAAAGTCTGAGGGTTATTACAATGTGGATTCTGCCCAGCCTTCTCCAGATCAGTCTGGGTTAGACATGACTGGAATCAAACAGATAAAACAGGAACCTATCTATGACCTCACCTCTGTACCAAACTTGTTTACCTACAGCTCATTCAACAATGGGCAGTTAGCTCCGGGGATATCCATGACTGAAATAGGTAAGGAAAATTATTATTTCTCTTGTGTAATGGATAAATATAAACCAGATTACAATATTGTCTTTATTAAAATATTTTATAGGCATTCCATACATGGTTCTACAGTAATTACATGTTCATATGCACATATATTTGCACACATATACAAGAACTAAATGAAAGAAATGGAAGTAGTTGAAATGATTCTGTTTTAAATAAACTCTGTGAATTATTCAGTCTCTTAAACCAAGCAGTTTACCTTCTGTGTGTGAAATACGAGCACCAAAGCAGGTGATGAATCAATCAGAACCAAGTGATAATTAGTAGTGCGGCATTTGCTTCAAATGAGCTCATTACTAGGAGGCTTAAATGATCTCTTCAGCTAGCCAGCTGTATTCTTGTCAACACCCAGAATCCCCACGGCAGCTAAATCTAGGGTATTCATAGTTAAAAACACCAGCTCCTGGTGTGTGGATGTACATGCAGAACAAGTTCACTTACCTCATGAGCTCAGCAGAGGTGAAGGTAGTTTTGTGAACACCCCTGCCTGAATTCCTTGGAGCACCCTTCCCTTCATTTCTTATTTGAAAAGTAGCATAGAGCCCTCAGTGTCAGATGAGACAGTTTAAATGGCAACAGGTGATTCTTCTGTAAGGGATTTCTGTTCATCTAACACTTCTAGTCCTATCTCTCCAATTCAACTGATGGTACTGCCTCTGATATAAATGCATATAATGGAAGGAGATCAGCATCCTAATACCTAAAGGTACTTCCCACCTGAACAAGTGAAGTATGATGACTCAGTTGTGGCTGAGGATATAATCAAGGGATAAGATTTCTCTAATGGGAATCAAAAATAAAATAAAGTTATAAATAAAATAAACCAAAATATGCTCAAAAGCACTTATAATGAATTATTTAATGTCACACCATAAACACCAACTAGGCCTGGCCTTCCTCCTCATGGGTGTATGTATGCTAAGATGTATAAGTATATGCATGTACTCAGACCTACAGATTGCCCTGGAGTTGTGGTTTGCCTGTGCCATTTCCCTGCGTCATGTTTGGTCTAGGCTGTCCAGTGAAGACCTACACCTACAGTGTAGCAGTGTGGATTACTGAAGATTACTGATGAACTTTTTTTCCACTCTCCTGCTTGGTTTTGGGGACTTGTGAATATTACTTAAGAATGATTTCTTCAAAGCTCAGTACTAGAACGGTGGTTAGTATTACAAGGAACCATCTGAGAGACAATTTAAACAATCCTGAGATCTGTTTCTCTGCAGCACCCTGTACCAAAGGGAAATGTTCCCAGAGATGTTCAGAGGAGGTACAAGAAGTATCGCAGTTCTGATAGTACATTAATTGAATTAGTGCTCAGTTACAGAACTGAGCCCAACATAGAGGCCATGAGATTATATCCGTAACAGCTAAAGGAGTCCACCAAAATCAATGGGATCTTTTGACTTACAGAGCTTTAGAAAAGTGTTTAACTTCTATCTCTTGCAGGATCACTAAGAAATAATGCATTACTCTTGAATTCTCACCCAGCTTTTTGTTCTCTCCCAGCTTTTTGTTCCATCCCTGTACTTGACTGCCCTGTTTCCCATTCTTTCATCCTCCATACCATCAGACTGGTATTCCCTTTCCTGAGCAGAGAAAGGGGGGAAATCCACAACTGCAGAGAGAAAGACACAGCTAAGGGCCTGTCTCTGAGCTGACAACAGATGATAGGTGTTGGAATTGCCTCTTCTATTTGAAATTGGAACTGAGGCTCCTAAATTACTAGAATTTTACCCCAGTTCTGCTTTTATGTCATTTGTGGCACCTGCAGAAGAGTGGTAACATTTTTACTGAGAGATAATGCAGTATAACAGGTAACTGATGCAACTGAAGAAAAAAAAATGGAAGAGAGGTACCATAAAGTATCGGAATTTGAGCACAGATGAAAGACATTTTCAAGGTTTAAAAACAATCAGAAAACATCTCTTAATGCTGCAGCAGATTGTGAGTATCTATATAGCCACAGTCTAGCAATGAAAACTCTAAGCAAGTGGGATGCATTGATTTCATATTAAAACATGATTAAATTTCACTCTCTCTTACTTAGTCTGGTGAAACTTAGAAATAAATTCAAGTCATGTTAAGTAGAAGTTATAACCTTAACTGGTAGGTGAATAGAGAATATAAGAGATAGAAAAACAATACTGCATTGATTTTTGTGCTTGATAGTACTTTATGCTATCCTGCCTATTGATACTCCAAACTGCTGTTTTAAGTATCCAGGTCATTTTAGTTCTTATCCTCACTGAAGACTTTATACCAGATTCAGACTTCCATTCTTTATGTTGTTCTGGTGTTCATAATTCTTCAAAAGTGTATTTGTTTAAGCACCAGCACACTTGCCTTGTCATATCTTGACAAGATTCAGACAAGGCACTTGATCTTGTCTGAATGCAATCCTCCTCATAAACAAATGTGTGAGAATCCTTCCATCCCTGAGTTCCTTAAAGTTGGAGTAAGCTTTTCACAAGTCTTATTTGCAGGCAGCCCAGAATCATAGCTCTACATATTATAATCATAGCATCATATTTTAACCAATATCCATTTCACCGCTTACTACTTCAGTGCTATTGCTTTGGTTGTTTCTCATTTACCTTTTTACTGTATAGGACATTTCTTATTAAGAGACCTCTGAGTGCACATTTCTAAGCTTAAATCTTGTTTTCTCTTTTCTGTTTTTCTGTCCTTTTCAATCCTGCTACATTAGGTCTCAGTCGTCATTGATGATTTGTGACTTCTCTTGGTTTGGAGTTATCTACTCATTTAATTAACATGCTGTGAACCCTCTCTTCCAGATTATTAATGAAAATGTTAAAAGCTTGTTAAACAAGTTCTAACAATGGCCCCTGCTGCACCTGACTAAACAATTTGCTGCAACTGCATAAAGTACTTTAGTATTTACTTTTTGTCCACTAGCAAACAGTAAAATTCTCTCAAAAATTAAACAAGTATTCTTCATTTCCCTATCATTTTGACTCAGATATAGAAATAATGTTTTCAATGGTATTCTACCAAATAATTTATGTAACATTTACTTTATTTTCTCCACATCTTATTTTTTATCCACAAGTCAAAATTATCAGGCATGCTTTGATCTTAACTCTTATATGTTTTAATTTAAATGTAAAAGTTCTATTTTTTTCTGAACATACCTTGATCTGTTGTAGACTTAATAGTGAAAGTGGAAATTGTTCATTTTAACAGTTTTGAGAAACAAAAGTTTTATACAGCAGATACTTTAAAAATATATATATATTAGAATGCCATGGTAAGCAAAATGTAGCTCATCCTGCATTACATGCTTACCAGTATCTCTAAATACTGTACCAGGAAATAAGTGTAGGCAAAAGACATGCTGACAAATTGAAGTTATATAGGGCTCCTTCAGAGGTATTTAGAACTATTATATTCCTCCAAATAGGCTGAATATTCCAGGGTACAACTGCACCTTATCTGATCATGATGAGAATGCTGAGTATAAGAAAGAGCAGTCTTTCAAATACAGAAACAAATTTATCATGTAACTGCCAGAGCCTATGATGAAGAATAGCTTGATTAAAACAGGTAGTTACCCATTAGGCAGAAGAGTGCCTTAGGCTCTGCCCCGGTCAGTATTCCAGTTCCCGATTCAAAAAGAAATTCAAAACCCCAAGAAATAAAAAACTGGTAAATAATCTGAAGCTGGTAAATAATCAGAAAGGAGCAGAGCTTCATCTTGACATCACTTGAATTTCTAGGTTATTTCCTTTTACTTTTAAGACAGGTATTTTCATCTGTGACTCAAGGCATCTTGTTTGGAGCCATGAGCTGGATTTGTAGCCAAGGTGGGCAGAGGACAGAGGAAGTATTCAGCTTGATGAATTCAGGATAAATTGAGCATGCTTTTTCTCTACTTGTCCTGCTGTCCATTGGCAGCACAAGCCAGGTGTGTCCCACCAGCCAGGCAAAGCTGGCAGTATGTCCCAGGGGTTCATGGTACTGTGTCTCCCTTATATCTGTAGGTCTGGGAAGGCAGAATTTTCTCCTGCTGTGGTAGAAGCTCAAACTCAGGTCCAATCTGCCTCTGTGTTGAAACCAAGTATTTCGTTATACATAGAATGTCCTTCTCCTCACAGAGAGAGAGAGGCAAAGATCAGCCTGTGCATGGGAACTCTTTAAGGGAAAAAGCAGCTCTGTTTCCTGACCACTGCAGCTCCAGAGAAAAAATAGTAATGCTTGTGCCCAAGTGTGATATTAAAGGCTTATTTTTAAACTTGGTCAAATTAAAGACCATCTTGTTTCAATGTATGTGCATAACGTTATCTGTTACAAAACAGCACTGCATTTTCCTCACAAAATGTGTCCTTAAGGCCTTGGTGTGTAGAAGTTAATGGAAAAGTTTCCTTGCCTTGATGACAGATGAGACTACCAGGCTTTACTTTCTTAAAGCCTTGTTTGGTCTTCCTTCCTCCCTCCCTCCCTCCCTCCCTTTCTTCCTTCCTTCCTTCCTTCCTTCCTTCCTTCCTTCCTTCCTTCCTTCCTTCCTTCCTTCCTTCCTTCCTTCCTTCCTTCCTTCCTTCCTTCCTTCCTTCCTTCCTTCCTTCCTTCCTTCCTTCCTTCCTTCCGTCCTTCCTTCCGTCCTTCCTTCCTCCCTCCCTCGCTCCCTTCCTTCCTTGTTGCTGTTGTTGTTAATTCTTTAACTCCCTTAACTGTACCTCCAAGCCTTGCTCTCTGTGCCAAATCAAAAATTAATGGACTGTCTACAGAATGTATACTTATCACTTAGATGTTATTTCAAAGGTTATTGTATAGATCAGATGATTTAAAATGCAATGAACTCTCTAAATTAAAGCCCATACCTAAGGCGACATTAACAACAGCTGTGTTGATGTTCTCTTTTGTCTGTAGCTTCATTTCAAGCCCATGGACCACTACATAGTAAAACAAAAAGGTTGTGTAAATGTAGTCCTGCATAATATTTCTTCACCTCTTTTTCTAAGCCATGTTTTAATATCTCTTCTACCAAGGTGGTAGTCAAATTTTGCAGGGCAGATGTGTGCAGATGTGTACAGCCTTACAGCTGTATTTCAGCAGAGCGATGTTGCCATCTAGTGAGCAGTTAAAAATGTGCAGCATGAGCATTTCCATGCAGATACCCTTAGGGCACTATTTCTAATCATCATTACCTATTTAAAGGTAACAATCAGAATAAATTAATATTTCAGTGTTGTGCTCATTTCAGTTAATGTAATAAAGCTTAGAACCCCCTCTTCTGTTAATTTTTTAAGGTAATTAAGTAATCTTTTCCACTTCTTGTACATTAAAGAAGAAAATGGGGAATGGCAAGATTCAAAACTAATTTGACAGCTTAGCTCAGCTAGGAAACATTTCCACTTCATCTGAAATGGACAGAAGGGTGGAGGAATAAATTAAAATATTATGATGCAGAAAAATTCTAGCTGAGCTGATGTTAAAATGAAAATAGCTATATATATATATATAATTGCAGGTTCTGAATTTTAAATATTTAGAAATAAATTTGGCCAACAAAATTGCCATAAAATTATCAGAATTTTTGAAATATTTTTGAAAGTTTGTAGTTTTCTCTAGTTTTATCTTTTCCAGATTAGTAATCTTTATTTGTAAATTTACATATTTACAAATGACAATTTACAGATCAAAACCAGACTAATTATAGATCTATATAAAGGCTGTATTGAATATGTATTTCTCACACTGATAGTTTAAATGATCCAAATGTTAACAAATAAATGATCATGTTCTTATACTTTACTAAATGCATATTTTAGCTCTTACTGACTTAAGAAGACAGAGAGAGCAGAGTTTGTGTTATAACTCTTGATGTAGATTTAGAAAACAAAAATTCACCCCGTGGCTTTCAAGTCACTGAACATCCACTTTGCCTCACTGTATCTGCAGTGGACTTCAGATCTGTCTCATATCAGTTATAGAAGTCATTTTCAGCTGCATTTAATGCAAATTACAGCAGTTTAACAAGCAGAATGCAATGTGCTTTTTTAACTATACTAAGTTCAAATTTATACAATTAAGCAATTAACCTAAAACTATTTAAAAATGCAATAGATAGACTAAAATTGTATTCTAGAGACAATTTTCCTGTAAATTATAAAGGGTTTGGGTGTTTTGTTTGTTATTTTTGGATTGTGCTTTTTTGTTTGTTTGTTCGTTTGTTTGTTTGTTTTGATATTTCTGAAAGTGAAATCCTTTTTCTCTTTCAGAGAAGGAAAAAATTCTCTTCCAATTAGTTCAATTTATATGTCAAATGCTAGCCAACTAAAAGAGCCACATTAATTTTACCAATAATGTCCATTGACATTGTTTCTAAATGGAGTTTGATTACATTACAGACCATGCACTATAGATGTTGCAGAAAATGCCACTTTAAATATTGCCCTTTATGAGGATAATTGTTGCTGGTAGGAATACTCAAGATTTCTGGTTACATATAGTTAAATAATTTCTGGAAAATGATGCATATTTTCAAGAAATGAAAAATGTCTACTGACTGTGTTTGCAGCACCAAAGAGAACGAGGTCCATCTTAATTGCAGCTATGACTATTTGAAAAACATAAACCACTGCTTCAAGTATTTAAATTCCTAAAATCAATTATATCTTTAGCTGAGATTGAGAATAGGGAATATTTTGTGATGTTTGGTTCTGTTTGACCTGCTTTTCAGACCATTGTACAAATGAATTAAAAATATATTAAACATTATTTAAAACAAATTAATCTATAGCTTACATCCCAAAGCATGATAATATATTTCTTTAAAGTGGGAATATTTCTAATCCATTAAAACAAGTACATAAAATTCCTCTTTTTCTCAAAAGTTATATTTTCTTATATAAGCAAACTTGACAGAATGTGTTCATTCTATTGAGAATCCAAAAAGCAGTTAGAAAGCAACCATTTGTAGCAGTCAAAATATGTAAAATAACATATCATGCATCCCATATATTACCATATATCATGATAATCTTTTCAGAAATAGCACTGTACGGTGAATATTATCATATTATAAATCACACAAAAAGATCAACGTAAAGCTAGTGGTATAATAAGTACTGAGGTGTGCTATAGCTGTCAGTCATAGGAATATCTGTTCAGCTGATTCCCTGCTGAACTGTATTATATTGTATTGTGTCGCAGTGTCAGCAGAAGAAATGGTAACTGGCTTTCTCTAAGAAACAAACCCTCAGAAGAAGAAGGCTGGAACAGAGCATGGAGGGTATGTGGCATGTGATGTATGGTGCCGTATGGTGCCTTGCAAAGTTGTGTCTTACACACAACCTCTGAGGCAGCAAAGACAGCACTGCAGATGAGAATCAATGGGGCAAAACAGTGAAGAGTTAGGAATCACTGTAGTATATAGAAGTATCATATTATCTCCAAAAGTCACGTGTGTTGAATTAGTAGTGAAAAATTGCTTACCTCCTCATCCGGACAACCCCTTTACCTCAGTGTCAATGCTGATATTCGTGCATGATTTTTCTGGACAGTTCAGTACTGACAATATGCATATGTACCCTGTGCTTTTCAAAGAGCTAAATGTGGGGGCTGTAATGTATTTCTTTTTCATCGCATACAGCATTGTTTGATTCTTCTCTAACCTCCAGCCACAAGAAAAACACAGAAAGCTTTGTTTTATTTTGTTGTTGTTGTTTTGTTTTGTTTCCCAGTACACATGCAACATCTAAAGTGTTATTTTCCATTGCCATAGTTGACTTTTGTACACCACATGCATTCTGTGTGGTAGATTTCATTCATCATATCATGCATTTCACTACTATCCCTTTTATATTTATGAATAATGTGCATTATGTAGTTTATGATGTTTTTCCCAGCTCGGTTGAGACCTATACCTTTCATTTTTGATAGTTCGTTTCAAAGAGCAGCAGTATTTTTGTACAGGAGTGGAAACATATGAGGAAAATGTTGGATTGAAACACAGTGAGGAACAAGCATGTGTTTATTGCAAAGTTGCAGTGCAATGAGACTAAAATTCAGACAAATGAGCATCAGAATAGGTGAAATCACTGGGATTGTTTATGACAATCAAATTGTTTCAATTTCTGACTCTATACAGTGACACTACAATGCAGGTGTCACACTATGGGAAAATAGAACTACTGTAGAATGCTTTGTTATTGCTTTTTAAAGCAGTTCTACACCTAAATAGTATAAAATCTTTAAAAAAAAAATGAATAGAAACCTGTGTCAGAGAAAAAAATGCTCAAATGTATTCCTAAACTCTCCCAATCTTTTGAAGACTTACAGGTCAAAGCCTTACAACTGTAGTTTAAGAGTTTTAATATTCCAAGTGTTCCATGCATATTTCTAGGTTTCATAGTGAACAATGTCCATTCTAACAATGTTTGCTTAATTGTAATAAATGAAACCACATTCTTGCTTTGGAACAGTCTCAATTGTAATACAATTGTGTAATCTGTGTTTGAAGAAGTTAGGAAACAGTTCATCTCAATGAATTTGTGATAATTATATGGTGCCTGTAGAGCCCATGTCCCGTAATCTCTAGCCATTGCCTTGGTTTGTGCTTTTGCTGCCAGCAAAATGATTTCTAATTAGTATAAAATATACGTTTTTGACTAAATTGGCAGAGATCCAGGGAAAGAATTATTAAGTGGAGACCTTTAAGCATTTATAAATCCTCTAGGTTTTAACTGAATTCTGGGTCCATCCTCTAAGTTCCTTTGAATTAGGACTTTATTCAATTGTATTGTCATTTCTTGTAATTGATTAGCTTTTTATTATTATTTATTTATTTTCCCTTTATGCATTATGCTATTGAGAAAACCAGGGACAGATAAAAACATTAATTTGTTTTTTGGAACCACATTTCGGAAAAATTGTTTCTATTTTTCTATTAAAAATATATTAAAAATAAAATAAAATAAAATAAAATAAAATAAAATAAAATAAAATAAAATAAAATAAAATAAAATAAAATAAAATAAAATAAAATAAAATAAAATAAAATAAAATAAAATAAAATAAAATAAAATAAAATAAAATAAAAAAGAATTTTCAGCCAGCCCATTTGTAAAAACAGATGGAAGGATGCAATATTCATGTTGGACAGCCACTACAGGACATATCTTTTCTTTATTGCCTGAATCACTGCCTCTACTGCCATAGAATTTCTTCAGAATTTCTTGAGGTAATCTATGTAATGAAACCTGTTCACAAATTTTTACATTTACGGTCATAGTTCCCTTGAATTAGAACACAGAAAAATGTTAATTTGGTATTACCCTGCCATTATTTTGAGTATTATAATGGAGATTTTATTTAGAATGTATAGCAGGAGTTTTGATAGTTTTAAGAACTGATATGCATGCTTATAGCAGCCAGCCAAAGCTGTGGTGTTATTGCAGCATTAATTCAAAGTGGATCCCTGTGAGAGCTCAACTTAGGATATAAGCTGAGATGAGCTCTTAGCTATTCAACTGGATCCTAAGGGTAAGTGGCAAATTAAAAATTCATTATTCATTTTAATTGAGGATGATTATCAGTGTTTTAGGAGGCACACTTCAAAGTTCTTCAGTTCCCAGTGCAAAAGAAGGGAATGCTGAGAAAACCTAGGATTTCTCATGAGAAAAGACAGACAAATGAAAAAACTAAAGAGCCTGTAGAAAACAGACACTGCTGAATCCTGTGGATAATTTCCACTTAGCAGGCCAAATTCACAGCTGGTGAATATTGCGTGCAATGTTTGGAGTTACTAGACCTATAACCACCAGCACTGAACTTGACTCCAAGCTGGAGTTTTTCCTAGGCATTGCAGTTGAATATCTCCAGATATTACAAGGAAATGTCTGAAAAAGACAGGACTGACTCATCAGCTGATGAAAGACCGCTGCAGGTCTGCACTAGGCTGATTTATATTATCTAGGTTGCGATGTTCAGTTTTCTGTATGTAGTTCAGATTTAAACAGCTCCTAACCCGTTGGTGCAATTCATGCTTGAGCTGTCACAACCTTTGGAGAGTACCTATTGTGAGGTGTCTACTGAAACCTAAAACAAGAAATATGGGAAGAAAGGAAGAAAAGGAATGAAGATATCCTGGTTTCAGTTAGAACAGAGTTAATTTTCTTCCTAGTAGCTGGTAGAATGCTATGTTTTGGCTTAGGATGAGAAGAGTGCTGATAACACCCCGATGTTTTAATTGTTGCAGAGCAGTGCTTATACTAAGCCAAGGACATCTCAGCTTCTTGCTCTGTCCTGCCAACGGGCAGGCTGGGGATGCAGTAAGAGCTGGGAGAGGACAGACCAGGACAGCTGACCCAAACTAGCCAAAGGGGTATTCCATACCATCTGAAGTCATGCTAAACAATATATAGGGGTGGCTAGCTGGGGGAGGGGGCCGGACTGCTCGGGGTTAGGCTGGGCATCGGTCAGTGGGTGGTGAGCAATTGCATTGTGCATCACTTGTTTGTACACATTACTATTAGTAGTACTATTATCATCATTGTATTATTATTACTATTATTATTATTATTTTCCTGTCTTATTAAACTGTCTTTATCTCAACTCATGGGCTTCACTTTCCATTTCTCTCCCCCATCCCAGAGAGGAAGGGGGGAGGGTGAGCGAACGGCTTTGTGGTGTTTAGCTGCCAGCCGGGTTAAACACAACAGAAGAAAAAGAAAGGAGGGAGGTAGGGAAAAGGAAGGAAGGAGGGAGGAAGGGAGGAAGGGAGGAAGGGAGGAAGGGAGGAAGGGAGGAAGGGAGGAAGGAAGGAAGGAAGGAAGGAAGGAAGGAAGGAAGGAAGGAAGGAAGGAAGGAAGGAAGGAAGGAAGGAGGGAGGGAGGGAGGGAGGGAGGGAGGGAGGGAGGGAGGGAGGGAGGGAGGAAGGGAGGAAGGGAGGGAGGAGGGAGGAAGGGAGGAAGGGAGGAGGAAGGAAGGAAGGGAGGGAGGGAGGGAGGGAGGGAGGAGGGAGGGAGGGAGGAAGGAAGGGAGGAAGGAAGGGAGGAAGGAAGGAAGGAAGGAAGGAAGGAAGGAAGGAAGGAAGGAAGGAAGGAAGGAAGGAAGGAAGGAAGGAAGGAAGGAAGGAAGGAAGGAAGGAAGGAAGGAAGGAAGGAAGGAAGGAAGGAACTGTCAAGTATTTGTATCACCCAATACTTCTTTAACGTTCTCACACCCAGTACTTCTTTAACTCCTGTTCATCCTCAGCAAAGGCAGTCAGTGGTCTCAGAAATTTACATTCCCACAAATTTTTTGCAAAAGAGATTACTCAGCTGTTGACAAAGACCAGACCTTCTCAGGGAAGGAGAAAAGCCATGGTCAGGCCTGTGTCCACCCCAGAAGGTGTTGGCCTGCTGGCCAGTCAGCCTGTGTAGACAGGCACCACGTACACACTTGAGGCCTCTTACCCAGCTGAACACAGGAGGAAGGGCAAGTGATGCGTCCATAAGAAACCAGGATGGATTTACTGCACTAATGATGCTGCAGCTTATTGCACTAGGCCAGTCTTCCAGAATCAAACATTTTTCTTGTCCCTGTAGTTTTAGGTAGACCAGACCAAATTTAAAGCTGTTTCTTTTGCTAGAGCAACATTGATCTCTCATGGTCTTCTTCCTCCATATCTTGGCTATGTGCTATATTCCACATTTCACTGTTGAGATGCTGCTTTTCCCTAATAGCTTAATATAATTCTTTTAGTGCCAGTTAGATACATCATTATGCTCTGGGACTGTTCCCATCAATATTTGCACATGACCTCTTTCAGGTATTGGCTTTAATAGGCTAATTTGTTTCCATCAAGCTGCCAACCCAGCAGCATGTTCTGTAGATTTTTTATTCTGTCACCAGTCTCCTCTGCATATTGTACAGCCTTTGTTTTACTCACAGTACATGTATACATCTTTCTTTCATGTTTTTGTTGCTTCATCAGGTCACAAGCTTTGAGGCAATCTTGTCTGATCAGCCACATTTCACAGACCATAGAATTACATGCATATACAAAGTATTTCTTTCAAGAAATCCACAACTGTTTTTCTGAATTAGAATAAATCTTTTTTTGACAGATAATCTTTCAGCTTCCTGATGTATGATTTTCATCTTATTTTGAGCATCTTCTTCTACATATTTTACTTTATTTTACAGTGCTGTATTGCAAAGTCCCAATTAATTCATTGTCCACCATCCTTTCTGTGTCTCACTGAGTGCTGCTGATTTCTCCTACACACTGGATTACAGCATTGTTCAAGTTATTTCTTCCTTGTCTTTCTTTCTTAAATTGATTCTTCTGATTTAAGTTTCATTTTCTGTTACTTTTTCCCCCATCTATCTTACCATAATCTTTGGCAAGGCTTTCAGGAACTAGCTTTGGCATCGGAGGCATGTAATAGAGGTACGACTTGCAGTAGGGCTGTTAAAAAGCACAGGCTGCTGTTGCCAAGATCTTGTCACATGAGGAGAATCTAAACAAAAGTTTTGATGTCTTCTCCATGGTGTGGGCCTGTCTCTCAGTAAATGCCTGTATCTACACATCCACCCACCCTCCTGCCTGCCCAGCACCTTTCAGTGCCCCATCAGCATTGCCGTAGGGGGAGCACCTCCACAGCTTACTCAGCCCTGCAGCTCACCCTGTCCTGGCCTCTTCCACAATTCTTCTGGAGCTGTCCCAAATTATTGCCTGCCCACTTGACTGTTTGGGGAAGAATACAGTTTTCCTATTTTTCTCATTAATCAACAGGTTTTAGAGAATGTTTGAAACATCTCAAGCATGTTTTCCCTCTTCTGCAGTGTTTTTATCAGGGCAGGGTTGGGATCTGGTGGACACATCTCCTCTCTGGAGGTTTGAGCTGTATGCTAAAACTAAATTCTTGTCTCTCCAGTTATTTTGGAGAATTCTGTGAAAGCTGGACATGTTAATTCTCCTGTTCTTATCTGTTCTGAGAAACCAGTCCTGCTGGCAGGCATTTCTATAATCCAGATGATGAATCTATAAAATCAGCTTTCTTTAAAAATCTTGTTAAGACACCACTTGTAATTTTATTATTATTATTATTATTATTATTATTATTTTATTTAGTTTAATATAGATGTTTACCACACAGACTGCTCTGGTGTGATTTGATATTAAATCTTTTGAAATTCAGAGTCATGATGAACCAAAAATGTCTATTTTTTTTTCAGAATGAAAAGAATGATGAGACTTAACGGCTAATATAGTGGGTATTTACAGAAAACTACGCAGGCATATATGGGACAGAATGAGATATAACTGATCATTCCAAGATATAGCTTGCCTGAATATTTCTGATTTTTCAAGACCTCATATTGGTTACAACTAATAACTATTTACTTGATAGACTATGTTGTTTCTAGCTTACAAGTCTGGGAAGCAAATACTTCTTACTGGAGACTTTTTGTAATGAAACACAGTATTTGCACAAAAATAGACAGTTTTCTATGAAAAAAAAAAAAAGTCAGAATAACAATACTAAAAATTCTTCAAATTTATAACTAAAATAAATGGAAAATAAATTGGAAATGCTTCCAATATATGCTGGGAAATACATTTTCTGTGGTCCATGTTTCCCAGCCAGAGTCAGTCTGCCAGGATATGCTGTGGCTCTCAGATCCCTAAAGGGTGTCATTCAGTATCAAGTGATCATGTTGCATGAGAGGAGATAGAACCCTAATATAATACACCCAGTATGCATACAAAAGGGGAATAATAAAACACCTAGTGTACATCTGTGTTTACATATTATGGCAATAAGCTTCAATAATCATGCAGTTTACAACTGTAGTTATTGTTAATGTTGATGGTATACTGTCATGCAGGCTTAGTGATTGCTTTTGGCTGAAGTTATTAATTTTCACTCAACACTTGCAGGTGTTCCTTGCAAAAGAAAATGCTTCAAACTTTGATTCTCAAATATAAAGAATCAGCATCATCTCTTTTGCTTGTCTTGTCATAAAGCAAATGTTGCAAACCTGATGTAATCTATGTAAAACGGAGACTGAGAACATTTTAAAGGGGAATATAGTTCATATTGAGGTCACAAGAATCGTGCTGTCTTTCATAGTCCTTGCAACCCAACCAAAAAGGATTCTTAGTTATAGTTGTGTCTGTGCAGCTTCCTGGTGTGAGGGAACCCTTGGAAACTCTGCCTTAAGATGGCAGACAACAAAATGAAATGAAAATGAAAATAATAAAATTGACTTAAGTCAAGACCTGTTGTGTGGAGAAACTGTGGTAGAAGCTTCTAGTCTGGAGAACAGGAGGGACATATCTGTTGACTATTCCCCCAGAAGGGTACCTTCAGGGGGCTGAGGCCATGGCCTCTGCATTAAGGCAACAGCTCTCTGTAGAAAGCTGCTTTCCTTCCTCACTGTTCCATTCTTTGAATGAACTCAGTTGCCAACAATACTCAAGAGCTGCTAGGTCTCCTCCTAGTAATGTGTCATGTTTTGGATTTCGCACAATACCCATGCCATATATCAGGACAGGTTTACATTAGATGTCATTACATTATTCCCAAGGATTTAAGGTCTTCTTTCTGCATGGGATTTGCAGAGATATGTGCTGATTTACATAAGTGAAAAGAACTCAGATCTGAAAATGGCATAGGGAAAAAAAAATAGGAGGGGGGGGGGGAAGGCTATGCTCTTTGAAATCCCTTTGAGAGTAATATTCTTTGCTCTGCCTGCATTGCATCTTCTGTTGCTGAACCCTCTGAGAAGCCAAGATAAGCTTATAAATCTTTTGTTTTTTTGAACCATGTCAGCAATGCACACCCCATGTATCTGCTATATCTGCATAAAGCACCTCCCAGAGACTCCAGCACTGAGTGTAAGCAAGCAGCCTCCTCTGCTGCTTACACAAAATACACAGTCCCGTCTTCCCCTGAGACCCAGCATACCCTTTCCTTCATGCACTCAGCCTTGCCTAGCCTGCAGCCCAAGAGTTTCAAATCTTTCTTGCACCTGGTTCCTCTTTGGATGTCAGGATTTGGAACTGCTGCTTGCTGCAATTGCCTTAGGCCTTCATACATCTAAATGTTTTTTTATTGTCAGCTCAACGTAAGTACATAAGGAAAAAATGTATAGAACTAAAACACAGGATGCCATCCCTACAATACCTTGAAGGTTCATGAATTGCTACTCAGATCTTTGATCCTAAGTTAAATATGTAAATGGTAGGAAAAAGACTGGGGCTGGGAGTCTTTGCAGTGATATAGAACTGATGATTAAATACATTTCCAGGTCAGTGAAATGAAAGGATCTTATCTTCAGATTCACATAGGGCCAACAATCAGGCCAGCCTTATCTGATTCAAAATCTGGCCACGCAGTATTTATATTGCATATAAAGTATTTGATATTGCAAGTATTTTCTTTTGTCAAGAACATGAATAGTTCCAGCCTAGTGTAACAAATGCTGAGGCTAGGGGAGATGAGCTAGAAAGCACAAGAAACAGAAAGACCACTCAGTAGTTATAGAGAGCAAAACTCTTCACTTTTCAGATTGGGAATGTGTAATACAAGTTTAAACTATATTTATTTAATTGGTGTTTTAGATACAAGGTTTAAATGTTCTAACCATACTTCAGTTCCTTCTGGTTAAATACTTTCTGGAACATAAGATACAAAATTTATACCTTGAGCTAAACTGCTACAGTCATACTTACTGTAGTTTATGATTTTTCCAGAAAGCTGATTTTTTTTTAAATATAGAATCATAGAATCATAGAATCATAGAATATCCTGAGTTGGAAGGGACCCTTAAGGATCATCAAGTCCAACTCTTGACACCGCACAGGTCTACCCAAAAGTTCAGACCATGTGCCTAAGTGCACAGTCCAATCTCTTCTTAAATTCAGACAGGCTCGGTGCAGTGACCACTTCCCTGGGGAGCCTGTTCCAGTGTGCAACCACCCTCTCTGTGAAGAACCCCCTCCTGACGTCCAGCCTAAATTTCCCCTGCCTCAGCTTAACCCCGTTCCCGCGGGTCCTGTCACTAGTGTTAATGGAGAAAAGGTCTCCTGCCTCTCGACACCCCCTTACGAGGAAGTTGTAGACTGTGATGAGGTCTCCCCTCAGCCTCCTCTTCTCCAGGCTGAACAGGCCCAGTGACCTCAGCCGTTCCTCGTACGTCTTCCCCTCAAGGCCTTTCACCATCTTCGTAGCCCTCCTCTGGACACTTTCCAACAGTTTCATGTCCTTTTTATACTGTGGTGCCCAGAACTGCACACAGTACTCGAGGTGAGGCCGCACCAGCGCAGAGTAGAGCGGGACAATCACCTCCCTTGACCTACTAGCGATGCCGTGCTTGATGCACCCCAGGACACGATTGGCCCTCCTGGCTGCCAGGGCACACTGCTGGCTCATATTCAACTTGCTGTCTACCACGACCCCCAGATCCCTCTCTTCTAGGCTGCTCTCCAGCGTCTCATCGCCCAGTCTGTACATGCAGCCAGGGTTTCCCCGTCCCAGGTGCAGGACCCGGCACTTGCTCTTATTGAACTTCATGCGGTTGGTGATCGCCCAGCTCTCCAACCTGTCCAGATCCCTCTGTAAGGCCTTTACGCCCTCATTTGAGTCCACAACTCCTCCAAGTTTGGTGTCATCAGCAAACTTGCTCAAAATACCCTCTATTCCTACATCCAGATCGTTTATAAAAATATTGAAAAGTACCGGCCCTAAAATGGAGCCTTGAGGGACCCCACTGGTGACCGCCCGCCAGCCTGACGCAGCCCCATTTACCATAACCCTTTGGGCCCTGCCCGTTAGCCAATTGCTCACCCATCGTATGATGTTTTTATTTAGCTGTATGGTGGACATTTTGTCCAGTAGGATCCTATGGGAAACCGTGTCAAAAGCCTTGCTGAAGTCCAAAAAAATCACATCAGCTGGTTTCCCTTGGTCCACCATACAAAATATACATTAAATTGAACAGTATGAGGAGTAAAAATCTGAAATATAGTGTTTATACAACATTTTTTTTTAATTATTGTTCAATTTATTCTGACATGTCCATTTATCTGTAAGGTTTTTACTACAAAATACAACATTGACTTACTACCATGGGGTAAGACTTGTATGCTTCCATGGAAGAATGATAGATTCCTGTACTTACTAATATACACTTTTAGTTATCTTTACACTAGTCAGTTCTTCCACCAGGAAACCTAGAGGCAGCATTATCTGTTAAATTATTATCTAAAGATTCAATAGAGAAAATACTCTCTTTTTGTACAAAAACTTGTAACTCTTTTGTGTTTTCTTCAGCACCCTTCCATTAACTCTCAGCTTATCAACTGTGACAGTAATATAGAAAAATCTCCTTTAATTCATACTCCTATAGTAGTGATTGCAGACAGCATATATATGTTTACAATCATTTTTCAGCTTTCCTTATTACTGGTGTTTTTAAATTCAGATAACGTTTGGCCAAAGCAACAGTCTTATTTTGGGACTCCAAAACAACAGATCCACCCACTCTAAGAAAGTGTTGAGGATGTGGATGAGTAAATGATGACATTCTGAGTTCTTTTTATTTCCCATGTTTTCTGATAAGTGCAGGCTTTGAAATGACTATTTCAGATCAGGGTTGTTCTTTTTCTCCCACCTTTTACTTTGCTTAAATGGCATTTAGCTTAAAAAATGTCTTCAGGATAAGGCACTGAGCTACATTAGCTATATAGGTCTCAAAGCTGCAAGATAAGAAATGATCGCGTTTCTAGAGCATGCTTTATCAAGACATTTCAACTTCCAGTGCTAATGAATTCATGTTGGATTTTATTTTTTTTGGGGGGTGGGAATGTTTTTAATCCATTCAAGTGGCTTTCAAATGCTTCCTTGAGAAGTTTACTGTTAATTTTATGGGTTTCTCAGGTCAGCAATGAATGCTTCCCCCTTGCATCCTGCACTCCATGCTATGCAGTAATGTCTAAAGCTGTGATTTCAGAATAACTTTAATGTAACTTAATCATGTGCTGTTACAGTGTGAGAGCTATTCCCCAGCCTCTCTCCTCCTAAAACTCAGGCTGCTCATTGCAGCTTTCACACCTTGCTAGCAACAGTTTCCATGTTCATGTCCATTCTGCTAATTCACAAATCAATTCAGCTAAAACCTAACTGGAGAAAAATGAGACAATTTTCCTGTTTCTCTGATGTAAGTAATCCCCAAGTAATGCAAATGCCTATGTCAGGACTGAGTAGCTAGGTGTGGGCAGCTGTGCAGGCTTTGGGTAAACAGAAATGATCAGCAAACCAGAGTCTCCAAACATTTATTTGAACACATTAATAATAATAATAGTAATTGTCATCATTGTCATCATCATCATAACTTACAGAATGAAAGAATTAAAATAATTTCATAAGATCCATTGTTATTTCCATATATACATCCAAAAGCATTCTTAATTTATGAAGCATCCTTTGGTTTTGGATTGAATACTGAAATATTTCACAGAAGACGTCTTCAGAAATATTTTAAAAGAGAGTGAGATAAACGTATCACTGGAAAGAAAAGACTTTTATTTTTATTTTTTGAAAATCTGCATTTTCCAAAAACCTTAATATTTTCAACATTTTGCTATTGCAATTCACTATTCACCAGAGTGTTTCATATGAGCTACTTTTTATTCCCCTCAGATCGAATTGCACAGAATATCATTAAATCTCATTTGGAGACATGCCAATACACAATGGAGGAACTACACCAGCTAGCATGGCAGACCCACACATACGAAGAAATTAAAGTTTATCAGAGCAAGGTACAACCCTGTAATATGCTTTTTCTTCTGTTCCCTGTGAACTGAAATTGTTAATATAACAATGTTAATATAATTGTTATTGTAACATATTTGGCAAGGAAAGCTGATGAGTTTCATACAAGTGAAAATAGGCTTTTAAATATCTTTCAGGAGCCTGGTCACTAAAAGTAGAGTGACATTTCATAAATAGAAGGAGTAGCTTACTAGCAGGTTGGGATAATTTTTAAGTTAAAGCTCAGACATGGTCACAGAATCCAGATTTCTATCCAGTGTTTGTTACAACGTATTTAATCATTATGCAGAAATTCAGTTGATCATCATGTGATCAGGATTGGACCCTCTCTTTTTTAAGAGTTTTCAGAAAATAAGAAAACCTAACTTGTTTCCTTATCATTTTGAAAGTTGTTAGAAGCACAGCCCTTTTTTATCTGAATAATAAATATTTTCACTGTGAGTAAAGTAAATATCTGTCACTTATAGATAACAAACAATGATGAATTGAAAACACTCTTTAAAGTGAAGTTGTTCAAAAGTGGCTGGAAAAATGGTCTCATTACATGTTTGTTGGGATTTTTTTTCTGCCTTTGTGATTCTCAGATCATGTTCAGAATATTTCTTACCTCTTCAGATATAGCCCAGTTAACAGGTCAAGCCATGCTCCTTGTGCCTCTTGTGCCTGTATCACTAAGAATGTTTCTGCAATGAGATATCAATTGGCAGATTAACTGATCATGCAAGAATCCAAAGAGACTCCTTCTTGTTCTAGGAAAGCCATGGGGCTAAGAAGAAATAACAGGAATAAAAACACACTAACTTGCACAGTTATTGTATGCAACCCAAGAACATTGGTTTGCATTTGCACAACTTGCATGCACAAGGAAAGTAGTTTTCAAGGAGACAAAAATCTCAGGTAGTCAGTATTCAGATTGCAATGATACTATAATGATTTATTTTTTTAAGTTTCAAACTAGTAAAAATATTCTGTCAGATGACTGAATAGCACTGCACCACTTCCTCCCTTGGAATATCCTGGGTTATTTACATTGTTGGTGCCACTGACTGTCTCTCCTGCACAAAATTCAACATTAAAATCATATTTTAATATTGGCCAATGCATTATCCCCCTCTGAAGAAGCAAAGAGAGATTTCAGACTACTTGGGCAACCAACTTGTGAAAACAACATTCTAATAAAAAGTGTTAGGCACCTTGAAAGGCAGAGATGCCACTAGCTCTGACTGGGGAGGCAGTCCTACGACTTTCTTGCAAGGCCACTTGAAGTCCTCTATGCACTGACGAAGCCCATTACTTATTGGTTTGCTTTTCCATGTGTGTTTTCCTGGAAGACCAGAGAAGCTCTGTGGCAACAGTGTGCCATTCAAATCACACATGCTATCCAGTACGTTGTGGAGTTTGCAAAGCGGATAACAGGCTTCATGGAGCTCTGCCAGAATGACCAAATTCTTCTCCTTAAGTCAGGTGGGTAAATACCAAAGGCTTGAGACTGGTTTAACTCTCAGTACGTTAGAAATGTACTCTGCTGTCTTGTTCTGTAGGTCATTTTAATTTTGATGGAACCTTACTTTTCAGTCTATTTCATTAGCTGCATTAACCCTTCTGTAGTTTTCCCCACTGATCATGTTACTGTCTTCTGATCCCCTTCCCTCTACAGTCAGTTGTGGTTATTAAATACACACACACACATTGTCATTGCAACAACTGCAGTCTCCAACCTGACATATAGTGGAAGGACCCTGTGAATTGAGCTGGTCGAGTCAGTCATCTGCCACCCCATAAAATCTCCACTTGTCATTAGTAAATGCCTCTGTGGTCATTTCTAATCTTTTTAATGAGACTACAGAGATACCCTCCAGCCAGTGCGCAGGAGAGTAAATCCCAGGAGAGTAAATCCCTGCTGGCGCCAGTTGGTTTGGAACTAAATGAGAGCGGATTATGGTGGCATGCTCTGGCCATGCTCTCTGTGCATGTCTGGGTGTGCATGTGTGTACATAAGGGCAAGGTGGAAGGAAAGGGACAGGTCCCTTCCCTGAGATGGGACGTGGTAATTTCTGTTCTCCTTAAGAATCATGACAAGTTTTGTTCTGACTATACAACAACAGCGCTAAACTCAGGAGGACAAAATGATGTGACAAAGTGAGGTGTGAGACAGCTTGTTAAAGCGTAAGAAGTGCTTCCTTTTTCAACAGAAAGCTGTTCACTTCATCTGAAAGTCAATGTGGTTAGTGCTGTCTGTGGCCAGTGTGGGACTTGGCCAAGGTGGTGAGCAGAAGTGCAAAAGGGAAGGGAAGCAGAGCAGGTCCCTGGAAAAAGAGAGACATATAACAACATTTTTATTTTATTTTTTTAAGTTCACACTAACTTTGAAACGTTTCCAAATGACAGTGCATCCCATGTCATTTCTTTCATTTGATGGACAAAACTAGCAATGCAATTGTACCTTAAGCAAAAGATACAGTTGCGCTTGACTATACAGTTAGACAACTCTGTTTAGCTTCAGCATGTATAAACACATCAGGTTTTATTTTCTGTTTTGCTGTTAATGCCAAGCAGAAGTTAGAAAATCTGGACCTTTTAATCTAAAACATGTTTGTAAAAGAATCCTCAAATTCAGAGTTTCTCTTACAGGAAACTTGGATTTAGTTAGAGGGTGCTTAAAATTATTATTCCATTCATTTTTCCAGGTCTAAATTCAGATTAAGCCTATGTTACCAATTTGCTGCAAGAAGAAAATAAGCCTAAAGAAAATATGGTGAGGCTGGCCCAAAAATTACTCATCTTCTATAATCAAATCAGACAGAACTATTGTTTCCCATATTCAGAGAGAGATCATCTAGGTGGCTCCAAAGATTTTCTGTGCCTGTTGATGTTTGTAATGATTGATATCTTCCTAAATATTTTCTTGAAATTTCCTGTATTCTGATGTTTTGCAGTAATGTGTGGTACTTTTCTTCCTTCTTGTGTTCTATAGGCTGCTTGGAAGTTGTTTTGGTGAGAATGTGCCGTGCCTTCAACCCACTCAACAATACTGTTTTGTTTGAAGGAAAGTATGGAGGGATGCAAATGTTTAAAGCCTTGGGTATGTTGATCTTCTTTTCAACCAATTACATAGAGCTAAATAACAGCAGATTTTATCTTTCTGAAAATACTGACACACATTGAAAACCTTAGTAACGTTGAACCTCAAATATCCAAATCTCTACAGTCAAACTGAAAATGTTGCCAGCAGTAGTGGGTGTTTTTCTCTAAAGGAAAGGAGCACTATGAGGGTTTTATCAGACAGAGACATCAGACATACTCTTCCATCTAAAGCTTTGATAAAGCATGAGTTCATGGTGAAAGCTGCGTGGTTTAACATCACAGGTCAGTTACACTTGACATATCAAATCCCTCCCACTAATTGTGTCCTGCAGAAGGCCACTTTATTACACCAAGGAGGGGACTAAAATGATGAACCACAATAAAATATACAAAGGGACTTGTCTAAAATACTGTATTGCTGAAAACATTTAAGCTTACTTAGATTCATATGTGAAAGCAATTGCTTCATTTCTTGACATAATATTAAAGGCTACCTAAAACATTAATAGCTAAATGTGTGTCCTTTGTCAGTCAACGAGAGTGATACATTATTAGCAAATTTAAAATGACACAAACAGAACCACATTCAAGGAGAGTAATTTATATCAAAAATTTATATCAAAAAATTACTGTATAGGTATAATTTTTTTTTGCATATGAATAAATATAACACTTTCTTGCATGAATAAACATTTATGTGTGTGTTAATTGCACTGTTTTAAGTATTTTAGTCCTTATGATATTTTCACAAATTTTCAAAAATTTTTGTACTGTTAATTAATAAACAATATGAGTGAAAGTTATTTAGGACTGGTCATTCACCCCCATTAGTTTTTATGTCTGATTAGAAATAAAAATTCTTTCCATGCTGGGAATAGAAAACACCTTTTTAAGATCTCTGTAAGTTGTTCATCTAAGTCATACCCCTAATTCTTGATAATTTTTGTGCTTCTTTGGGTGATTAAGTGATACATGAAGTAGCTGATTTTCAGAGCAAGTAGAATTTTAATAGCTGATGAAAGGTAGTTGTTTTAGAAGTAGGGATATTTGTGCTTTTTTTTAAAAAAAAAAAAAAAACAAAAAACATGAAAAGGAAAAATATAAGCTAATACATTTCTAACTTGATGTTGTCCTTTGTGGTCTGTAGGTTCTGATGATCTGGTGAATGAAGCATTTGACTTTGCAAAGAATTTATGTTCCTTACAGCTCACTGAGGAGGAGATTGCCTTGTTTTCATCTGCAGTTCTGATATCACCAGGTATTTATTTAATCCAAACACCAGAATGAATCTTCTTTTTTTGTTGTTGTTTAGTTTATTTGTTTGTTTGTTCATTCTGTATTTAACATCCTTGTCCACCTTTATTTCTACTTTTTTGAACAACCGTTTAAGGTGTATTAAATGTACCAAGTTGTGTATTACTCAATGGAAGAATACCTATATTAGTCAAATACAACTCCCAGTATTTTGGTTAGACTGCCAACAATTACACGTGTTGGAACTAGATCAAAAATGTGGTGGCCCTATCACAGAAATCCAGATAAGCAGACTATGTAACATACCATTTATATATATAATTTAGGAAGAAAGGAGGAAAGGAAGGGAGGAAGGGAGGAAGGGAGGAAGGGAGGAAGGGAGGAAGGGAGGAAGGGAGGAAGGGAGGAAGGGAGGAAGGGAGGAAGGGAGGAAGGGAGGAAGGAAGGAAGGAAGGAAGGAAGGAAGGAAGGAAGGAAGGAAGGAAGGAAGGAAGGAAGGAAGGAAGGAAGGAAGGAAGGAAGGAGGGAAGGAAGGAAGGAAGGAAGGAAGGAAGGAAGGAAGGAAGGAAGGAGGGAAGGAAGGAAGGAAGGAAGGAAGGAAGGAAGGAAGGAAGGAAGGAAGGAAGGAAGGAAGGAAGGAAGGAAGGAAGGAAGGAAGGAAGGAAGGAAGGAAGGAAGGAAGGAAGAGAAGAAAGAAAAGAAAGAAAGAAAGAAAGAAAGAAAGAAAGAAAGAAAGAAAGAAAGAAAGAAAGAAAGAAAGAAAGAAAGAAAGAAAGAAAGAAAGAAAGAAAGAAAGAAAGAAAGAAAGAAAGAAAGAAAGAAAGAAAGAAAGAAAGAAAAAGAAAGTGTGTGTGTGGGGGGGGGAATCAATTGTTCTCTACCTGAACTTAATCTATAGGCAAAGATTTGCTATTTGAGTCAAAGACCATCTCATTAGACTGGAACTTGAGGGAGACATAGTTGCTGAGAATAATGGTAATAGACAAGGAGCAAGATTGTGCAGACAAGAAGTGCCAGCTGGCATTTCTCCAGCATACATACAGAGAAATATGGTACCCAAGATAAGGCATGGTCCTCTTAGGAGTTTCAGTGAACTCAGATCTCACGACCCTGAGCAGGTCCCTAGTTATGACTGGGTTTTTCTATGGGGATAAGAACATGAGTAGTAAAAATCTGCATGAGTTCCTGTCTGAATTTATGTCCATGTGAGAAGTGATAATTCCAGGGGCAAAATATTTCTTTTCATATATTCACGTAACTCCACAAAGACAAACTCAGTTTAGTGTGGTATTTTAAACATTCCTCAGGTGTGGCAGACCTCCAGTTCCCACTAAGAGTAACCCCTTGAAAGGCCTTTTCAAAAAATTCCACCATTAATCATTTTTCCAGCCTGTTCCCTAAGGACTTCTTCTAGGTCACTTTGCCGTCTTGCACATCTGTGGTGGAAATCACATTAGGCAGAATTAGACTAGCACAGATGGTATCAACATGTTTGTTCTCATTAATGACACCTCCTGAAAGCACTCTACTCCTATTTTTCCTTTGAGCACTTCTTGCAGTCATCTGCTCGGAGGTGAAAGGTTTGAACTAGTGCCTGCTAGATGTGAGATCAGGATGTTTCAAAGATGACCCTCCAGAGAGCCCCCATTACCATGTGTTCCTCAGCCATGTCCTAGTTGTACATGGGTGTGAAAGCTGCCTGTGTGACAGATGTCCTGGCTTCCTCTGGGACAGGGGACACAGTGCCTTATTGGGTCCCTCTCCACCAGCCCTTTTCTCCCCAAAAAAGACCCAACCTATGAGAATAACAGAGATGTGCAACATTTGTTCCTGTTTAACATTAGTGACCTGTCAACTGACTGACTCAATTCAAAGCTGAAGACAACCTGGAAATTCTGTGGCAGTCTAGGCTGTACAGTTCCTCAGTAATATACTAACAGAGACAGCAGAAGATGATTTCAGGATGACTTCATATTATAAAGCTAGGAAAAGTAGGATGGGGATGGCTGAATATTTGACCTTTTTAATATTTAGGGTGTTTCCTGAACAGACAAAAGCAATAAGATTATTTGGAAGCTGACTTCAAAGCACTTTGGATCAGATTGGGGTATCTCACATGGAGAAAGAAATTCAGTTACATAATTTCTAGATAAATTGAAAAGAAGTTATATTACTGTCTCCCAGGTAATCCTGGAAATGAGAACAATTTATAGCCCTATTTAACAAAATCTGGTCACAGAAATCTTCCAGCATCTCTGAGTGTTGTACACCTTAGGTCTGGGGAAAAAAAAAAAAAAAAAAAAAAAAAAAAAAAAAAACTATTTAAGCAATTAAAAGTTTCCTGTTGACTTTAATGGACTTTTGATCAAGTAATTTATGAAGCTATAGATAAGAATTCAATGGAAATCGAAATTCTGATAAAGGTTTGCAGATCTTCATACATCCCTTTACTTTGGAAAGCAACAAAATCTCATGTATTCTGTCAGCAGATCACTGACACTCATTTCTACTTCTAAAACATCTGCAGCTGTACTAAGTGTTTGAAAAAGCCAGCAACTCAGCACTGGCTTTGAGCCAGCGGTATTGCAGGCATGTGTTGTAAAATTTCTCCATTAATTCTAGTAAAACATTTTAGTCAAAGTTGGGTGTCTTTTGAATAGCAGCTTCTGCTAAGTAACACAAATAAGTGGAGGTAATTCAAAGTTTTTTTCACCATAATCAAGCTTGAGGTTTGAAACTGGTTGTACTTGATGAAATACCTCAATAATCTGCAGTTTCTCATTTCATGTCCAAGTTGACATGCAATGTCTCCTATTCTTTTAACCAAAAAAAAAAAAGTAAAAGTGATGCTTGTTAAATATTTCTTGCTGTAGTCTGCAAGCATCTGTATCTTTAGTCACTGAACAAGAAATGACACAATGGGCTGAAGCATCATGTGCAAGTGTGAAGGCAATCTCTCTTTGTTAGAATGACTGCAAGTTTGAGCTGTGTAAATAATTCTCATTTCAGCTGGGCTGCTAAGTTTGTGAATGGGGAGGCAAGAAAAATCAGTACACATTGAATTGACATTGAAAATTGCCATTTATTTTCTTTCAAATATAATAAGCAACAGAGAATGAATGAAGAGTGAAATAATCCATGTGTTCCACTTTCTTCACCATAAAGTGTTTTATCTTGCAAACATAAGTAAACAAATAAAGCACTGGTTCACCAGTAATTCAACCCACTAATTTATTGACACATCCACTTCCTTTGACAAGTGTTCATCTTCAAGTTTTCTTATACAGATGCTGCCAAAACCCAGAAGGAAAAGCACTGAAAGAGTTGAAAAAGTGCTTCTCATATGGGTAGCCACTTATCTGTTGACTTTTTCCCACACTTTAAGAATATAATTAGAGGTATCTGGGGAACTTGCAAAAATTTGCACGTTTTTCAGTTGGTAGAAACTACATTTTGGGAGACAAACTTAATATCCATCGTAAAATTTTCACTTAGCTCTTGTCATTATTTTAAGAACTGTATTATATACAACATGCTCTGTGACAGATAAATGATGAAGCTTGTGGTCCAACAGTCTGTCTTTTTTTAAGCTCATTCTTTTGGCAGAAAGATACATCTTCAAGGATTGCTCTCATAATTCTTTCTACTTCCAGTCTGCCACAATAGGCATTGATTTAACACTATTGAAAGGTATGTTTTTGCAACAGCATAAATTTTGGAGCTAAACTGTGAAGTCCAAATATTCCTATGTGTTTATTTGTGTAGATACTGTGTGTTCCCTTGGCCAATTCTGTTTCTATGGCCACTGGTGGTACAGAATCCATTGGCTTATCTCCCAGGATCATGATCCCTAACCTTTTCTTTTTTTTTTTCTTTTTCTGATTATCTGCTAAGTATTTAGAGGCTTAGTTTTGTCTCTTTTCAGAACATTTGGTGAAGGTCACTTTTCATAGAGTATTCTCCACAGACAGTCAGACAAATGACAGAATCCTGCTTCTTCTGTGCTGAAATACTCTTCAGCTCCAGTCTCTTGATTTACATTCTTTCTATGGATTATTTTAGTAACTGGGGGAGGTATGGAGAAGAGCTCTGAAAAGGAGAAGGATTTTCATGCACCTGTACATTAAGATTCGTGCCTGTGACAAAACTTAATTTCTTATTTCCTCCTGGAAAGCTAAAATCTATAGATCCAAGAATCAGTCTGGATTGTGAAAGAGGGAGAAAAAAATTTACAGCATGGGAACTCAGAAGGTGCTGTAAATGGGTATCAGGAAGAGCTTCTTCACTGAAAGAGTTGTCACGCACTGCAACAGGCCCCCCAGAGACACAGTCATGGTACCAAGCCTGCCAGAGTTTAAGAAGTGTTTGGACTGTGCTCTTAGTCATGTGGTCTGAATTTTTGGGTAGACCTATGTGGTGCCAGGAGTTGGACTCAATGATCCTAGTGGGTCCCTTCTAACTCGGGTTATTCTATGATTCTATGATTCTATGAACACAGAGTATTAGTCATTTGGAGATTGTCTTGGGGTCTGCTACTTCACTTTGTGTATGGTTGTTTCCAGAAGCTATGACTTGACAGAATATAGATTTTCTTTTTAATCTCCTACGCTTGGGATTTGAGATCAGTACAAGTCCAAACAACTGTAATTGTTATTCTGCCATATAATCTTTATTTTGTGTTGTTTAAAAAGAGAATATTTTTAAATAATGAGAAATTTGCACTTCAAGATTTTGCAAGAGCTCATAATTCTTTGCATTATTAAATAAATTCTTTTGAAGGAGGATTTTTTTATACAGAATATAATATTTGGTCTCATAAAGTTAGCCTAATAAATAACGAGATACATTTTGTTTTGTTTTGTTTTGTTTTTGATAATTATATTATTTTCAAATATGTGACTGGTTTGATTAATATGCTTATTCTTTATGTACTAAGACACTAAGATGACATGACATCTTTTTTACCTAATCAATACGAAGTTAGAGCAGTGACTACCAGCAAAGTATAATAAAATGCTTGGATCTTATTTCATTTCTACTCCCATTTTTCCCTCTAACATGCTGGTTCACACAAACAAATGCAGAGCCAATATTGTGTTGCTGTATACTCAGAATGTGTTAATTAATCTCTCCAGTGATCCTTTAATGGATTAAGATACTTTGCTTCTGAAACCATGTTTTAATTATCATGCAGTCCTTCCTCATGAGAATTATGATTGCTGTGAATGCTTGCCAGCATGGGACACTGAGTTCATCCATGAGCATGTACCACATCTGTGCTTTTCTTGGCCTTATCTCTTCCCTTCCTTTTTCTTAGACAGAGCCTGGTTAATAGAGCCAAGGAAGGTCCAGAAGCTTCAGGAAAAAATATACTTTGCACTTCAGCATGTGATCCAGAAGAACCATCTTGATGATGAGACTTTGACAAAGGTAAATTGTTAAAACAAGGAGCCAAGCACTCCTCAGTCATGTGTCTTTTTTTGTAGCCACTTCTCCATTACTATACATTAATATACATTATATACATTAATATGCATTAATATACATTAAAATCATCACACTAAATGCTTTCATTGCTGTAATTCAACAGTAAGCATTGCTGTTGCACTCTTCTTCTTGGTGTTGTCTTTCCTCTTAGTTCATATTTTGTTCTATCCATTAATTACTTTATTTGGTATCCTAGAAAGAGTGGGACCACTTTAACAAAAATACCCCTAGAGAAGGTTCCTTGTTAAAGGAACTTTAACAAAACTTTTTGTTTTGGCACTTCTCTCAAGTTTCCAGGACAATTGCTTTTAGCCTTTAACGGTACTTGAACAGTGGTCTTATACAAGGTCTGGGTAGGTAGTTTTGATACAGTTCAGGATATTGCATCCAGTTAACCAAAAAGATACTATATTAGTTCACTCTGGAAACTGTAATTTATACTAAATTTATTTCCTCCCTGTTCCTTTTCTTCTTATTTTAATGTCTCACAGTTAATAGCCAAGATACCAACCATTACTGCACTTTGCAACTTGCACGGAGAGAAACTACAGGTATTTAAACAGTCTCATCCAGATATAGTGAACACACTGTTTCCTCCCTTATATAAGGAGCTTTTCAATCCAGACTCAACCACTGGCTGCAAGTGAAGGGGATAATAAAATTTTCACATAGTCATGGAATGCATCACTGTTAAGACAAAAAGAAATGTTTTCATAATGAACTTATTAAAAGTGTCACTACTGCAACACTAGGAATGTTCTGCACTTAATAGAATTATTTTTCACCGCTACAGTTTGAAGAATGTAAATATGCAACTCTGAGTGGGGATGTCCTTTTTCTCTTTTCTTTGTTTACTTTTTTTTTCCTTTTTTTTTTTTTTTTTTTTTTTTGAACTGACTATGAGTATAAAATATAGTACACTGGGTGTTACCTTTTTTAAATTTTATTTTATTGGGATATGTTTTGGGAGACAACTGTTCATAGAATTTTATTGTAGATATAAATGAGAATAGAGCAGTACTTTGCAGTATTACTCTTGCTGTTTATTGTTCAAATATAATTTAAGAAAATTCCACTTATTAGACTTGCCTATTTCTATGTTTTTAGATAGTTTAATGCATGTGGAAATTTGTAGCTGTCTTGGAAATTATTGTGCATGTATGAAATACGTATATATATGTATATGTGCTATATACTTATATATATATATATGTATGTATTATATGCATACATGCTGTAGCTTAAAAGTCCCATGCCTACTTTTAAAGGATGCTCAGCCAGGCTGTCATGCATTTCTTGCTCTCCAAATAATGTATTAGATTTATTTTGGGCAATCACAATTTAATTTGCCAGTCAGAGTTAAATCATCAACTGCCAATGTGTAATGACAGGATCACTCCTGAGACGTGTAATGTAGTGCATGTGTGCAGTCTGTAAATGAAACATCAGGAATGTATCAATGGTGCAAAAGCCTTGTCTGGATGATTTTAGTGGAGCTAAAGCTTTTTTGGAATTCTCCCTGTCACAGGGATACAGCATATATAAAAGTGAACGCTTTAGGACATGATGTCATTGAAGTGTCTGAAACACTGAATAAAAATCTAGACGGTCCCACCCATACATTTTTCTGATTCCACAAAGGATTTTATTTTATATATACTTCTTTGAAAAGTAATTTCAAGACTTGGCTTGTTTTTTTGCTTACCTCAATGGAAAGACTTAGTGAACTCAGCAAAAACCATAGGAAGCCTAAAATGTAGCTCTGAGGGAGGGAGGAGGAAAGTCAAAGCAAGCAATGGCCATGGTTACAAAGATGAACATAACTATCGCTATTTCTGACGTAGCCTCATCTAGATGAGACTGATGGTTTCCATTCCACATATATATTACATGCACATGCACTTACGTGTGTATATATATACACATACATAGGGATGATTTTATGCTCTCTTCAGGAGGCAAGCAAAAGATTCAGGCTATCTTTTTGTCTCTCCCTGAATTGATTTTATGTGCATTTATTTGTTTGCAAAACCGAAGGTAAACATAGGAGGGAGTTAAGAAGCATAGACTACTACAGACGTAAAGTTGGGGATTTATTAAATCTAATTGCAGTCATGATTAACATATTTGGAGTCTACCAGGGATAAAAACCATAAACTTTTTGCCTGTGGAAGAACAGGTATTCAATTCCTGTCATGGCTCTGTCTTTAACGTCACTTCTACCTGTTGTGAGCTTTTCCTGAGAAGTCCCTTCAGGGGACACCACCAGAGGGACTAGAACAGAAATAAGAGGATGCAGAAATAAGTGAAAAAGAAATGAAGCAAAGGCAGGGCAAATAAAGAAAAGCAGACGCATTTCTTTATTTCAAATCACATTGAAGGCAATGCAAGCTGAGGCCTGGTGAGGAGGAGCATGTTGGCAGGCAGGCTGAAGGCCCCACTGTCTGCCAGGTCACTCCCAGAGCAGTGCTCCCAGGACCAATGGGGACACAGCTGTGCCTTATGGTGGGTGCAGAGACTTGGCTTGTGGCAGTGATAAGCTTAAGGCCTCTGGCTTTTCCAGGAGACCACACAGCTCCTGTCTCAGTTCAATGCTCCGTTTTCCGCATCATCTAGTAATTCAATGCCTATTTCAGACAAAATTGATATGGCCAGCCCTCCACCAACCAGTTTGCAAGTATACATACACTGTTTTAGCACTCCCAGACCTGATAAAAGAGCAGTTATGATCTCACAGCTAATAAATATTTAAGTCCATTCCAACTTATATGTATATAACCTGCACAAGCTAGTTAGTTGTGCTGAGAATAATTTTGTTGTGAACATGACACAATCTTCCAAATTACTAGGTCCTATACGAAATAAATCTCTAAAACACCTTTTTCTTCCACCAAATTCAGAGCATGTTTTCTGATCATTACATTGATATGTCTTCAGTTAACATAGTAAAACATTGCTCTTGATGCTTCTTTACAGCACTTAGTAAACCCTAAGACTGGCATCCTCTTAGAAGGTGATTTATCTGCTTGCAGCAAAGCTGTGAATAGGACTCCAAATTCCACCTCTTTCTAATATCAAAAAAAAAAAAAAAAACAAAAAAAAAAACCATCTAACCATATTTATGCATGGTCAGCTTGAAGGTACTTGGAAAAAAAAAAAAAAAAAAGTCAAACTGAGTCCCACAAGAGCTCAATTTTAAGTGCAGGGGATTCATGTTTTTCTTCTCTTTTTCAACAAGAACATATCTATCTATCTATCTATCTATCTACTACCTATCTATCTATTCATTTGAAGTCTTTTATAAACTCATTTTCTGTATAAGTAACATATTTAGCTAAGCACCAGCATATGGAATGTGATAAATATTACTGTTCTTATTGTTGATAAATGAAGTTTATTATGTTTAGAAACAATCCACAATTATGCATTACATCTTGAAAATGTTTTATTCTTTTCAAATAAGCTAATCAGTCTTTAGCTGACATTATGACTTAAGCAGGATGGCAAAATGGACATCACCAGTGAAAATGACATATTATTTAGTAATTATCCATGGGGAATTTCATCCTTAAAGCGCTATTCTTTAATCACTGCAACCTCTTGACCTCTTCAGTAAGATTTGACCAAATCATTAAGGATAACTTACCCTTTTCTAAAGATAAAGAAATGAAGATAAAGAAGTTAAATGACTTACCAGAAACCACAGAGGTAGCAGTGTACAGTCTGGGGTGAGAAATGGATTTTCTCCTTTTGTCATAAAACCATGAAGAATCTGGTATGCAAAAATCCTCATTGTCATTGATAGGCAATAGCCTGTACAAACAATAACAAATATTGCTAAACGAATTATTATCTTAAAACAATAACTATCAATAGCTTGTTCTACTTTTGTTTCTACTTTTACAGAATTTGAGGAAGTAATTCTGTTATTTATTTGAAAAACAGAAAATTATTCTCATACATTATTTATTTGTGCTAATTAGAGCTGATAACATTTATTTAATTTTCTGTGATTTTGGACTGGCCACATAGGTCAAGTAGTACTTCTTCTGCCCTTCGTTGACTGAGTATAGAATAACAAAAAATTACCAGATGCTACAGGCTGGATTTTTGTTGTCATTGTTGATACAATGTCATTTGTACACAAATTCTCAATATTGGATATTGCATGTTCCAGTTATCCAAGTAAATAACCACATAGACCACTCACAGAATGCATTTCAGACAATATTGAGACAATATTGGTGCAATGGTTTATTTCTTGTTAGCTTTCATTAGTCTGCAATAATATCTGGAGCCCTTTAATCAAATCTCTAAAACTGGAACTTGTCACATCTGCTCCGTGTAGTAATTGGTTATGTTTGTTGATATTTTTAGTGACAAGCTCGTCACACAGGACACAATTTTTAATGATTGATGGATTCTTGGTATTTAACAAACAGATATTTAAAACATATATTGAGTCTTCTAGAATTGCTCTCAGATAATTGAACCACATTGATCTAAATTTTCCTTGGCATCAAGCAGGCAGATATAGACTGTTTGTTATACTACCACAGAGACTTCACTTTGGTGTAAATGTCACTCTAGCCAGCTCTTTGCATAAAGAATTAATTCCAAGAGTCATATTTTCTTCTAATGGAAAGAATGCTTTAGTGATTGCTAGGAAAAATAAATAAATAAAATAAAATAAATAAAAAATAAAATTAAAATAAAATAAAATAAAATAAAATAAAATAGTAAAATAAAATAAAATAAAATAAAATAAAATAAAATAAAATAAAATAAAATAAAATAAAATAAAATAAAATAAAATAAAATAAGAAAGGAAAAAGAAATCAACACAAACAAACAAGGTAATAGAAGGCATTCAGTTGAATCAACTAGTTTCCAAAAACAATGTGTATTTTAAGATTGCTTTGTGATAGGCAACATTTAGGAATTGATTTTGCAAGATGTCAAGCTCCCTGAGCTCTAACTAGGTCTGCTAAAAATGGAGGCATCTCAGCACCACACAGAAGGTGCTCAACTCCTCACAAAGTCAGACCTTTGATGTTAAGAGGTCCCCTTTGAGCTTTGTGGAGCACAGTCAGATGTCATCATACTTGCTCTTTAATGCTTTTCCTTCACACTTTCTGCTGTTCATTTTTGCTTCATTTCACAGGGACCAGTTTATTCTCTCAGTAGTGCCTTGAGCACCAATGCTGTCTCAATGTCTGTGCAAGGTTACGGTGCTCCAGTTGAAGCAGCTACTGGATTTGCCTGTGAATATAAGCTTTATTATATGACTGTTCATTTTAATGGTAGCAGCTTGCACAGGTGTACACTTTAACCCTTTGGGTTAATTTTGCTGGTATTTCTGACATACAAACTTCTACACAAAGAGGATGCAAAGCTGTGCAAAGCTCACATGCTGGCCCCTCAGCCTCCCACCACTGGGCTGTAGGAGCTGCTCCAAGGCTGCAGCACTCTGCAAAGCAGTCAGGCAGCACAGCTAGAGAAGTGCAGCTGATTATTACATTCCCCACTGTAAAGCTGTGCTACAAAGCACAGATGAGACACATCCAGGCCCCCTGCATCTTCCTTCCCTCTGACTCTGCATTGATTGTGCCATTTCTAGAAGGACCAAGGTCCAGCCTGGAAGCAGATTATTTTCAGAGCCATTGTCTATTAGACATCATAGGAATACAGCACTGCACAATCGGACCAAACTGAAACGTGGCACAATCTTTTTTAAGTACATGTGAAATGGAAACCTGAGATGGCTTTCTTTTCCTGACAATAACAGAGTATACACACCTACCAATCTATCCCAGCACTTTCTGCCTCCATTCTGGAGACTTAGTTCTATCTCTGATATCCATTACAAGCAGCATGTTGGAGACCCAGTCCTTTCTTTTTTATGTTTCATGCTTTGTAAATGACAATCACTGCTTGATGCAGATATTGCACTGTATGCCACTCAGGGATGTTTCATTATTAAAACTAGCTATATAAGTATAATGGTGATAATGAGGAAGAGAACACTAGAGGCTTTGAAGGGCACTGGTTGAGCTGCCCAAATGAGCACAACCCAGACAAGGCTTTCAAGCCAGTGAAGTAATATTGTTATAAACTGTTATAAACTGAATTCATTGTCAGAGTTTCCTCAGCTTGGTGCAGGATTCACTTAACCTATTGTTTCACAGTTAGTGGAGCACTAATGACCAGTCAGTTTATGGTGTTAAGTCCTTTTGGAAACAAAAATGCAAGCAAGCTCTCTATGAGTTACTGAATTTAGGCAATTGACAAAAGAAAGTGCTGTTTAAAGGTACTGAGTTTAGGTACCGCTAAAGTGAGCTCATATTCAGAATTGCTGCAGGTGTGTAAGACGAAAGGTTAAGATGTGGAATAAATGATAACGTCAACAATGACAGCAACAGTTTTGCTGAGCTACCACATGGAGAAATGCCTGTAAAGATTGAATAGTGGAAAATTAAGTGGCTAACAGCTGCCCCTTCCTCTCAGGGATACACAAAGTCGCAGCTACCCCCAGGCCTTTGTAGCAATGCTTCTCCATGACATCACCAGTCCTTTTCTCGTCCCAAGGGTAAAAAAAAAAATAAAAATTAAAATTAAAAAATAAATTCAACTTTTAAACTGCATTGGTGAAAAAACTCCCATTTCTTGCCTCTCTTTTCTTCTCCTTTTATTCTTAGTTCATAATGAATGAGGCCTGGAGTGCTGTATGACTCACTTTTGCTCTTTCTCAAAGATGACGTTCACCTGCAGTCTGCAAGGAAGGCTGCACCCAGTAGACAGGAAGCAGGTTCCTTCCTCCTCTTCCTCCCAGCCTCCATGTCCTCATTTAGCTGTACCTTCTCTGTCTGTGTTGTCCCCAGAAGTCAGACTTATGGGAATAAACCCTAAATTTACCATCCCAGAAATGGTCTGCAACAGACCACTTAACTAAAAGAGCCAATTGTATATGCAGTCTAAACTGCAGACAAAAACTCTTGTGATGTAAAATTTCTCCAGTGGTAACTCATGGATCAGTAACTCACTTAAAAAGGCAGCCCAAATGTTCAGTGACATAATGGATGTGTCAGTGTCACGTAAACCATCCTTCCATTTTGTGTGTGCTGACAGAATAAAGCAATGCACAAAACGCATGGGGAAGGGATGGATATTTCCTGGGTGTTATGGCAGGCAGTGAGGGTAATACTGCTCACAGTGAGTTCAGTAACACAATGTACTACATTTGCATAATTCCATCATCCTCATAATTCAAGCACAGTACATGGGGAGAGAAAGAAAACATCATTGGATATAGCAGCAATAAATAAATTATAAGTGTTTCTTTGTAATTATACATGCAGAAAATGTTTGCTTTGCACGTGATCTTCTGTAGAATAATATAAAGAAGAAATCATCCAATGTAGATATCACAATTTTTTTGCATATTTGTTGGAATTGTTGGGTGGAGCTGCTAATTTGTGATCGAAGATACTGCTGTTGGGAAAAAAATGTATGTGCTTCAAGAAAAGGCTGAGACCCTTGTTTATGGCTATACATTGGCAACAGTAAAGTATGTTCAATATAAAACTCTTTCTGGACAGAATGAAAGAATTGTCTCCTAATTTTCAATATTGTGATCACGTTGGTCCCTTATTATTTGACCAATGAAAAACTGACTGCATGGAAAAACAAGCAGGGCCAGATGGGCAACTGCAAAGAACAGGCTTTACCTTGAAGACTGTTTCAGACAAAACCAGCTTATTTAAAATTAAAAAATAAAAAATAAAAAAAAATAAAAAAATAAAAAATAAAAAAGCACTTATACTTGTCTTGATTAGACACACAGCTTAATAAGTCAAAGTTACTACATTAGGCTGTCAGCTTCTATGGGGATTCAGATTCAGATGCACTACAGTTGTGTTTTTTTAATGTGTCACTTCAATGTCAAAATCAGGCAAAAAAGGTGTTTGGTTGTTAATCAGAAATGTTAATAATATGTTACACTATGAAGTGTGGACTACATATTCTCGTGCAGTAGACAGGGATTTATTCATGGACTTATTCTTAAAATTCACTGAGTATCATAGCAAGTGAACCAGTGGTGGTAGTCTTTGCCTCATGCATGACTGCAATGTGTCCTCTGGTAAGTTACAGGGAGTGAGTGGCTCTGTAATTGTACTTCTGGCCACAAATAAAACACAACAGAATTCTGAGTAAGCACCCAGATAAATCAAACACATGGGGTGTTTTGAGATTTATGCTAATCGCTGTGAGATAATTCCCATGTTAAACTAATTACTCGAGATATAATGAATGGATGGTATAAATATATTAAGAATCAGAATAGCAACAAATCCCTTATTTTACAACTGCACCGTCTGCCTCATCTGATTAACACTAAAGAAAGTTACTTAAAAAATAAACAAACAAAACAAGAGAGAAACCTGAGTATGTATTGTAGAAATGTAGAAGACAAATAAAATATTTTTTCAAATGTAATTACTTTTAATATATGCTTGTGGAAGGTCTAATACTATGTATGCTGTCTCTGTAATTTTTGCTGTATATAACTGGGGACAGTGAATACACTGATTTTTTCTATGTCTCTGTTTAAGCATAAGACTTTGTAATGATTTTTTTTAAAGAGGAAAAACATCGAAGAGCAAATTATGTAATTGCTTCCTATAAGTGTATTGTACTCTTCAGTTTTTATGGAAACTGATTGTAATAGCTAAAGCCTTTTGACCAGCCGTTGATGTTTAGTGTATACTTCTGTTTGTAATGGGAAAAAAAAAAAAAAAAAAAAAAAGAAAAAAAAGAAAAAAAAGAAAAGATGGGACTGTCAATCAAACCTGCTCCCTGTGAGTCTGTACAGTAAGAATTGTATTAATACCTGCAGACTGCATTTGACTAATATGATTTGAAGAAAGGTTGATTAAGGTTAATAATGTTTCCTTACAGCATATGGCTTTTATGAATTCTTCTGGCATGGATTATATTAGTAGAAACATTTTTTCTTTCCAATGAGCAAAATATTTTTGTATGCTTTTCTTATTCAAATCTGAGGTCAGGTCACTCACTAGCTGTAATCTGAAGCCATAACTGACCTTCACCAAATACTTGTTTTAAAAATCATAATAGAAAATGGAATTATGTCCAATTCATCAGCAGCTATAATAACACAGGCAGGAGCATAAATAACAAAAAATTATTTGGATGCTTTTCCTGCATCCCAACGTGACTTTAATGGCTAGTATTTTCTGATTACCAATTTATAAATAAAAAAAAAAAAAAAAAAAGAAAGAAAGAAAAAAAAAAAGAAAACATAATTAAAATAGATATTTAGATTTAAATGAAGCTTTCTAATATTTTTGAAATATCCCTGCAAATGCTTCCTTGCTTTTAGGATTATGAGAGAAACTGATTTTTCATGTACTTCCCACTTTCAAATATGTAATTTTTTTATTCTATTTCCAGTTCATTTTGTTAGAGTGAAATGAGATGCTAAGACCCAGATCTCCAAGCCTAAGCTGTTTGGTGCTTGGCTGTAGCTACATTGTTGTAAATCAATTTGATTTGAATTGGAAGGGAGGGGGAGGGTGTGCTACTTGAGAAGTATGCTTACCACTGTTGGTAACGCACAAGAGTTGCATTGTCTGAAAAGACATTTGTTAAAAACAATAACAACAACAACAATAAAATAAAAATAACACTCAAAATGAATCATTCTGAAAAGCTGAATGAAAATTTCTTTCTAAAATCAAATTCCTCATAGTGGGTTGTTTTTTTGTTTCGTTTTGTTTTGTTTTTTCCTGAAGCTTAATTGTATAATAATTATGATGTATCTTAACTGGCTTGTAGATTGAAAAAGCAAAACCACATATGAGCAATGATATACTGGGTAAAAATCTGGCTTAACTGAAATCAGTGGTAAAACCCCCTTGATTTCTGTGGAACCAGGAGTTCATCCAGCATTTCTACATCTGCAGTTTTCTTCTGATCTTTATCCCTTGTTTAATATAACTGACCTAATTTATGTGTAAGTGAGTAAAACTACAGCCTGATTCATTTAGAAAGTGACCATTGAGGGTTTTATTTTTTATCACAAATTTCCTAGGACCAGCATCCCTGTCAAATGAAAAGGTTCTATATTACTTTAGAATGTAATAGATTTTGTCTTATTTTATGTCCTGTAAATTATTAGTTCAATACTGTTAGTATTCCATAATAATGCACACATGATTTTTGAATGTTTTCTGTAAATGACAATCAATGTTGAAGTTCCTTTCTTTAATGCTGAAGAAAATTAAAAAAAAAAAAAAAAAAAAGCATAAGAAAAAAAACTGGTTTGTCACTTTTCTCCCCCTTCCTTTGAATCACCTGGATCTGTCAGGAAGAAGTACTGTGTATGCATTTTCAAGACAATAGTAAAAATAAAAACCTAAACATAAAGAGTCTATACTTATTTTCATGATTTCTCTTGACCTATTGAATTAAGTATCACATGTTGCTCTATCAATGCACCAAAAGTGTCTCTGCTTTGCAATTTAAATTATAGCTGCAACTTCTGAATATGCAGATTGTTAGATTTATTCATTTATTTCTCTATTTAATTTAAGGAAAGCCTCACCTAGTAGAAGAGCAAAAGACTTAAAGCTAGAGATGCTTGAATTAAGGTAAACTGCACAATGTAACAGCAGGTTATCTAACTGAAAATAAGGTACTGTATTTAGAAGAAATAACAAATGTATATATATTAATTTTATGTATTTCTAATAGTAATAGCAGAAGATGAAACAGAAAATGCTAGCTGTTAAAGCTAAAGATGATACCTTTCAAATATACTATTATCTCATTTTTAGAAGTCTAAATGTAAAGCAGAAGAAAATTTAGAAAACAATGTCTAAGACCTGATTTTGCACTGTTAAGCATACACTTAAAAGCAGCTACACGTTTAAATGTTCTTTAAATCATGATGCAAGAATGCAAGTTTGGGTTCTGAGATGCAATAAGTGCATCTTAGCATAATTAGATTTTCAAGTCCTAGACATTTAAGACTCATCCAGAGGTTTTGTATCCATCTGAAATTATTTCAGATAAATCTAATAATGACTTCACATTATGTTTCAGATATCATGAAGTGTGAACAGTTTTCTAGCCAAATTAAATAATTGGATTATTTTATTTATATGTTCTAAAACACAGAACTCTCTAAGTATGCTGGTGGTATTTGAATAACCACTGTTACAGTGTCACGGGTGTTTATTTTATAATATCCTGTATTTTTTTCAGTTAGAAAATCAGAAATAATGTAGTTTAAATCAGTATTAGCAGATACTGGTGTAGATACTGGTATTTTGTTACTGTTTGGTTGTCTATGATATTTTAGACTATCTTGTCTTTCTAGTGAGCCTAGGAAGAAAAGTTTTAGTAAAATATTTTCTTTTCCTGAGATACAGAAACAAAGGTACTGACTGGCAAATAGTACAGTGAAGGACACTTTGTGAGGAAACAATATTTGTAATTAGAACACTATTTTGAAATGCAGTTATATGAAAGTCTTTCAGGGCATGGCTCACTACTCTGTCATGTCAGTTCAATGTCAGTGCAACTCTATTGTCCAGGCCATGTAACTCCACAAATAGATCTATTCATACATGCATGAACCATTTATTTTATACATTTTGTAAATTTTAGCTTCTGAAACATAGATGATGATACAGATTAATATAAGCTTTCAGGAAAGAAAACAGTGAAGTGCTTTAGATAGTACAACATGAAATAACAATCACTGTCTGTCCCAGAAAGATTATACACTTACAAGTGCTCACTTAATTACATGCTCATGAAAATGTCTGGATCATCAGGTGATAACTTGCCATGTACTTTAAGCACCATCTTCATTACAGGAACTGTCTCATGAAATGTGATAACTCAAAAATAGTCCAACATCTTTACTGGGTAAATCAAAATCTGGTTAAGCTATTTTTCTGCCTCTTTCTCTTCTTCTTATGCCTTCACTCTTCACTTCAATTCCCCACCCTTCCCCAAAGAGAAATCTTAAAAATAATAAATAATAATAATAATAAAAAAATCCTTTGAAATCTGGATTGCCAGTGGTTTGGGGAGGACAAAGACTGATTTGTTCTGATATAGGGTCTCTGAACCCAGAAGGCTTTCAATTATATTGAACATGCTGCTCAGGAAGGTTGTGGAGTCTCCTTCCATGGAGATATTCAAGGCCCGTCTGGACACCTACCCGGGCAACATGCTCTAGGGAAACTGCTTTGGCACGGTCTTGGACCCAATGATCTCTTGAGGTCCCTTCCAACCCCTACAATTCTGTGATTCTGTGAACAGGCTAATAATAAATAAATAAATAAATACTTTTCCCTACAGCTATTCATTAAAACTGTTTAGCTATGATTCTCAAAAAGTCAGAGCAAATCTTTAATATGGATGTTCTATCTGTAAGGAATCAATTGAACAGAAGGGTGTGTTGGTCTTGTTTACATTGCTCATGGACCTCCTCCATGGACTTGCTGGACCTCTACATGCTGCTCCTTAAGGTGTCAGGTCTCTCATAGCTCTCCCCAGCACATGGACACTTTGGATAATCTGGAACAACAGCATGAAACTACGTGGTGGTGTTTTAGGTGTTCATAGTGTTCATATAGACAGTTTGGTTGTGTAACATGCATACTTCATACAGAAGCCTAGAATTTTGCATGTATAAAAAAGTAAACAGATTAAGTACCATCTGTAATTTAGAAATAATTGTTGCGATTTCCCTTCAAAATTGCCACAAAAGTAAATGCAGTACTGAGCTTAAGAGATTACTTCCATGAGCAGCAGATTCAGTCCAACCCTAATAAAGCTGGTGTACACACTGCTTCCATTTCAACTAATTAACCAACAGCAATTTTGTGCAAATGCTGAGCTTGTCTGGAATTTCTTCAGATTAAAGAAAACCTTTCTTTATCACAGGGCTTTAGAAACTGTTTCCTCTATCCCCTTCTGTTTTGTTATATTTTGGAATTCAAAAATGCATTCAGTTACTGTGAAAGAGCCATGAAAATTGCAATAGCAGTTGATTGGCTTTGAAACACTCCTCTAAATGACTCAGTAATGGACATAGTCCAGGTTTAGTATATACTTTGCTTCCTTGTGACTGCTGAAGACCAAGCACTGCGAAGTTTTCAGCTGTGAAGTCTTAGTAAATGTATTTTGGAGTTACTCCCTTACCAATAAAAAATTCCTGTCAGGTTAAAAGTCAGATTCCTCATTTACTGGGATTGTAGTTGATCCCTTATGTTTCTCCTGAGGCAATGCAACACACTCAGTATCACTATGATATCAAATGGGAGGTAAGAAGGCTGGTGTGAAGGTAATGATGTGATGCTTACTCTATCTTCGCCTTCTTTAACTGGCCATGCTGCCCTAATCAACATGCTCGCCCTCTCACTACAAAAAAAATATTTTTTTTTCCAGGTTACAAAATAGTTTTGTGCACAGTGCTTCCTACTAGGTGTCTCTGGAGCCACTCCCAGCAGATGTGCAGGGTAATACAGGATTTCTCACTTTTGTACAGTCTTTGTATTTGCCTGCTACAAATACTGAATAGCTTGCACTGCAGGGCAATTCAAAAAGGGAAGTACATTTCAGGGGCACTCCACTATTTCTGTCCCTTAGAAAGGTTCTTTGCCATTATCCCTTCTCTTCTCTACCCTCCCTGCCTTATAACAGAAGCGAGGTTGAAGGCCATGCTTTTAAGGAGTCCCAGTAGAGTCCAAAGTAGAGTCCAATAACTTGTGTGCACCTTTTAAGCTCATACCCTATCCAAAGAAATCAATACCTCTTCCTTGTGCTTAAAGCTAGTCATGTGCTTAAGTAACCATCTGAATATAGCTATCCCAGCAGCTTGAGGAAGTGCGGAATATTTTACCAGCCAAAATCTATACAGAACAAAAATGTTATTTTAATGAATTATAATTTTTCTCTTCATGAACTAAATCATAATAATATTATACAGCTAATTGAGAGGCCTGCTGAAAAAATTATAACAACAGCAAGTTTAAGCAGCATGTTTTGGGCACACTAGCTGTGATCATTGATTACTGCTATCATTTTAGGCAAGCAGATGACTTGGCATCTGCATATCTGTTTATCTATTTCTTGGCACTTTTGAGGTATACGTACTGTCTTCATCTTTACCGTAAGGTTTCCAGATGTTATCACATCAGTCTATATTTTCTTGGCAAAGTCCGCATCTCTTGCTGCCATCTGTGATACTAATGAAATCCACTCTGTTGCTCTCTGAGGTGAGTTATTGTTCCAGTGTCCCAGAGTGACTTGCTATGTGCAAGTCAGTCTGAACTGTAACAAAATTTCAATCTTTAGAAGGAAAATTCTGCAATCCTGTCATATCACTGAAAAAGCACCCTGAGAAGCCGTGGCTGTTTGTAAATCTGGATTTAAAGCTATCACTCTTAACCTTCAATACTGCATGCAAAAAGATATCCAGTTCTACTGAATTCACACCATTTACATTTTCTCCAAAAAGTAGTAAAGCATAGGTATTATGCCTTTTACAAATGACTCACTGGCCCCTAAACATCACTGAACTAAACCAACAGATTTTAAAATCCTTGCATGGAATTGGAAAGTCAAATTTGTTATTTTCATTTTAGCACAAAAACATTCAGTGAGTGCAATCAAATAAGCTTTGCATTTTCAAAGGTGTCTTCAGCCCCTAGGAAAAGATATTGTCCAGCAAAAGCTGTTTAAGATAATATGTGACAGATGTTAATAAAAACATATAATCAAAAAGAGTGACAAAAGTATTAGGTTTAGTGCTCTTTCAATTAAAAATATATTTTCCTGTAGGCACAGTTTTTCTGTGAGGAATATTGCTATAAAAGGCAACAAAAAAGAAAAGAAAAAAAAAATGAAAGAAACATCTTTTCATTAAATTTAAAAGAAAATGGTGTCTTTATGATATTCTATGGAAAGACTAAGAATTGGAACAAACACCACAGAAGGCTGATAACAGAAGTTCCACTTAAACTTCCTCAGTCATTTAATGGCTGCACAGAACTCAGTGTGTATTATCAAATGTGACCAAATATGCATCCATCAAGTGCTTGCATCAACAGCACAGGGAATAACACTAATTTTTCTATTTTAAATTTACAGACCACAATTTAGTACCACTTGAACTAATGGCTGGTCTCAAATAGGAGAGTGTGAGGCATTAAAAGCTTATGTCATTATCTATTTATGCTGTTTCCCAAGAGGTTTTCTTTCCAGTGCTGTGTTGAACTTGGACCTCTGCTAGAGCTACTCTAACATTCTTTCCAATGTAAGGCAGTGTTGCAACATAGGGAGTCCTTGACACACTGCCCTCTATTGGAAAGATCAACTATTTGTAGAAGTATTTCATCCTGCCTCCAGCAGAGAGGTGCAGGCAGGAGTACTTCACATCTGACTGATCTGTTTTGTTCCATTTGAAATTATATTTTTCCTGTGTTAAGGAGATAAAATACTCTTTCAATCACATGCTTCAAATGCAACCAGCACACTATTGTTAAACAGGTTTTTTTAAATTTAACTATGTACCTAATGGTCAAAAAGATTCCCTTAGAAAATGTTTGTAAGAAAAATAGGACCACATGAAACAAGGAAGGTTTTACATATTTCAATGTCAGGAGTGCTCTTTTTATAGATGTTTTAACCCATAGTTACTCTACTGAAACCAGCAGCAGTGGTGGAACTGAAGGCATAAAATCACTGTACAAGCATAAAATTTACTTAAGTAGACATATACATAAACCACATATTTGCAAGTGTAAAGTAAAATAATGACAGACCAGAGATATTTAAAGATGCTACCAAACTCTCAGGATTTCCTACATAAATTCAGTCTGTTTAAGCTAAAAAAACTTCTACAGAAATCAAGATTCCAGGCACCGGCTGCACAAACCCAACTAGTGTACAAAAGAACCCCTTTGTCTTATGAAGGTTGTTAACTGAATTTTGTTTCTTGTCTGCCTTTGGCTAAACAGCTTGCAGATTGGTATGAGGCCAAGCAAACATTCAGAGCAGGTGGGAAAATTTATCTCGCATTATCATTCATCATTACATATTCTGGTCCTTTGTCACTGGTCCTAGTTATTGAGAACTCTAGCTTAAACAGAAATTTCCAGCCCAAAAGTGATAGAATAATAGAATCACAGAATAGCCCAGGTTGTAAGGGACCTTGAAAGATTATCAGGTTTGATATTTCATAGGAAAAGGAAGCCTAGATGGGATTATCTAGCAGCCTGTACTATTGCATCTTAAAAACCTCCACTGATAATGATTCTACCACATCCAGTGATTAACTGTTTTCACTGTACAGAGTTCTTATATCCAGATGCAACCTCCCTTTGTACCTGTTGCCCCTTGCCTTCTCCATGTGGCTCTTCATGAAGAGCACCACTGTTCACTTTGTAGCCACCTTTTAAATACTGGAATAAGGTCCCCCAATGCTTCTCTTCTCCAAGGTGAAAAGATCCAACTCCTTTAGTCTTTTCTTCACAGGATCACCAACACTTTGATCTTCTTCATGGCTCTCTTTTGGACCTTCTTCAGCCTGCCCATATCTTTCCTGAATAGTGGGGACCAGAACTAGACACAGTACCGTTGGTGCTGCCTGACAAGCACCAAGTAGGGTGAGATGGTCACATCTCTGTCTCTGCTAGTAATGTCACTGCAGATGCAGTCCAGGATCTGATTTTTCTCCCTTGCTTCTCCATTACAATGCAATGCCGTTCCAACTCATGTTCAGTTTGCTGTCCAAGAGGACTGCCAGGTCTCTTTCAAGAAGGCTGCTCCTGCCACCACATAGATCATTTTGCCCTTTTTAGGGCAATCATGATGCTAACCAACTGGATATGGCCATAATGAAATGGATTGTATGTTCCTGCAAAATCTTGTGTATGACTGAATTCATTTCTACATGCAGAGTTGTTTGGAGAGCTACTCTGCTGAAATTTGCTGAGGAGAAATAGATAACACAATGAAAATACCGTTTCTAAAAGAAATGTTTGACATAGGGAGGAAGGTCCATGCAGGACCTTATAGGGTCTCTTTATAACAGGGAGTAGTATTAGAAGAATATGGAAGAGGTGAATCAGAGTGAAGGTGCTGCCAAGCTGTCAAGAGGGAGTAAATGCAGGTGAGTATTTGAAGAGTTGATCTCCCACTTGTGTTATAAAAAAGTCCTGGAACAAGCATTGCTGATTGATAGGAAACAATAGGCTTTGGGAAGTTGATATTTGTTTATTTCTGAAAAAGAGAGAGGCCTGAGAGGTGAACATTTTCCATTTTTTTTATCCTTCCCAACCTAATTTCCCAACCTATCATTAGTTCCCAAGCCAACTAATGATAATGATAAAGGAAATGGCCTTAAAGTAAAAGATAGATTTAGATTAGACATTAGGAGCAAATTCTTCACTGTAAGGGCAGTGACGGACTGGCTCAGGTTGTCCAGAGAAGCTGTGGATGCCCCATCCCAGGACATGTTCAAGGCCAGGCTGGATGGCCTTGGCCAACCTGATCTAGTGGGTGGAATCCCTGACCAAGGTGGGGGGGGTGGAATTAGATGATCTTCCAGCCCAAGCTGTTCTATGATTCTATGATTATTTGATTCTATGATTAAATGATACTGCCCAGTGACACACTCTAACTATGCCACAGTATGATCCCTCTGTAAGACTCCTAAGAAGAGCTAACAGCATTGCTCAGCTTCTGGACTTGCATTCAACTCACAGAGTGAACAGCATTTGTCTCCCTTCCCCTGGTAAGACTCAGCCTTCAAAAATACTCCCCAGAATTGCCCTCCCTCTCACTGGAAAAGATGAACCACATTTTTTGGACCATTTTGTCCCAAAGGGCTTTTCATTGTTCTCTGTAATTGTAACATTATAATTACATCTCTGGTCACAGAATCACAGAATCACAGAATTTCTAGGTTGGAAGAGACCTCAAGATCATCGAGTCCAACCTCTGACCTAACGCTAGCAGTCCCCACTAAACCATATCCCTAAGCTCTACATCTAAACGTCTTTTGAAGACTTCCAGGGATGGTGACTCCACCACTTCCCTGGGCAGCCTGTTCCAATGTCTCACAACCCTTTCAGTAAAGAAGTTCTTCCTAACATCTAACCTAAAACTCCCCTGGCTCAACTTTAGCCCATTCCCCCTCGTCCTGTCACCAGGCACGTGGGAGAACAGACCAACCCCCACCTCGCTACAGCCTCCCTTGAGGTACCTATAGAGAGCGATAAGGTCGCCCCTGAGCCTCCTCTTCTCCAGGCTGAACAAGCCCAGCTCCCTCAGCCGCTCCTCGTAGGACTTGTTCTCCAGGCCCCTCACCAGCTTCGTCGCCCTTCTCTGCACCCGCTCAAGCACCTCGATGTCCTTCTTGTAGGGAGGGGCCCAAAACTGAACACAGTACTCGAGGTGCGGCCTCACCAGAGCTGAGTACAGGGGGACGATCATCTCCCTAGCCCTGCTGGTCACACTGTTTCTGATACAAGCCAGGATGCCATTGGCCTTCTTGGCCACCTGAGCACACTGCTGGCTCATATTCGGCTGACTATCCACCATCACTCCAAGGTCCTTCTCTGTCTGGCAGCTCTCCAACCATTCCTCTCCCAGCCTGTAGCTCTGCTTGGGGTTATTGCGCCCCAGGTGCAGGACCCGGCACTTGGCCTTGTTGAACTTCATGCAGTTGACCTCAGCCCATCGGTGCAGCCTATCCAGATCCTCCTGCAGAGCTTTCCTACCCTCAAGCAGATCGACACACGCACCTAACTTGGTGTCATCTGCAAACTTACTGAGGGTGCACTCAATGCCCTCGTCCAGATCATCAATGAAGATATTAAAGAGGACCGGCCCCAGCACCGAGCCCTGGGGGACGCCACTAGTGACTGGCCTCCAACTGGACTTGGCTCCATTTACCACGACTCTTTGGGCCTGGCTATCCAGTCAGTTTCTAACCCAACGAAGCGTGCGCCAGTCCAAGCCAAGAGCAGACAGTTTCTTGAGAAGAATGCTGTGGGAGACGGTGTCAAAAGCCTTGCTGAAGTCAAGGTAGACCACATCCACAGCCTTTCCCTCATCCACCCAGCGCGTCACTTTGTCATAGAAGGAGATCAGGTTCGTCAAGCAGGATCTGCCTTTCATAAACCCATGCTGACTAGGCCTGATCGCCTGCTTGCCCTGCAAGTGCTGCGTGATGACTCTCAGGAGGATCTGCTCCATGAGCTTCCCTGGCACTCAGGTCAAACTGACAGGCCTGTAGTTTCCCGGGTCTGCCCTCCGGCCCTTCTTTTAGATGGGCGTCACGTTTACTAGCCGCCAGTCAACTGGGACTTCCCCCGATCGCCAGGACTGCTGATAAATGATGGACAGTGGCTTGGCCAGCTCCTCTGCCAGTTCTCTCAGTACCCTTGGGTGGTTCCCATCCGGCCCCATCGACTTGTGCACATCCAAGTGCCGTAGCAGGTCACCAACCAGTTCTTCATGGATAGTGAGGGCCACATCCTGCTCCCCATCCCCTTCCACCAGCTCAGGGTACTGAGTATCCAGAGAACAACCGGTATTGCCGCTAAAGACTGAGGCAAAGAAGGCATTGAGCACCTCTGCCTTTTCCTCATCTCTTGTAACTAAGTTTCCCCCCACATCCAGTAAAGGATGGAGATTCTCCTTAGTCCTCCTTTTTGTGTTGATGTATTTATAGAAACGTTTTTTGTTATCTTTAACGGCCGTAGCCAGATTGAGCTCCAGATGAGCTTTGGCCTTCCTAATTTTGTCCCTGCACAGCCTCGCTACATCCTTAAAGTCCTCCCTAGTGGCCTGCCCACTTTTCCAAAGATTATAAACCCTCTTTTTTCTCCTAAGATCAAGCCACAATTCTCTGTTGAGCCAGGCTGGTCTTCTTCCCCGCCAGCTCGTCTTTGGGCACGTGGGGACAGACCGTTCCTACGCCATTAAGATTTCCCTCTTGAAGAGCGCCCAGCCTTCCTGGACCCCTCTGCCCTTCAGAACCACCTCCCAAGGGACTCCACCAACTAGTGTCCTGAGCAGCTCAAAGTCAGCCCTCCGAAAGTCCAATACAGCGGTTTTACTGGTCCCCTTCCTGGCCTCGCCAAGAATAGTGGACTCCACCATTTCGTGGTCACTCTGCCCAAGACAGCTCCCAACAATCACATCCTCCACCAGTCCTTCTCTGTTTGTGAAGAGAAGGTCTAGCGGGGCACCACCCCTGGTAGGTTCACTAACCAGCTGCGTCAGGAAGCTATCTTCCACGCTCTCCAGAAACCTCCTAGACTGCTTTCTCAGGGCTGTGTTGTGCTTCCAGGATATGTCAGGGAAGTTGAAGTCCCCCACGAGTACAAGAGCTGACGATTTTGCAACCTCTGTCAGCCGCCTGTAGAACTCCTCATCCGTCTCCTCATCCTGGTTCGGCGGTCTATAGCAGACCCCGACCAGGACACTAGCCTTGTTGTCCCTGCTGATCCTAACCCAAAGGGACTCAACCTTGTCATTCCCAGCCTCGAGTTCTACAACCTCGAAAGACTCTCTAATATAGAGAGCCACACCACCAACCCTTCTGTGCTGCCTGTCCCTTCTGAAGAGCTTATAGCCAGGCATTGCAGTACTCCAGTCATGAGACTGGTCCCACCACGTCTCCGTGATGGCAACCAAGTCGTAGCCTGCCTGCTGCACAATGGCTTCCAGCTCCTCCTGTTTGTTACCCATGCTGCGAGCATTGGTGTAGATGCACTTCAGCTGGGCCATTGCCTTATCCTCCAGCCTTGCCATTGTTCCCCCCTGCACAGCCCCAACAATCCTAGCTTCAGCCCCATCTCCCTTCCTACCTAGCTTAAAGCCCTCTCAATGAGCCCTGCCAGCTCCTGGCCCAGGATCCTTTTTCCCCTAAAAGATAGGGACCCATCTGCGGCCATCAGTAAAATGCTGAGTAAAGTGCCCCATGATCGAAAAACCCAAGATTTCTGCGTTGGCACCAGCCCCTGAGCCACGTGTTTAACAGGTGGGCTTTCCGTGTCCTTGCTTTCTGGTGAAGAAAGCTACAGGGATCTAGATTTTTACTGATGCCCAGCATCCACTTCACTCCCTTCCTAGGTGTGGAGACAGTGGGAAAGGTGGCAGTGAATGCATGCTGGTCCCTACACCATATGGTTAACAGGTTAATGCATTAACCAAAGCCCCTTTCATCTCTTTCACACTGAGATTAACTAATAAATATCAGTCACAGCTTTTAATGTGCAAAATGAGGAGAAATTCTCCTAGAGCATATAGACTCTATATGGGCCCCAGTGAGCACACAGATCCCTGCCCAATAACCTGGACTTTTTTGGACAGGAGTGTCTGTTTCATGTGGGTCAGAATAGATGAGTACAACAGCCCGATAGCTTCCTCTGACCACAACATCAGTGACGGAAGTTGATGACTGTGTCAAAAGCCTTCTGACTGAGAAGGGACAAGTTATCATAAAGACTGTTAAACTGCTGTTCAGTATTGTCATCATCTCCTCGCCTAGGTTCTTGTCAAGTCAAGACAGTCAGAAGTAAATAACATGAGAAGGCACAGTAAAATAACTAGGAAATAAAGAAGGCAAGATGTCATATGAAAAGCCAAGGACTCTGTAGTTTGTCCTACCAGATGTAGGCTGGCAATTTTCACTGACCAGATCTTATCACTCTACCTTCCACTGCCAGGAAAAGAAAACTTTCTTCTCACAGAGCCTTCATCAGGGAGGAATAATGGCCTCCATGTTTAATAAAGCCCAAAATCAAACCAACCCACCACTTCTCTGCCTGCAGGCAGGGGGTACAAACTTTTTAGGCTGTTGTTATTGAGTCTTTGGTAGACATTAAAGAATCTCTCTGGGAATAAATAAATAAATAAATAAATAAATAAAATAAAATAAAATAAAAGAGAGAGAGAGAGAGAAAATAAGGGAAAAAAATAGCTAAGGGCAACCTTGCTTGGTAATGAGTTTACAATTAAAACACAGATAAATACATCTGGACACTTCCCACCTCAAAAACCTTAAAAGAATATAAGCTGCATTCAAAATGGTGTTAATCATGCTCAATCTATTTCCCCTCTCACTGCAAATCAGTGCAGTTTTCAGCTAACAAGAATGGGTGCCCTACTTGAACCGACAAACCCTATTCCCCCTAGTAGGAGAGGCACTTAGCATGGTATTACCATCATTACATCCCAAGGTTAAAGGCAATGAAACTCCAGGAGTGGCAAAGTCAAATCAGTTCAATTGTCTGATTGTTCATACTCATGAAGTAGTGAGGCTGGCAGGGGTCCAGCATAAAACTTAAGGCTTTCCAGAGGAGCTCCTTTAAGGTAATTCATTGCCCTCTACAGTAGCTTAAATCAGAAGGGCTAGAATGGTCACAGTAAATGTGGCTCCTGACACTTCTTAAGAGCAATATTAGCAGATAGCCAGCTGCTAGGCCAGATGTCAAAGGTGCATTAAGTGTACTTGGTTTTGATCTAATCCATTCCTGAGAAGTAGGATGGATTTGGCTTTGAGCGATGTAATAAAAAAGATTGTGATTAATGAAGCAGTACAACTTAGTAACATAAGTTGACTCCCGCTTCCTTCTCTACTGCATTTTCACTGTCCACAAAGCAGTTCTTTTGCTTACCAGCAGGGACATGTAAAATGTTAATCATCAATCTGTGGGCCGTTAAAGAAGTTGCTTTTCCTTTCTCAACTTGAAAACCAAAGGGGAAAGATAATAGGTTTGGTTAACAGAGCTGTTCAAATAATGGAGAATTTTAAAGAAAAGCTTTCATAGATTCGGCATGGGAGCTCGGTGCCTTCATCTATCCCTCTTATAAACCTGAGTTCAACACCTAGATAGGGACTAGAATTAGGATTGAGATGGAAGGAAAAGAATTTTTTCTCTTTGCTGGGATGTTCCATTTCAGCATGGCCTAGAACAATGAGAATGCCTTATCATTTGAGCAGAGGTGGCATGCTGCCAGCAATATCAAGTTAATGTCTGCATTTTTGGACTTTTTACTAGGTAATCAAGCAGAGTGCATGCAATTGCAAATTCAAGACAGCTAAATAGAGCACAACATCTAATAAATAGGAGATGTTTATAGGAAGGAGTGAGCATATAGTGCTCACTCTACTCATTAAACTGTTTTAGAGAGCATCATGCACAGAAAACATTTTTGCATAAGTTTGGGCTTGGAAAATTGGATGGAATGACAATATTTATAACAGACTTTATGTAGATCTATAAGCCATTTTGCAATCTGTGGGTGTAGTCTAGTTCTGCTGTTCCAAGAAGAGGAGAGGAGATAATTATTCCAAATACCAAGAATTACTGGGAGGCAGCTGCTAAGTGATGACAGTCAAAGGACCTTGGAGATGCTAGCAAAATCATGAAGCCTGTCAAAAGCTCAGTCCACATGGGACCTCAAGCTGGATTCAAGCTACAGGTCTGTCTTCACAGGGCATCTAAACTTACCTTAACTACAGTATCTGAAACATCAGCTTCATGTATGCTCTAAGATGTAGGTCCGAAAAATAGAAAAGGGACTTTTCAATGTACTAGCTGCCCTTTATAAGCAATCTATTTATTTTGTTTATTATTCATTTGGCATCACATTTCAGAGCTTATTACAACCAAAGCAATAAAAACCTGCAGCCCCACCTTGAAAGCTGCTGCAATAAATCAATCTGAAAATGCAACCACTGCTGTAATTGTATCACTACTTCAGAAGACTTACTGCAGCATGGTACTGTGTGCAAATAGCAGGCACATGGAACAACAAAAGTTTGGGTTCAGGTGGGTGTAAAAAACTGCAAGGCTATGCCTTCTTGCACTGTTAGAGTAGGAAAAATAAAATATAATAATTAAGTAATAAATAGTAACCGATAAAATAGCCTTTTCTCTCTTTCTACCATTCACTTTGCTTTCCTGTTTTTTATTACTTTATTTCCATGTATTTTTGTCTTTTCCTGAACTGGATAGTAAACATCAGCAGTGGAGCAAAGACTTTAACTTTTGCAGTGTTTTTTATGCTGGAGGGACGCAGGAAGCAGGTTGCTGGGTTTTGGTTTTTTGTTTCTTTGTTTTGTTTTGTTAAGATACATGCTTGCTGAAAGAAATGGTAGTTCTACAAGACCTGTCAATTTTAATTGGAAAGCTGGCACCAGCACTGTCTGTAATTTCTTCCATGTTGTGGACCCTGCATGTTGCAATTAGATGTCATTGCTGTATCCTTGATTCCAGTTTTCTGTGGAGAAGCAGGGAGTATCTCTTTGGAAGCCCATGTTTTCTTTTCCACAATTGCACTACACACCTAATTCTAAGCCTTGGAGCCACAGACTTGCTGGCATGTTCAAGCAGGTAGGTGGGCTGATCTGTGAGGAAAGGATTTGCGACCAAAAGTGAATATTGCAAAACACAGGCTCAGATTTTGCAGTGTATAATCTGATTTCCTAAATCTCCAAAACCCTATGGACAGGATTTTATTGGTTTTGTCTGTTTGTTTGTTTTGGTATGTACCATTGAGACTGGCAGCTACTACCACTACTACTACAACAACAACTAATAATAATAATAGTTATCAGAGTAACTATTTATGTAACCAGTGTGCTGGATAGATGTAGTGTCAAGGAGCAACTGGATATGAGCATTGAAAAAAGGTAATGAAGGCTTCCCACAGATCAAGCTCATTCTCACGTAAGCAGCAGCATTGGGAAGCCAAATGCAACTTCTCTGCAAATTATGTGCCTGACCCTAAAAAAACAGAATGAAAGGTCTTAGCACCCCAATAAAAACAAAGCAAATGAAAATATTAACTACTATCAGATAATTGGAGAAGTTTCTGTTTGGGAGGGGAGGGGAGGGGGAGAGAGAAAAAAAAAGAAAAAAAGAGTGCTTTTTTTTTTTTTCTCTGGACTTTCTTAATAAGCAGTTTGTTGTCTACCCTTAAAGAGCAGCAATATCAATAGAAGACACTTAATATATTCTCTTTGTGTGTAAATTTATTTACACACATTTATAAATTTACATTTACATTTATAAATGCCTGATTTACATTTATATGCCTGCATTTACATAAATGTAAATGCCTGCATTTACATTTATAAATGCCTGATTGTATGAATTATGTCCCAAAGCATTGAAATGCGATCTGTGGTGAAGAGAGCTTATTTATTCAGTTATTTATGTTTATTATCAGTAATTTTCAGCAGGAAACAAAGAATGCTATGTATTACTCCTGCTTTAAGTGCATGAAGAGACCAACATAGTCCTTAAGACTCATAACAATTTTAGAGAAGGAAAGAAACAATGATGTGTGACAAACAAGCATGTGTGAGATTCATGAAAAGATTGTTGTACAGGTGCTTCACTGTGTATTGTTACAGCATCAGCTTAAAGCAGGTTTCCCAGGCAGTGAAGTTTACCTTCGTGCCCTGAAAATTTGTGTATGCTGTTTCTTTGAGGTTTAAGGGATCTGACAAGGAGAAGGTTGTAGGCAAACCTACTTGTGGCAAGGGCTATGTTAAAGATATACAGTCCCATGTAGCACATGCAGAACATGCTTGCTGTTTGCCAAACTAATGCATGTATGTGTCCTTTATTATTTTGGTTAAAATGTGTATATTGAATAGAGAGAGAACTTGTGGTAAGTTTTTCATGGTATATTAAATGATTCTCTGTTCTACAGGAGCCAGTGGGTCATTTTGTCACCGTCTCTGAGAGAGAGTTAAAGTCACTGGAAAACAGTGCCACCAGTGAAACATTTAAATATATATACATGTATATATATCACATTGTTCCCCAGAAGGAATTTCAGCCCACGGACATAAATGTAGTAGCTTAGGCTAATGTGAGGGAAGAAAAGAACAAATTTTCATTTACATTTCAACAAATATAGTGTTTGAGCATCAAACACAGGAGCAGTTTGCTCGTGATTGTTGTTTGGGTACATGTTCTTCACAAAGGGGCAAAAATTCTCTCCTGCTGTTCCCCTTTGTGGTCTGCTCAAGCATCATGACTGAGGCCAAGATAAGATCCAGGACTGGACCCCATAGCAGAGAAGTATTGAGATAGGTAAGAGAGTGAAAACTGGTGGGTAGAATTTGAAGAATGACGCCATAGTTAGCAAGGCATGTAAAGAGAAGAGTGCAATATGGGAAAGATCACTAAAAGGAGGCCTTCAGCTAAACTGTGCTCCAAAAGACCAAGACAAGAATGCATGATAGGAGTGCAGAAGGTGAGGAATGGTAGTGTGTAAAATGAAAACTGTGGGTAAGGGTAATGGTCTGAGGCTGAACTGAAGGAGACTGACGTTTAATTTTTGTAATTACTAAGGGGGACTATGGGATTAGAGGCTAGAAGAGGCTTGAAAAAATATATCCCTTTAACTAAGAAGTAATACAAAAGCAAACATTTTATAATAAAGGTGCAAAGGCATAAGAAAACTGAGGTTTTCTGTTGCCCGCCTAATGGCAAACAATGGTAGTAAATAAAAGTCTTCATTGGCTGTCTGTTAATTAAAATTGTGTATCCCTGATGTGTTGGTTTCCAGTTCTTCCTCCCAGCAGTCAAACACAGCTGATGGACAAAAACGTGTAACTTAAAACTCTTCTTGTGTTAGTGCCTTCAGTGCTTCCATGGATCTGGAACAACATTTTTATATTTAAAGGACACAACAAGTACAACAGTTTAATATTTATTCACATACATAATTGTGGTATATTAATTAAACAGAAGCAAGAATGTAGGTAGGTAAAGTAGTTATCTGAAATCTGCTGGCAGATAGAGGGTAAACAGCCAGCTGTCTGACTTCTCTCTTGGGAATCCCAGGGTTTCCAATTAGTGCACAGATTCGTGTAGCGGAAAAAGACAGCAAATCCATTCTGTGCTGGTACTTAGCCTATCCAATTTGTTTCATAATGATCTATTATGTATTTAAAGGATAATAATATAGATGTGTCTACAGAAATTTAATTTAAACATCAGAGCTCTATGTAGCTTTCCAGAAAGTCTATTAATTTTAGATCAATATTCATTCCATGTTAGGATTTCACCAAATGAAGAAAGGAGGCCTGGCATACTTCCAGTCAAACTCCATCACCTTAGCTCTTCCAATCAAGAAAATATCAGCCTTCTGCCACAACTCTTACCACAATATGCCTTCCACATACTCCTACACGCAGTAATACATACATAGTAGGCCCTTCTGCACATGCACATTTACAATGAGAGTATATTTGATCCATGCTTTATGATTGTAATATTTTGGTAGGGATAAAGTACCTCTAAGAGTCAATGTTTGGAAGGAAGCAGATGGGGAGTACAGCAGAAGAAGATATTTTCTAACTTGGGAATGGCGTACTTTTCCAATTTTGACCTTAAGGCTTTTCCAGTGTCTACACATTTGTAGTTTATCAGAGTATGCTTGAATCATCGAGGCAACTAACACAGAATCATCTGCAATTCTGTGATTCTGTAACATGGTTGGTGTCCATAAGTTAAAAGCAAAGGAAACATTAAGTATCCAAGGAGGCATTAGCCAAGTACATAGTACATAAGAGAGTGTGAGTTTCAAATGGGACTTGAATTAGAAACCATTCTGTCTAGGAGAGCAGAACACACAGTGTAACAGAGCTGACATAGTATTTGGCATATTGTGGAATGGAGGACAAAACGGCATTTCCATTCCTGATACCAAGCAAGGTAATGAATATTAGTTAGCATGGAACTAAAGCTGACATTCATTTAAATATGGAATATTTAATCATTTTCTATGTTGCAATTTACTGTTAATGTCTTTTTAGTTGGTATCATGCATCATAATCATAACTGGAAGGTCAGTTGCTGTTGACAAAAGATGACCACTAGCACCCATGCAGGCTGGATCACAGCAACTACGCACCTGTTGTGTAATTAAAGGACTATGAAGCAGACAGACTTGGTGATCCTGTGAGAAGTATTTGTGTTGCATTCAACTCTGAGGAATCTGCCTGATCGAAAACTATTCAGTGCTCTAAGCAGAAACCACAGAATTTCAGAGCAAATGCTTCAACCCACCTAGAATTCAAATATTAAGCTAATTCCATGTCTGGCTTGATAGAAAACTTGATATGATATTGATATAGTGTGGATTGTGAAGGGTGTGTTAGACACACCTAAAAAAATCTGATGGTCTTACATTGTAGGATGGACAGAGTAAGATATATTGTTTTAATATTAGAGTCTTCACTGGGAAGAATCGACATGATCATAGTCTATTTGGACTATGGATCCAAACAGGTCTTAGAGACAGAAGAAGAGATTCAAAGAAATGGTTAGGTAGACAGATTTTTTACTTGGGCACTGAAAGCCCCACTGAAGTCAATGGCAAAGTTGTGGGTTTCCTTTATGTCATATTTTTACTAAGGACTGTGTAAAAGTGATATCCTTTTAATGGGCAATGTGGAATTATGAATGACATTTCAGAAGTGCTCAGTTCAGAAGACTGAAATGTTGAGTTTGAGGTCGCATTAGGACACCAAAATAGGACAGGGACTCTGCATGCCAGCAGACAGCCCATCACAGGACAGGAACCACAGCAGCCATCTTCAGCTTCTTATCCATGTTCACAGGCGGACATGTGCAGACTGTATGTCCTAGTCCATAGAAATTTTTTGGCACTCAAACTCTCTTGAGGTACCTGCCAGCCTCTGTTTGTTATTTGGATGTCATCAATGTTAAACATATTTGCCTAATTTAAAAGATAAAATTCAGATAGGAGAGAGATGGCACTGGTTGAGATCATATTCTGCCACCACCTCTTGTAATGGTGTCAAATGAGGTTAACTATGGATGCAGATTGCAGATGGGGCACTGTACTGTTTTACTGATTACAGCACAATAAGGTCATGTACTTCTCTAATTCAAAAAGTCATATGAAGTCAATTACTTCCTCAATTAATTATTCAGAAACATTGTGAAATTAAATACCTACATTTGGATTATTATATTATTAGGACAATTAAATGTCCTACATTTGGATTCAGGGATCAGGAGTGCAAAGGTCAATTACTGAACAATTTGCTACTCAGGAAACACTGATAAAAAATAATATTTAAATTGAGTTTAGTGGAAATAAACCAGCACTACAATCTTTACAGTGGCCACATAACATCCCCCAGCTCCATGTTTGTTCTCACTAAATCTTCTTTGGTTATTTATGGCCAAAGCTGTGTATTTGGATGTCAATGCCTGCCCTAGTTTACAGCTCAAAGGTCAATGAAGATCAATTGCTTCTTCAATTCACTGTACAACATCCTCCAGATGTTATTGCTACCTAAGAAATATGTGTATTTACAGTTACATTACAGTTGTCCTGTAACAGGGACTGTAACTGTTCACTTATCTACACCCATAGCCCTACAGTTAAACCCACCTGCCCCAAACTTTACAATGGGGTAAACATAATTTAACTGTAGTTCCATACTGCTGGTCAGATGCATCATACTTATCTACGTACTACATGTGCTGCTCAGGGATTACCTGAGATCAAGTATTGAGCACAATTTGGTAGTGGAGGCAGAAGAAGATAAGAAAATGAAACGTTTCATGCTTAAAGTTATTCTCAGATCAATACTGCCTCAGTCTTCTGCTGAGGAGATTGTTGGAGATGAAATGCATGGAAATAGAAAAAGCTTGTCATTTTCACATCAATTTGTCACTTGAGATGGACTGCAGCCTGGGGTTTATGCCAAGAATGATCTATATCTTTCTGTTCTCCTCCTGAATACACTACAAAGACCTCAAGCAATACATTTGTCAATCAGAGGGTCTGTGCATTTAAGAGCTGCCATATTTTGTTGATCATCTGAAATCAACTGCTGTCCTCAGCTGGATGTGCTGTGGTCTTGTGCAGAAAATAAATGACTAAATAAATAAATAAATAAATAAATAAATAATATTTCCATTTGCAACTTTGCAACTTATGCTATTTGAAGGCAGACATAGTTCCATTTTGCCTGGGGTCCACAGATCACAGACTCAACTACATGGCCTTGGCTCACAGTACTTAGAGAATAGGTAAGTTTCATCAAGAGTTTGTGAGCAGACATTTGAAATCGACTTGAGATCCAATTAGAAGGCCCCATGGTGAACTGAACTGTACACAAGATTCAGGTAGCTACCTGGGGTCATTCGAGGTCACCGTGAGAGTGAATTATCTTGAACAGAGTCACTGGAGATCACCACAGCCATTGCTGCCCACTCAGGGGGGGCATTTGAGGTCAATTTGAGGGCTAATCAATCACCATTACATCATTTGAGGTCAACTTAAGTGCCAATTAACCTATCCAGAGGAGCAGTATGACATCATTATCAGATCTATGTATATTTAAGGCATTGTTTGAGGTCAACTAAGTTGTTGCTGTGACCCAGGATCACCTGAGGTCAACATGACATTCGGTTACATGCACAGTGGTCATTTAAGATCAACACTGTTCTCACCTAGGGGAGAGAACAATCATTTAAGGTCAGCTTGAGATCCAATTAAGCTGCCATGCTTCATCTGGGGTTAACCAGGGAGCCCAAGAGTTTATGAGGCCAGGGAAGAATTTTTTTGGTGCCCAAGTGTAGTTTAAGGTAAAGCTGATATCCAATTAATTGCTTGGGTTGTCACTTCAGGTGCTCGTTTGGTGCTCAGGGATCATTAGAGGGCATCCATAGTCCTTGTTTCCTGTCTGGGGTCAACATCATATTCAAATTTTATTGCAGAGCCATCTCAGGTTTTGGAAAGAGGTCAGTTCAGGTAAAATATGAGCTCTAATTACTAGTGGAGGTCACTTGAGGTTAAAATAGCATTTTTTTGATCCTCAAGGCTCATCTGAGGTCAACATGCTAGCATTAGCTAAAAAAGGTCAACTGAGAACAACATGAGATCCACTGAAGGTCAGCTTTACACCCAATAAATTGCCCAGGGTCAACTTTGCCTATGGTATTTATTTCACGAGCTATTTGAAATCAAATTCGGAGCCAATTAACCTGCAAAGGAGTCATGTGAAATCAACTCTAATTCCAGCTAGTTTCCCCAAGTGATCATTTGAGGGCAGCCTGGCCTTGTTAGTTGCCCAGGAGTCATCAAAAGTTAATCCAGTCCTCCAAGTCATTTGAGCCCAATTTTAAATCTAGTTAGCAGCATAGGGTGAGCTTGTAGCTAGCTCAAGGTCTCATTTGCTGTTACGGTGTCTTTGAAGACTGCCCTGCTCACCTGGGTCAGTTGCTGTGCAATGGGGTCCTATAGGTTTAGTTCATTAGCCCCCCTCATTCTAGCTCATTCCTTAACTGGATGCATAGCAGGTGTCTGAGACCAGCCTTAGGCCTCTTCCTTCTTCATTATTTTGTGGCCATGTTCTAACTCTTCAATCAGCTAAGTGTTCCTCACAGGTCAACCCCAGCTCTTCTATGCTTCTCATAAAATTTCCTTTAAGATCATATTAAAATGTGAGTTTATAACTTTTGTTTTAACTTTTTTTTTTTTTTTTTTTTTTTTAGAAATTTACCACCTTTCCTATTTGAGCAAAGTAAAGCTTTTCTTCGAACACACCAGAAGTATTTAAAAAAAAAAATAATCTAAACATGCTTTTTAGCAAAAACAAATATTGAAACTAACAATCAGGAAACCCTACAGTTTGACATGCAGGATTTCCTCTTCCACAGTCTTTGTCAAGCAAAGCAGAGAAAGAACTCTGTCCTGAAAATCGTTCATTCTACATATACCATTTTTAGTATGGAGCATGTTGCTCCATACACTTTTCTTTCAAACAGGGAGATGTTTTTTAATACAAAAAAAAATAAAAAGCAAAAATAATCACTGTTTGTATGTGTATGTAGGATACTTTCAGGAACTAATGGCATCTTATCTGAACTTCGTATAGGTGATTACAACAATGTCTTAATTGAAATCATAATCAATACAAAAACTGGGAATGTATAACTGGGAACATACAATTTCTTCAGAAGGCCAATCATATCCTGGGCTGCACCAAAAGAGGTATAGCTAGCAGGTTGAAGGAGGTGATTCTCCCTCTCTACTTTGCTCTTGTGAAGCCCCACCTGGAGTGCTACGTCCAGCTCTGGGGGACCCCAGCATAGGAAAAACATGGACCTTCTAGATAGGTCCAGAGGAGGGCCATGAAGATGATCAGAGGGCAGGAGCACCTCTACTGTGAAGAAAATCTGAGAGAGGTGGGGTAATTTAGCCTAAAGGCTCTGGGAAAACTTTAGAGCAGCCTTCCAGTACTTAAAGGGGGTCTACAGGAAAGATGGTGTGGGACACTTTATCAGGGTGTGGTAAAAGGAAAAGGGATAATGGCTGTAAACTAAGATGGCAAGAGAGTAAATCTTGATATAAGGAAGAAATTCTTCACTCTGAGGGTGGTGAGGCACTGGCACAGCTTACCCGGAGAAGCCGTGGATGCCCCATCCCTGAAGTGTTCAAGGCCATGTTGGGTGGGGCTTTGGGCGACCTGGTCCAGTAGGTGGCATCCCTGTCCATAGAAGGGGATTAGAACTGGATGATCTTTAAGGTCCCTTCCAACCCAAACTATTCTGTGATTCTATGATTCTTATTCCTATGTGTACACAGACATTTTCTAAATATTCCAAATGAATGGTAGATGTAACATGTAGATCTGTTAAGCATTAAATTTTACTATCCAAAGTGATGGAAATGCATGTTGTTTTTTTTTCTTATTCAAGTATAAAGTTTTCCGATGATTTACATTTCAGCATTAAGTATTTCTACTCAATACAAAATTGTGAAGATTCTTTAATGGTAGAAGTGATCTGTAAAACAACATAAGTTATATCAGATATTTGTGCTCTGCAGTTCATTTCAATCCTTATTGTACAAAAATCATATTGCACATAATTGATTTTCATGCTTATCAGATTCTCCTGAAATCAGACGAAATCAATAGAAAAACACATGAATATGCTGCAAAAGCATACATGTTACTGCACCATTGGTAACATTGGTAGAAAATAGTCCCACGTATGGCCTAACATTGTCAACATGAAGTTAAATACCAAATGGAACATGTTACTCTTTGTGACCTTTCAAACCTTCTTCAATTGACCACCTTTGACTTAAAAAAAAACCTGAAGCTAACATATTATAAAGAAACACAAATCCTGTTAAAATTTATATCACATTCAAGGTTAATCTTTATGTTTGAACTGAAGATCGTGGATGTATCAGCTTCATCATCTTAAAATGAGTAAGGTTAATGATGCTTATGGGCCCAATAATCTAACACTTAACTGTCTCTCTTGTTCTTGTTATGTGATAAGGACTCAGGATGAAGTTCCCACACAATTCTGCAGTACATCTGCCATACCAATGGCTATTGTTTAAATCAGTAATTTATTACTTGCGTATTCTTATTTTGTCTCCACATCAAAGTCAACAAAAAAGAAAAAATAGTACTTCTACATTGTCTTGGAAGGTATCTTATACATTGGTCAAAAGCAAAAGTAAGGCAGAGCATGGTCTGCATCTGAAAATGAGTGATTTACACGTGTATATATTCAGCTATTTACTAAAGAACAAAAAGACAAATCATATCAAATCATTTCCCTCTGTAAATAATTTTGTCACAGTCATTTGCCTTTAGCCAGCATAGTTTGGAACTACTATCCACATTTCCAAAAAAAAAAAAAGGCACTGATAGGACAGTTGATCCACCAAAGGGGTGACCTACTGATGGAAATTTACTGAGCAGTACAAACAGACCAGCACAAGGCACAAGAGAAAGGGAGTAAATAATTAGATATTTTTTTTTATGCCTTGCCTGTAGCATCTGTCAAGTGCAGACAGATGTTGCACTCAGACATCTATGTTTTGTTCTTTTGGATTGGCCCATGCCAGTGATAGGGAACAGGTTTTTAAGCATGCATACGTGGGCTCCGCTCACAGCTGCTGCTTCACAACCGTGTGTCATACTCCAGCGGCTCATCTGCATCGTCAGTTTCTCTGGCACTTGCCTCTACTTCTCCTTCAAAGGCTGGACGGAGCCTTTCCATTGTGCAGTCATTTCTTCTCAAATCTATGGCAAGAAGATGACAAGCTTGAGAAGTGGGCTCATGAACCTAATGAGATTCAACAAGCCCAAATGCAAGGTGCTGCCCCTGGGTCAGGGCAGTCCCAGACAAGAGTACAGACTGGGAGAAAAATTAATTAAAAGTAGTCCTGCAGAAAAGCACTTGGGGGTTCTGGTGCATGAAAAGCTCAATGTGAGCTAGCAGTGCACACTTGCAGCCCTGAAGATCAACTACACTCTGGGCTGCAACAACAGAGAGGTGACCAGCAGGTGGAGGGATGTGATTGTCCCCCTGTATTCTGCCCTTGTGAGGATCCACTGGAACACTGCATCCAGGTCTGGGGCCCCCAGCACAAGGACATGGACCTGTTAGAGCAGGTCCAGAGGAGGGCCATGAAATTGGACCAGAGGGCTGGAGCATCTCTCCTGCGAAGAAAGGCTGAGAGAGCTTTAAGACATTGAAGGTACGCTGTAAGGCATGCTGAAAGGCAGCAATGTTCAGCCTGAAGAAGAGAAGGTTCCAGGGAGACCTCAATGTAGCTTTTCAGTACCGACAGGAACTTATAAAAAGATGGAGAGCAACTTTTTACATGGGCAGGTAGTGACACAACAAACGTAATGGTTGTATACTAAAACAGGGGAAATTTATATTAGATGTGAGGGGGAAATTCTTCACTGTAAAGGTGGTGAGGCACTGGAACAGGTTGCCCAGAGAGGTTGTGGATGCCCCACCCCTGGAGGTGTTCAAGGCCAGGTTAGATGAGGCCTTGGGCAACCTGATCTAGTGGGTGGCATCCCCGCCCATGGCAATGGGTTTAGAACTGGATGATTTTTAAGGTTCCTTCCAACCCAAGCCATTTTATGATTCTATGAAAAAAAATAAATGATTCTGCCAAGTAAATATTTAAAAAGCACATAAAACCTTGGCAGTGTCCAACCCTGCAACTGGTGGCCAGCAGTCTGTTAGCAGCTTTCAGGAGACAGAAAATCTGTTGCAGGGCAAATCAGAGTCAGTGGAAAGAGAGCCCTGAAGGGGCCAAAAATGGTGGGAGCTGATATGAATGAACCGTCCCACACTGTCAATTCAGCTGATCTTCTCCTTTGTTATCTCTGGCTGCCACAAACACAAATACACAAATAATCCAAAGCAATAACACTGCAGTTCCTGTTTGTGAATCAAACAAATTCTTCCTCCAACCAGGCACTGAAAAGAAGGAACCTTCCTCTGAAAAAAAAAAAAAATGTGGGTGGAAAGTCATCCAAAATTGCAATGTATTTTGGCTTTGAGCCGTTTAAATCTGCACCACAATAAACAGAACCCATTCTATAAAACCTAATGCGAATAATCAGTGATCCAGCTAAGCAGGAGGTAAGAGCTGCAGTGTACAGGCCCTATCCAAGAGCCAGGAAAGCTCCAGCAATTTTTTCCCTGGCTAACGCATAGATAATTTTTAGATCATTCTCTGTTCTCATTCTAAAAATTATTGCTGATGCTATCTGTAGTGATCACCCTGGAAAAATGGGTGATGCTATCACCCAAAATGCTATCAGTTTTGCACAGCAAAGGAAATAATTCATTGGGTAGAAGCTTTGAATACTTACATGTTGCTGGGGAAAATAACAATGTAAAAGATCAATATTCTCTTATTTGCCTTTGTTTAAGTGTGCCAGCTATAGATTTCATCTCTGTAGAATTTCTGTTCTTGTTATAGCACACCTAGGCCTTTACTACCTTATACTTAGAAAGTTAGATACAGGTTAAAAATAATCTTCATTTTGAATACCAGGAAGTTTCAGCCTCCTGCAGCAGGAGTTACAACGATGCTTTGTGATGAAGTTTCTTATAGCATCTTCTCCTAGGTTTGCTGGTCCAAATACCATCTTTCCAGATCTAAAAGTAATAATATCAAATAATCAACAAACTCAAAATAATGCAATTTTAGGGGAGAGAGAGGATGATAATTTCCATTTATTGAGTCATATAAGAATCATATTGAATCAGATAAGTTAGCTCTTTGTATAAAAGACCATAAAAACTAGTGTGCATCTCCAGTTTCTTAGCTCTGAGACAAGAAAACGACTAGTTCTGGTAAGGGATTAACCTATATATACCCCATATCTGCTCTTCCTTTCTGCACCATCTCAGAGATGCAGTGTTGCTGTGGCCTTCTCTAAAGGGAGATGGGACATACCCTGCAGTTACTACTAAAATGCTCAATGAAAATTTGAGCACAATGACATTAAGACAGTGTATGCCAGAGCCTGAATGACTCTGTTGCAGCCACCATTCAGTCTCATCAAGCAAATGGTTTGGTCTGTGTTTTGCTAAGGGGCATCTGGGACCAAACCTGAGTTAGCAAAGACTTACTTTTACCTTATTTAAGAACAGAAAACCAAAAGCAAGTGGAGCCTGAGTCACATCAATATGCAACACAGAAAAAGAACATAGTACTGCTGTCAGGCAAGGCTTTAAAATTTATTGGCTTCTTTCTATGCTCATTTCCATGTGTCTGCACTCTGGCCAATTCAGCAACATTACTAAGGGATCCATTTGTGGAAGTGTATTGCATATTCTGAATGAAGATGACACGATTACAAATAGAAGCAAGCTATATCCACACATGTATTAGAAGTACCACATAATCATAACAGATCCTTAATATGGTCTGAAAGATCAGTGTTCATTAATTTTAATATTGCTTCACTATTATTCTCAAGAATTTAGTTGACATTACGGACATCATGGAACACAGCACACAAGCAACACTTCCAAAGAAATTTTATGAATGCTAGTATTTTATTTTAATGATATGCAGAGCAGAAACAACACATTTTAGAATCTGAAATCAATTACAGCTCTAAGAAGCTATAGAAAAAGATTTTAACTCTCTCAAATCTATCTGTAATCCACACTAAGAAAATCTATTCTCTCTAAGGAAAGAAGTTATCAAATATGACACTCTCCTCTTTCCTACACGAGAAGAGCAATGAATAACCAAAACTACTAGTATCTGTCTAATTTCTGGCAGGCAGTGAAGATAATCTGTTTCTGGATCATTTGAAGGAATAGTCTATCCAGCTTTTACTGCAAATTAGTACAACAAAACATGTAAGAATTGGAACATTATTTAAGTGCCATCTATACATTTTAGATGACATGATGCTACATAGCCATTTCTGGTTTTTGGTATAATCTCGCAAAATGCTAGTGTAAATTGAATATGCTCAAGTATTTGCTTGGGCAAGGTATAGAAAATTGAGAAGACTTCACTAATTCCAAGTCTACAGAACCACAATGATACTTCTCCTGATCTAACTTTTTCCATGGAAAATGTAGCCAATACAATACAAACTAATTTTCTCATGTTGTTATGGGATATATAAACAGGGGTACTGTTTAGAGGAAAGAATAATATTTCCTCTCTACCCAGAATGTTAATGATACAAGACTAATAGACTAATAGCATTTCAGTTTGGAAAACTGTTTCAAGAAATATATTGGCAAATTAGGAATATAACAAGAATGGCCAGCAGTCTATAAGTCTTCTTATAGATGGGGATAGCCTAAGAACAAAATAAAAGAATTGAAGAAGATAGTGCCTACATTTGAACTTGCTGATTTTTTTTTTTTTTTGTCTATGTCAATAGTAGACAGGATCAGAAAGAAGTGTTTCAAGCAAAGAAGCAGGAAAAAATCTTTTAAACTGTAAGGATGGTAAATAATTGAAAACAAACATACTGGCAAGTTGCCTGTACAAGACCTGTAAGGCCTGACACAGGAATGACTTGGTGCAAACGAACCAACTGAACTCTTCTGGTCCTTTCTAACTGTACAAATGTTTTATAAACAAGGTCACTCTACTTCACTCAGAGTTGACCTTATTGCAGTTTTTCAATACTTAAAGGGGTGGCTTATAAAAGATGGCATATAAAAAAGATGGAGAGCAACATTTTGTTTGGGCAGACAGGACAAGGGGTATGGTTTTAAACAGAAAGAGGGAAGATTTAGATTAGTGGTTAGAAGGAAATTCTTCACTCTGAGGGTGGTGAGGCACCGGCACAGACTGCCTGGAGAAGCTGTGGTTGCCCCATCCCTGGAGGTGTTCAAGGCCAGGCTGGATGGGGCTTTGGGCAACCTGGCCTAGTGGAATGTGTCCCTGTCTATGGCGGGGGGGTGGAACCAGGTGATCATTAAGGTCCCTTCCAACCAAAGCCATTCTATGGTTCCTGTTTATTCATGATCTGATTTTGTCTCCAAGGAGAGAAAAATACTGAGTCCAGTTTTCCTATCTGAAACAGGTGCATAAGTATGAGCTAATGGACTTAAAACAAACAAAAACTCTTCCTGCTTTTGTGGAGAACCTTACTTCACAGTTATGCTCCATAAATGCCTACCAGTTCGTACCAGATCAGTCCTGTCTGACAGTTAGGTAACATAGAGACTGTTGTTACAAACAGTGCTAGTCATGGTCAATTTGTAGACAGAGCTACAAATGCTCAGATAAGACGATAAGACATCTATAGACCTTTACTGATGGAAGGTACTGGGGGCTTCACACGAAGCAGCACCTTTCCAGGGAAACATCCATTCCATTTAATCCATATGTTTTTGCAGACTTAAATTCCTATCTACCAGTTTCAACTGTACAGGTGTCTATAGCAGAGATCCAGTCCAGGCAGGTATTTTATCTATTGACAGCAATTCAACTGTAAATTGTTTGGCTGAAATTGTAAAGCTTGGTAAAGATTCAATAGATTTGTTCTTCAAAGTGCATGCCAATGAGTAACTTCAGAGAACATGGTCTCCACTCATACTACAACCTCTAGCCCATCACTACCTGCTTTAGAGTTTTCAAAAGAGAGAGTAAGAGATTGAGCACCTCTGACTCCTCCATTTCATTTGTTTGTAATGAGATTTTTCACCACTAGTGCCCTTTTCCTCACCTCTCAGTAGGCGTAATGCATCTGTTCTTTACAATTTGAAATTCAGCCAGCTATTTTCCTCATCTCTGAATCTGTTCTACAGACATTCTGCACCCAGTGTCTGTGAAAGCTTTACCAGTATAGACTTTGTTACGGGCTTAGCAAGGAGCGCACTCTGAAGAGAGCATCTAGAGTACTACTTAGGAGGCAATTCTTCACAACGTTTCAGTGCTACAGGAGTCTGCAGGGACTGCACTATGTCATGACCCTGCTGCTGTGACTTGACTACTTCTGTCTTAAAGGAAATCTTTTTGTGAACATTAAACCTGCACCATTTAATCACCTCATACATCCTATGCAGTGTATGTGGCCAGATCTCTGATGTTCATATCTATGAAGTTACACCAATTTACATGAGCTCAGGATCTGCCTGCTCAGTATCAGACGTACTTTCCAAACTAATCTGCTGGTTTTTATCACAGTACTATACATACATTGAAGATACAACACACTGTCACAGAGCTAGAGGTCACGTTTTGCCATTGAAAAGTCCATTTCAAGACAGCATGAAGGATGCATGAAAGACTCATTGCAAGATAATGACATGAGCCACTAGATCAATGGAATTAAAGAAACAAAACATAAATAATGTAATTATAAGTCATGTTAAAATTTGTATCAGTCCCATCCATCAGTGAGATGCTATCTATTTTCTCTCAGGCTTCTAACAGAACGTGAGCTCAAAGCAATTTTAGAGGTAGTACACAGGTTTTGATTAAGTATCTTATATACAAATGAAAACTTCAATCAGATCTTGGTACTACCAGAAATGTTCCCCCTGTGAGTAAATGAACATTAAACAAAGACAGTGTTTTTACATCATTATTGTTATTATTTTAGAAAGTGTTTCTTAGAATTGGGTATCTGCTAGCTGCTTACAGAATACATCCATGGTTTCACTGCCTTATTCCTTTACATCCCTGAATCAAAACAATATTGTTTCACAACTTGCTGTACTGAAGATTTCCCAGAGCATAAAAAAATCAAGCTGGTTTTGATTAATTAATCAACACTTGCTCTTTAACTGGGACTTGCCTGTTTTGCAGATGACAGAAACAAAACAAAAAAAAAGTTCTGAAAATAAAATCTTAGTAACCATGAGAAAATAATTTAATGACAAAAAAGATGGATACTAGCAGATGGATACTAACAAGCACATGCTTCAACATAATGCAGGTAAATATTATTCCTGTTTTAAAGAGGATATGCTAAGTTGACATATGCAGTACTGTGGACTAATGACTGGTCACAGTTTTCACTAATAACTATCAGTCTGTTGAGATTCAACATTTCACAGAATCATAGAATCATTAAGTTTGGAAAAGACCTTCAAGACCATCTGGCCCAACCAGCCCCCTAACACCAGTGTCACCCACTAAACTACGTTCCTACGCACCACATCCAACCTTTCCTTAAACACCCCCAGGGACAGTGACTCCACCACCTCCATGGGGAATCCCTTCCAATGCCTGACTGCACATTCTGAGAAGAAATGTCTCCTCATTTCCAACCTGAACCTCCCCTAGTGCAACTTGAGGTCATTCCCTCTAGTCCTATCATTAGTTACCTGTGAGAAGAGGCTGATCCCCAGCTCCCCACACCTTCCTTTCAGGTAGCAGTAGAGAGCAATAAGGTCTCCCCCGAGCCTCCTCTTCCACAGACTAAACACCCCCAGTTCCCTCAGCCACTCCTCACAGGACTTGTGTTCCAGACCTTAACCAGTTTTGTAGCCCTTTTCTGAACACTCTCCAGGGCCTCAATGTCTTTCTTGTAGTGAGGGGTCCAAAGCTGAACACAGCACTCAAGGTGCAGCCTCACCAGAACAGAGTACAAGAGGGCAATCACCTTCCTGGTCCTGCTGGCTGCACTGTTCCTGATACAGGCCAGGATGCTGTTGGCCTTCTTGACCACCTGGGCACACTGCTGGCTCATGTTGAGGTGAACATCAACCAGCACCCCAGATCCTTTTCCTCTGCACAGCTTTCCAGCCGCTCTGCCTCAAGCCTGTAGTGTTGCTTGGGGTTGTTGTGACCAAAGTGCAGGACCCAGTACTTAGCCATGTTGAACTTCATCCCATTGGCTTCTGCCCATCAACCCAGCCTGTCCAGGTCCCTCTGCAGGGCCTTCCTACCCTCCAGCAGATTGACACTTCCCCCCAGCTTGGTGTCATCTGCAAACTTACTGAGGGTGCACTCAATTCCCTTGTCCAAATTGTCATTAAAGATATTAAAGAGGATGGGCCCCAACACCAACCCCCAGGGAACACCACTGGTGACCAGTTGCCAGCCACATTTCACTCCGTTCACCATCACTCTCTGGGCCCAGCTGTCCAGCTAGTTTTTAACCCAGCAAAGAGTGTACCTGTCCAAGCCATGGGCTGCCAGCTTCTCCAAGAGTATACTGTGGGAGACCATGTCAAAGGCCTTGCTGAAGTCCAGGTAAACCACATCAACAGCCTTTCCCACATCCACCAGGTGGTTTACCTTGTCACAGGAGATGAGGTTGGTCAGGCAGAACTTGCTTTTCATGAACCCATGTTGACTGGGCCTGATCCCCTGGTTGTCCATCATACATTGTGTGATTACATTCAAGATGACCTGTTCCATCACGTTTCCTGGCTCTGAGGTCAGGCTGACAGGCCTGTAATTCCCTGAGTCCTCCTTATAACCCTTCTTATAGATGGGCATCACTTTAGCAAGTCTCCAGTCATCTCAAACCTCCCTGGACGACCATGACTGCTGATAGATGATGGAAAGTGGCCAAGCAATCACATCCACTAACTCTCTCAGCACCCTCATTTTCATTGGTATAAAAAAAGTCTACTTGAATAACAGCAAACCATATCTTTATATACCTGTAACTACATTTTAAAAACATTTTTTCAAATTTTTGTAGTCAACAACTACATCATCAACCAATCAACCTCTCTGTTTCTCTATCCTAAACTATCCTTGTACTTCTGTCATGATCCCATGACCTTCTCACTTCAAAGAAATCTTTGTCAGTGACATTAAGAATGGGACTGAGTGCACCCTCAGCAAGTCTGCAGATGATAGCAAGCCATGTGGTAGCGTTGACATGCTGGAGTTGACATGCCCCCCAGCAAGACTTCGACAGTCTTGAAAGGTAAGCCCTTGTGAACTTCATAAAGTTCAACAAAGTCAACTACAAGGTCCTTCACCTGGGTCAGAGCAATCCCAACCACAAACACAGGCTAGGAGAGACTCTTTGTCAGAGAGTGTAGTGATAGGACAAGGGTTAATGGTTGTAAATTTAAAAAGGGCAGGTTTAGATTAGACATTAGGAAGAAATTCTTTACTAGAAGAGAGGGGTGAGACGTTGGCACAGGTTGCCCAGGGAAGCTGTGGATCACCCCTCCCTGGAATTGCTCAAGGCCATGTTGAATGGGGCTTTGGGCAACCCAATCTAGTGGGAGAAGTTGAAGGCAGGGGGGTTGGAACTAGATGACCATTAAAGTCCATTCCAACTCAGACTATTCTATGATACTATGAAGACTTTGTCACTGTGAGGTGTTCAGCTTTTTTTTTCATGTTACTTCCAAAGTAAATATTATACAGACAATACACCTACCCCCATAATTAAGCATTCATACCTTAATAGTAATTTATCATTAATTTCTTTAATGGAATATTAATAATGGTTATAGAACTAAGTACCTGTTTCCAAAACTAACTTGTTCTGAGTTCTAGACTAGTCATCTGACACCCTTATAGTTAATTTCCCTTTGTATTAAATCAAACTAATCAAACTTCCTTCCAAACATGAGAAACCCCCTCAGTCGGTTGACATGAGCCGAATGAGAGTGAGTCAAAGCTGAACACAAGACAGTCTGGAGAGATGTTAGTGTCTAGGAAGTCTACCCAAAAAAGAGGACTTTGCAGGGTAGCACCCACTGACACTACTACCTCTCCTCTGCTCTACCATAGCACCTATGACCAAGGAGCATGGTCATAGGATGGGAGAGTAGTTATTGCACAGCATGACAGACAGGGTGCAGAGTCTTCTACCCAGAAGACAGTTCTGTTTGTTGTATTGTCCACAGTGAGGATTGGTGGGAATATTTTACTTATTACATAGGACACTATGAAGTCTGCCTAGATATTACCGTGAGCAGTAGATATCTCCCTAGATATTCCTGTGTGCAACAGATATTACTGTGTGCAGTTTTGGGCGCCACAGAATAAGAAATATAAAACTGTTAGAGAAAGTCCAAAGAAGGGCAACGAAGATGGTAAGGGGTCTGGAGGAGAAGACATAGGAAAAGTGCCTGAATTCACTTGGTTTGTTTAGCCTGAAGAAGAAAAGGCTGAGGGTAGATCTCATTGCAGTCTGCAGCTTCCTCATGAGGGGGAATAGAGGGTCAGGTGCTGATCTCTCTGGTGACAAGTGATAGGACCCAAGCGTGGAGCTGTGACAGAGGTGGTTCAGGCTGAATATCAGGAAAAGGTTCTTCACCAAGAGGGTGGTTGGACACTGGAGCAGTTTCCCCAGGGAAGCAGTCACAGCACTGAGTTCTCTCTCAGACACAGGGTCTGATTTTTTTGGGTGGTTCTTTGGGGACCCAGGAGTTGGACTCGATGATCCTTGTGTGTTCCTTCCAACTCAAGATATTTGATGATTCTATGATTCTATGATATCAGCCTAGCTTCTGCAACTTGATTCATGAAGGCAGAATCACAGAATTTCTAGGTTGGAAGAGACCTCAAGATCATCGAAACATTCTGCACATGATTTAAGATCTCTGCAACATAGCTCTTGGTTTGTAACATGCACTACGCTTAAATGCACTACTATGATCTCTTGGAAAGATCAAAGTCCATCTCCTTGAGACATATGGCCCTATATACTCATACAGTGCCTCACTAGACAGTGGAAACCAGACTACAACATTTAAATTACTGATAAACACCTTCAGTACAATTTTGCTAAGAAAATTATCCACTTCTTAAGTTCCTACTCCTGTTCTCTTTATGTAATCCTGAAAAACTGCTGTGTTCTGAGGACAGCAATATAGATTCTCCCCACCTTTCACATACTGCTCAGCATATATGGAGCTGGTACACATACAGCCCCTGAAGTTCACAGCCATCTAAAACACAGTACTCGGTGCAGCCTTCCCATTGCCATCACAATCCCATTTAACACAAACACCATACAATAAATAATTAAACCTCTCACACAGAACATAAAAAAAAAAAAAAACAAACAAACAAACAAAAAAATAAATACACAGACTATCAGCAGAATATTTGAATTGAATAATAATTTCATTAGAGAGAAATGTACCTTTTGTCTTCAGGTTTAATCACAGATGGATCTGTAAGGTTTTCCCCAACACCTACAAGAAAATCAATAGAGTGTGTTACAAGGGAAGATAGTTGTGATTTCATAACCTGGGACTTAAGAATAATGTAATTACCCATTTTCATTTTAGATCGTGAATTGTCACAATTAAAACAGTCATGAGCTAAAAAAAATGTTGTGACTCTAAAAACCTGTTACATATTGGCTACATACAGAGTTCTTATTACAGTGCCGTTTTGTGGTTTATTCATACATAGACAGAAGGCTTATGCAAATACTAGTAACAACTAAACATTCTGCTGAAACTGAAAGAATTAAACAAAGTGTAACCTGCAGTAAGACTTTAATTTGGAATAACGGTACCAACCCAAGGTGCATCTTACTGATAACAACAGGTCTACTTCCAGATATATACTCCCTTCAAGGTAGCAAACACAACACAAGCCACAACTCATTATTCAATTAAGTGATGTGCAAATCTGGGTCTGTTATCTCTGCTTCTTTTGGGTGTTCACCAAAGTAGATTAAATAAATGATTACAGTAACTGACTGACTGCTCATATTTATGTTGCAGTTTTCCTAAAACTGAAAAATAATAGCATTTTACCAAAAAGCTCTTTCTTTACATCTGAAGAAATTGTTGTACTCTTAAACTAAAGAAGAGATTCTATAAACGTATGCAATTATTTAATTTGAATAATTAAGTATTTTGAACACCAGTAAAACTTATGGGTAGCATTTTGTAATTGAAATACCCCAAATTGCAATAGTCTTCAACAGAATTCATTTCAGCTGACATAAATAAGATAAAATTTAGTGTCTACATGTGTAGTATGGCTCCAGTATTAAACTTGTGATAGAAATTTATCAGAAAACCAAAGACAGCAGCCCTCGCACTCTCACTAAACACCAGATAAGAGAACTACAGAATAAACATGGGACCAACACTAGAGCAGATTTCAGTCCATTTCCCCACTTGAGATGGAAACTGAAGCTCCAGTCTTGGTGTGATTCACATAGATGTTTAAATTCTTCACATTTGAGCCAATGCAGTTGGTCTGGAACTGTCAAGAGTTGTATAATAAACCCAAGCAAACTTAAAGACAAATTCTAGTAAGCTATGGTTGGAGACACACTTACTCTTTCTATTTTTTTTTTCATGTGCTGCTAAAGCCAAGTGAAGGCAAGGATGGAATTATAGGTTTATTTTGCATACTAAGCATGTCTTTTTGTAATTCACAGCTTCTGAATGCTGTAAAATGTAAATATGTTAAGTCTCTGTCCACGCATACACATTTCCCTTGACAGAAATGACAAACAATGGTGTTTATACCATTTGATGGGTGCTGTTCATCTTCTGAACATTGTCAACTGTTTTATCTCTTTAAAATATGCCATGTTCCTATTTATACATGTACAGTAAAGTGATCACATGCTCTTTGAAGGAGCTACCAGAGTTTGCGAATAGCACTGAGGCTTGCAGCTTATGTAAACTGCTTACAGATTTAAAAAAAATAATAATAATAAAAAAAATAAAGATAGCCATTCAAAGTCTTTGGACAGATATACACACATATTAACTATGCATATATACATGGGTACACTTGAATCGCTGTATTATTTACATATTTTAATAAAAAGAAAAGTACCTAATCTGTGGAGTGTTTTTCTGGAGCTGGCTGAAATGTTCCTGTGCACTTTAACTCCCTGCTGCTTGCCCACTCAGCCTAAATGTACTTGAAGCCAAATTATTTTCCCACAATACCTACATTAATCTATCACGTTTCTGTCAATGCTCATTTATCAGGACCTCACAACAGATATCCAGGGGTTGCTTGAGCTTTGCCAGTATATAGAAAAGAGACGGGCTAAAGAGAATTTAGCCCATTTTGCAGTATTAAATTTTCTTTTTAAAAAGTTGTTTTTCAGTGGGCTTAGGACTAGTGATCCCATGCTAGCTGCCACCTTGCAAATCCAGGACAAGGAGCTCCCCACGAGTATATACGTAGGTCCAGTGAGAGAAGGCCAGCAACAGCTCTTCAAGCAAGCTGCTGGGAGTAATTTCATCTCCATTGTTGTTGTTGTATTTCCGAAACTCGCCAGTCATGTACTTCTCAATGGTCAGCCACTGGTTTGCTGAATGGCAGTAGATGAGGAAAACTTCCAGGAATCTGTGGATATAAATGCTGTCTATAAGGGTAATGAACATCCTCACAGTCAGTATACAGCATGATGCAAAGTAAATATACCAAAAAGGAGGGCATGTCTTCACTGGCTGTATCATTTTCATCGGCAAGCGATACCAAATGGTAGACAGCACAAACACTTCCTCAGTTTGGTAACTATCAAAGCAATGCACTTCAGCAGACGGTACAGTTTATGGGCAAACAACATAATCTGTGTCCTGGCTTTGGCTGGGTTAGAGTTAATTTTCCTCCTGGTAGCTGGTACAGTGCTGTGTTTTGGATTTAGGATGAAAGTAATGCTGAACACACAGCACTGAGTTAGCTGTTGCAGAGAAGGGCTTACATGGAGCCAAGGCTTTTTCAGTGGCCACCCAACTGCTACCAAAGAAAATGCATAACAGCTCAGTGTCACTTGCTTTTTCCCCAGCAGTGACATTAAACTGGGTATCTCTTCTTTACTATCCTGCTGTCAAATCTGTACCCACCAAGACAATAGAAAATATACACAAAAAATATAAATAACAGAAATATAAATATTTTTTAAGTCTCTTTAAAATTTCTTTCACTAACACCCTCTTGTTTAAGCCACTACCATTGCTGTTGTCTTCCACCCTGATTTATCTTTACATATCTATATACCTATGTATTTTAATTAAACTATCACTCAACTGTTTTAAGCAATTGCTATTTCAACTCACTATGGAAAAAGAGTCTACATTAGACCCAGGACATAGCTGAGAAGAGAAACCTTTGCAACCGAAACTTTCAAGACAGTGAAGTTACCTTGGAGTATAGGGAATGGTATGAGGCTTCACTTGATTGAAGGTATAAATTAACTTTTGGGCAGCCCTTTGCTGTTGGATCTCCTGAAGAAAAGCATGTAATAAGCATCACTTTCATTTGGTATCATGAAGAAAGGTAGCATGAATTTGACAAAAGAAACAAACAAAAACCAGCCAATTGTATACTGTTTACAAATGGGATATATATCTTCCTCAAAACCATTTTCCTTTCCAGAAGGTAACATCAAACCACACATCACCCATGCTGAAGACATTCACACATAAGCAGTATAACATTTAAGGCATGTCAAACTACACTAGTCAGAGTCCCTTCAGGTCTGTACTCACCCTCAGGCAGAGATGTAACACTGTGCCATCATGAAAGATCTTTTGCCAAGCCTGAACCACCTCTGGCAGAAAAGACTTCACAATAAATACTTGTCCCAATTTTAATACATCATTCTCAGACCAAGTACAAACGACCTTCATGGCCCTCCGTAGACCCCCATCCATCTCCTCCCGTGACAAGACTTGGATCATTGCAGCCATACCACGCTGGGACCAGGAAGACATGCTTTTATCAAGGTTCATAGGTGAACTCTCTTCTAGTCGATAGACAGTCACTTCCTCTCCAGCTTAAACAAAAGGAAGTTTTGTCAGTAAAAGTCGCACATTGCAGAAACAGGAGAGAACTGCATTTTGATTCAGTATCTTAAAATAACACAATACTTTACATAACTCTGTAAGCCACACTATTCATTTCTGTGAAAGTTTTCCCTGCCTAAACTTATATACACAGATCCTCTTTGAAAACACGAGTGGCCCAAAGAGCTGTATTAAGCCTCTAGACAGATGTGAATTTAAGACCTTATGCAATTTAAGACCTTTTACACAAACAAAGCTCAGTAACATTCTGGTCTATATAATACAATCTCTTTTGCCACAATTTTAAAGTAGTTAAAATGGTTTAAAAAATAGATTTAAAAATATATATTTTAAAAGGTTTATCATTTTATCTCCAGTGAATTAACTTAACTATCGTGAACATGGCTCTTTCTGTTTATGCACTTGTGTGGAAGGGGAATTTTTAGTAAGATTTGTTTTAAGTTAATCAAGACCCAGGCACCACTCACAGTATTTTTCTTGTAACTGTGCTTAACAAAACAAACAAATAGACAAGGCAAGCAGACATACACAGCTTGTAATAGTTATTGACTACAAAATTAAAGGGCTACAGATTGACGCTTTTTGAGGCAGACAGCCAAGTTGTTCAGAAGTAATGAACTGGCCATGATAAGCCAGGAAAATTAGACTGAAAAGGGCATGATCTTTCCTTGGAGAAAGGAATCCTAGAAAAACAAGCGAAAGCAAATTAACAAGACATTTACATCTTTGGCATTGTAAATTAAGATTTATCTTTTTTCCTATAAATTCCAATGTTATTTGTACTGCAAAAGATTTCAGTTTTGCTCCTGCTAATAACATTTTTCTGAAAGCAGAATAAATCTGGTGAGTTTTAACTCAGTCATGCTGTTACCCTATATAGTTGTAACAGCATTCCTCTCTAGCAGTGCAAGCAAGGGACATTTCTGTCAGTTGTAAACTAACAGATTTTTATTTTTTTTTTAAGCTTGGCTTTTCTTCTTGCAACTCACATTACTTGCAATGTGAATTCAACAGAAATAGGTCTTTATTAGCAAGTGGGATGAGGTAACTGCATCTGCAAATAGCAAACAATAGCATAAGGGAGGGCAAACTGAATTCAAAGGTAAATTAATGTATTTTGTTCCTGCCCCTGAGCCTACCTTCACCAGTTACCACAGAATTGGTATGAATGATACACTTTGCAAACATTTTAATTTAAAATAAAGCAATGGAAAAGTCAATGCTTTACATAAAAGTAAGACACTTGAATATAGGTATTATAACTAGGCACATTTCTTAATCTTATATTAATTCTTCATTTTATTATCTTTTGACAATTTAATACCTAGAAAGGTATCTCCTGGGAGCTTGAAAGATTAGAATGTTCAATATGCTCATAGCTATATTAATTATCTGCAGCAATCTGGTCCCAAGAAATCCTATGATGCAGCAAGTATCAGCAATTAGTTGCTGTGAGACAAAATATTCTACCCATTGAAGAAAATGCACCTAGATCTCAAATGTCTAGAGACATAGCTTCTGCTGCTGTAAACCAATACAGCACACTAATTTCAAAACTCTTCCAAATGATCTTATATGTTACTCTCTACCACTCTTCTGTTATACCACAGTTCTTTTTTACTTGGAACACTACAAATCTTTTGCCCTTTCAGCATAGTCATGGTTTTGTTCCTGACAAGATATCCTACACATATATCTGAGAGAGAGAGAATGCATGTATAAATCTTAGAGGAATCTTATTGCTCTCTTCAACTACTTAATGAGAGGTTACAGAGAAGATAGAGTTAGATTCCTCTGTGAGGTTCACAGTAATCACATGGATGCTAAGAGATACAAGCTGCAGCAAGGGAAACTCCAATGAACATTAGGAAACAGAGTTTACAGTGAAACAGTCAAACGCTGAAACAGGTTTTCCAGAGAGGCTGTAGAAACTCTGCTTACAGATATATTCAAAACACAACTGGACAGGTCCTCAGCAGCCTGGTTTGAATTGGACCAGATAACCATGAGAATTTCGTAAAATACTGCACAAATATAATTCATTTCTTTAGAAAAGAAGAATTACTTAAATTAATTCAAGGAAATGTCTCAAATGCAGTCTTTAAAAAATAATGCATGGAATATTTAAAAAGAAAAAAAAAAAAAAAACATAAGCAGGAGGTCAGTACTCACCAAAGAGCTGGACTGGTGTAAATGGTATGGTCTGAGCAAGTCTCATTAAGTTGTTTCTTTCAACGGCTGCAAACAAGACAGATTTCACTGCAATATTGGGTAAACAAGCCAATTGATTTTCAAAAATATCTGACAGTGTTTTACTGTAGTGTACAAAGCCAAGCAAGCTACAGTGTGGTTCTCCGTCAGATCTTCTAATTGCTGTTTGAGTTCTACCTAGCCAGCAACTCTCCTTTAAATGACCATGGTATCTCACAAGCATCAGCTACCACTCTTCCCTGTCCATTAGTTCCCATCTTCCAAGAAAACAGACTGTGGAACAAGCACTTTGCACCCTAGCTAGAAGGACTGCTTCTGGTCTTCATCCTCCTTTTCACCAAGCGCTGCTTCTGCTTTTTCTTCCTGCTGGCTCCAGTGCAGTGACATTTGAACTGTGCCAGTGGCACACTGGCCAGTGGCAGCTGGCCAGTGGCAGCCCTCACTGTCTGTCTCTGTCAGGCTCTGAAGTGCATCAGGTTTTAGCAAGACTTTGCAGGGAAATCCAGGCTTGCCCTACGCAGACTATAGCTTCTTCATCTGGGCTCCATGCCAAACAACCTAATTAACATTATTATACCTTCTTAACAGGGAGCTTATTTCTCAAACACCTTCAAAACTCAGAGTGCCAACTAAATATTTATGGATTTGTCTTCACAATGACTCAGTTATTGGGAAGTGGGAGAGAGGTGAGGAGTAAACCTCAAAGAGATTAAGAGTAGAACAAGGAGGAAACCCATGTACTACCTTAGCTGTGTTTCTCTGAACAGCAACCAAAAAGTTTGTAAGTCTGGCTGACTTCCAGAGCTTATATGCAAGCTTCCAGAGCTCATCCTTTTTTTATACAAATCTCCAAGCAGAAATTAAAGATTAATTAGCCCAGAAGGAGAGAGCAAAGGGGAACCCTGAAATGCCAACCCTTGAATTAGGGTGCTCAACTGAGACACCTCTGTCTCAGCCTCTGTTTACATATTCCAAATCTGATAGGCATTGATTAATATACCTGAACAGTTTTTGAAGCATAGACTGAAAATCAAAGTCCTGCCTTGATGCATCACTAAAGTGACATAGTCACTAAATTACTGGAAGGAAAAGAATATGAACGGGGAGCTGCCATGACCTGTGCTGTCCATCAGACCCTGTCACTGCTTACTGCAGAGCCTTGGGAAGCAATTTGAAAGCACCTTGCACCAGCTGCTAAATTTGAGGCAAAACTCAAGCTCTTTTGGGTGTGCAGGGAGGCAGAACTGTAGTTGTCTGCAAAACATGACAGCAAAAAATAAAGTATAAGCAGTATATGGCACAGATTTTTAGTATTGAAGTGTGGGTTCTGTTGACTACATTCTATTCTGATCTTTCTGATATAGGAACACCTATACACCTATACTGGAAACATCTAGAGATCTTTGTCAGCTTTTAATGTAAATGAGATTGTCACCTGCACTAAAAAGTCCTCCCAGTCTCAAACAGCACACCTGACAAGAAACAAATTAATCATTGCAACAATGCCACCATCAGATAAATTACTCCTGTACACTGATTACAAACTAAGAGGTGTTATTCCCACTGAAAACGACATTGCTTTTTGAACTTCATGAGGCTGCTAATGCTTCTGGTTTACCCTATGCTTCCTTTGAAAGGAGCCGAAGCCACGCAGGCAATAGAGACATCTACTGGTACGCTGCGCACAGCTCTCCTCTGGGGAAAAAAAAAAAAAAAAAAAAGAAACCCAAGCCTTGTGGGAAAATCTCTACATATTCAGTTCAGGAAAAGACAGGATTGTGGGTAATTAGCATCCAAATGATTTATTCCCTGCCAAATTTCCATGAGTTCATAGGTATATAAACACAGATTAAGTGGTACAGAACCAATTAACTGAAGAAAACAACTCCAGAAAGTACAAAGGAGCATGTGGGAGGTGTGAGGGGAAATGACAGCTATAAACAAATGAGAGCCTCTACTACCCCCCCCCTGGGAATCAGAGCTCTGTTCATTGTTTCCTCTGATATTTTGAAAGCAATTATCTATATTCTGCTCTGTATTTGCCACAAATACCTGGAATGGAGCAATTAGCAAGAAAATAATTCATAATTTCCTCACTGCAGTATTAGGCCTGACTTAATACACCACCTTCTTAGCAGTGGGCAGTTGTGCAACTCTTCAAAGTGAAAATCACAGAGAATGAGAAGGGAAGAACTAATGTTCTTTTAAATGTGTTAAACTACTCAGCTATCATATTGGTGCCTCCTGCTTACCTGAGTAATGATGGTGCAGATCTTGAGATGTTTTCGAGCAGGCAAAGATATCTGAAATAATGTTTAAAGGATCATTACGTTAATTAGCATAGCAGAGATAAATGCATGGTTTTTGAATTCCTTCCATCCCAGACTTTGCCATGAAACAAATTAATCAGAATTACTGTCTGAGCATTCTGAAGAGGAGAATTACTAATAGGCTTTAACTGTGTTATAATGTACAGTATATCAACAGATTTCAGCCAGTGCAATACAGCCAGACGACTTATTTATTCAGGGAAATGGTGGGAAAACAGTGATATTAACCTCAAGGACATGTAGCTTCTCTGAGCCAATTACACCCCTGGGATATTAAAAGCATTTTACTGTCCATCATGCTTCACAGTCTCCCAAAGGCATGATTTTACCAAGTCCATCCTCAGTCATTAAGCATTCCATTAAGTGTACTATTACAACAAAGTTATAATAATACTGATTCATTAACCCATGACATCTAAAATGCTGTTAAATTATAAACAGACAAACAATTTCTGTGGTTACATACATAACAGGCACAACTGGATCAGATTTGGTCCAAAAATCTTTGCTTTATAAAAATTATTTTTAATAAAACCAAGATTAATATGCATGTTTCCATTAATCAGATTAAATTACTTTATTATATTGGAAAGAAATCCTTTGAAATGCCAAGTTGAAAAAAAAAAAAAAAACTATAATATTTTTAATTCTGAAAAATGAGATAATTGTAACCATTCAATTCATCAAACCATTTGAAAATTACACTCTTCTTGTTGGTCTAGTTTATTTGCTAGGTTCCCTTCCCCAGTAGAAGAGATCTTAAATGAAAAACACAAACAGATGCTGATGCATTGGGAATGATCAGCATTTCCAGCCAGTGCCCTTGGTGATTAGAGGTCCCTTTTGCTCTCTTTCCTGAAGGACCCAAGTTTTGTCACATTTTGTGCCTTGTCAGATGAGAAGCATGAGAAGTCAACTGGGGGCCAACTTATTCCTTTTGAGGATGGGAAAATCAGGTTTTAATGAAAGCAAGGGTGCACTCTAGAAAGCAGCCCAAGGACACCCCACACCTGCAGCAGTGCCACAGTTTGTGCACAGCCTGACCCAGAGAGACCACACATGTAGGGGAGACAAGTCTAAGAGTGATGTGCTCTGCATCACAGCTAGCCTCAAACAAAAGATAAACGTTCCACTGTTCAACCTGTTGTAGCTAAATCTGTTTGAAGGCAGGCTAAAAGGCAATAAATACAAGTGAAGTGAACTAGCTGCTATGGAACAGAGTCACTCCTCATTATGAACTTGAATTTATTCATTGGCCATTTCATAATAAGTTCAGTGCTTCTCCAGCTTCACCAACTTGGAACTACAAGTTGGAGGAACTACACCAAACTGGAATTCAAAAAATCAAACATACATTAGAAATTGTATACCATAATCTACCCTCAGGCATAGACACAGCTTTAACTCAGGAAGTTTATTTCTCCTGAAAAGGACATAATTGCAGGACAGACTTGAGTAAAAATAGATTTTTTCTTTTCAAGATTTTACAGCTACCATGAGGAAAACATGTCCTCACCAAAAAATAAATAAACAAATTTTACATTTCAAAATAAGATTTTATAACCAATGTATGAAACAAATGTAACATTTATTATAACTATCCAACTATAGAAAAATAATCTTCTTTTGGATTATATATTTCTGAATTGTCAAAGTAGAATTTGCAGAGAGGAATTACAAGGTGTGGCAAGCAACCAAAAACTTACTGTCAGGTCCTTCTGAAGCTCTTAACCTGTTTAAAAGCAAACATTTGATATTTTACTCCAAAATTCCTGTACATAACTACATATAGTATATCATATATCAAAGAGGTATAATCTATATGAGGGCAAAACTCACTAAGTTTTGATAAGCAATCATAAAACAAAACAACCCTCAGTGTAATTTTGTTCACTGAAACAATTAGCAAATAAACTTCAGTTACTGAAGAATAGCCACATTTTTCTGCGGGTTTCTTTCTCTGCTGTATGTTGAACTCCTTTTGCAGTTCTGCACTGCTGTTCATTTCATTTACAATGCAGTAACAATATCAGCTAAAGACCTTCAATCACATACACAACTGCTCGTTTTTCAAACTATGTGAATCAATGCTGAAATGTATATAGAGCTACACATGCCATTGCCATTGCTTGCATAAAAGGTGACTTTTTAAACAGTTGGTCTTTTGGATTAACAAGGCTGCAAACATTAACGTTAACATTGAAGGTGCTTTTGTTTGACAAGAGAGCAGATATGATTCACCTAACACACCACTGAAGACAACAGACTCACTCAACAGACTCAGGCTTACAGAATCAAGCTATTCAAAAGCCTGTAAATCCTGCTAGTAAGTATGTAGTTTGGCTACTGGATTTAAAAAAAAACAAAAAAAAAAAAAAAAAAAACAGTATCTTCCTCCCTCCTCCCATAGTGAAATCACAAAATCACATGGGATGTGACAGTTTTCTAGTACATTGTATTTATTACTTCAACAGCATTACTCAGTAAGGGAAACATACAAGAAATTTATGAAAATAAGAATGAAGAGGAACAGAAAGACAGTGTTGGATTAAATAAATTACCCCCAATATTAAGCTAATGGTCAATCAAGCTGTAAAAAAATAAAAATTAAAAAGTAACATTGAAAACACACTTGAAAACAGTATAATTTCAATACATATAATCAAAGCTTAATAACTACTGAAAACTGATTATAAAAACTAAGTAAATATTTTGTAAATATGTAAACTCAGTACAAAAGAGATTAATCACAGAATGAGATAATGTTTCACGAGCCACTAGGATTTTAATTACTAATAATGGAAACATGCAATTTGCACAGCAAAATCATATGCAACTCATGCTTACTAGATTGTATAAAGACACGATGGTAATCTTAGTGATTGAATTAGAAAATTTGATATTGTTAGAATAAAAAGGAGCGTCTATTCCACCTAAAATTATACGTTTCCTTTGAATGGATCTACTTTACCTCCATCAATATGCCTTCATTTAAAGAAACCAGACTGCATTGTCTTAGCTCCTCTTTTGACCTCAATTTCTCATTGTAAGTATATTACAGAACTGAAGTGGAAAGTTGCAGAAAGTATAGCAAAAAGCACAGAAGTCACTTTCTAAAATCATGTGACGAATATCTTAATATGCTAATGATACGTACGAGGAGTTTCTTAGATTATTTCTCTGTGTGCTTCCAGACATGTTATTACTCAAATCCTATAGAGAAGAGAGATACTTTTACTGGTAAAAATCTGTATATTGCTGTCACATACTCACTGAACAATTAAAAAATGTAAAATCTTGAAAACATTTGATACTCTTATTGTTAACATGAATAATACCACTGACAGGATAATCACAGCATTGCCATACCTACAGTAAAATGCAATATCAATTTGCTCATACTGCAGTTTTTCATGTTGTCTGTATATAACTGAATAAAATAGTCATGTTCAGAGCTATATCTCAGTAGTTACAAAGCATGTTAAAGGTCTTCTAATACTGAAAATATTATGGGAACCCCCTTTGTATTAGTAAATTACAATTTAGCAATAAACTTTACAGTTGTTGGAAATAAAATGCACCCTAAATCTCTGTAATAGAAGAAGGCAACATATTAAGCAGTTCTCCAGGGATACTTAGATCAAATATTTTCCAGGTCTTGTAGTTAGAGAAGTAGTCAAATGATCTTCCAGCCCTATTACGATAAATTGGGTCAGCCTGCCATTTGCAAGATCCTCCTAAAATGCTAGTCAGAGATGGGATTATTCTTCTGAAAAGAGAAGTCAGACAGATTTCAATCCTCAAAGGAAGCAGAGCTCATATCAAAATTTGAAGAAGACAAAGACTAAAGATAAACTAACTAAAATTCAGCTTTGAATATTTTCTGAGACTTAATTCTCTTTTTTTTTTTTTTTAATTTCAGAATTCACTCATGTTTTCACAATGTACATTGCTTTGCAGATGAAAAAATATCTTTAACAAAACAGAGACCTTCTCAGATACATCCCTGCTTTGCTCCCTGATACCAGTTTACCCTCCTGGGTAAATCTGAGAAATATCATAATTCATTAATTTAAAATAAATGTTAACCCACAATAAGCAGTTACATGCAGCAATATCATAATATCTGAACAATATATGTATTGTTGAGATGTCATAACCCAGACATAACCTTATAATCCAGACAGTTCTTAAAAGAAGGCATAGACATTCAGTGGGCATTGGAAACTATATTTTAGAAGATTAAATAATTTGAAGTTAGTGTTCTTGAGGTGACCAGTTCCTGCCTAATTCTGATCCCACAGTGGAATATTTCTGCAGGCTTTAAAAATCCTACCCTTGAGTTTTAACAAGAAACCTTAATATAAATTTTGAAGCATCAGATTACTTCGTCATTTCACGCAGTTTTCCTGACTGTACCTTTATTTTGCTTGTCTGACTCTTTCACATTTTAAAGATCTATTGATGTAATCTCCAAATTCAGGTTTTACAGAATTCACAATCAGCAAAGTTATTTCTATTTTTATCTCTGACCTCTTTCACACACACACACAAAAAATGTTTCAATTTTTTTTAATTAGGATTTGAGCTGTCTTCACAAGTATTTGGGATTCAAATTCTATGCCACTCAGAATATCAGATCTGAAACTATATGTTTTATTTTCTTTCCTTTTTTAAAAAAGCAACTCACATTACTACAGTGAAAAATAAGCTAGGCTGTTAAACATCATTGTTTCAAAAATCAAGTGCCATAAGTAAAACAGGCAAGAGTGGGTGCAGTTGAAATGGAAGAGGAAAGGATTATTTCACAGTTCCTTTTCTCAATTTATTCCTTGTTAATTTTCTGACATGCCTCGAGAAACTCCTACACAATGTAGTGAAAGATATGTTTCCTTCTATTAGCCACACCATTTAAAAACATATAATTTTCTATACAGCAACTTCCTGCCCACAGTCTTCAGGACATATAAATTGGTCTAGCTCCATCAAATTCAAAGGGCATATGTTGATTTACATAGGCAGTGGGCCTTTATGTTATTAAGTTGCAAATTAATTCGGATGAATCATAAGATAAGGTGTTTATAAATCAGAGGTTAAGAAATCCAAGCTTTGAAATTATTATCAACACTTTGCAAGAAATAATTATCTCTGTGTGATGGATTAAGAACTATGAAGTTAACTTTCCAAAAATCTTTTCACTGTGCTGACCAGTTCTGACCACAAGTTCAAGACAAAGCTCTGTGCTCACTTGCTGCATAGTGAAACATCAACACATACTTTGTTTCTAGCCACTTTCTGCATACTCAAAACTACTCTGTGATTCAATAATTTAATAACCTACTTCAATAATCTTCATAGAGTGTTAGCAGCTTTCAATTATTCATTTACTCACACACATGCACAGTGGCAGCATACAAGAAAGTTCTCGTGTCTCAAGAGGTATTTCAGGACAAAGAACCTAGAGTTGCAAGTCCATGGAGGTCAGCAGATCTATCCTAGTCTCAAAACAGACAAATCTATGGACTAGGATGTGTAATCTTAGGTCTTACCTCTTCAGAATGCCTCAGGTAATCACAGAATGGTATGGTATGCCTATGGATGTCTTGATTTTTCATTTTCTGGTGCATGTAACTGAGACATTCCAGACCTAGCCAAAAGAGCAGGTATCAGCTATTTCCAGAGTGTATAATGAACAGCTCTACTGCTACACACACCTATGCAGTGCTACATGTATAAAATAAACAACTATATGACATAATGCCCTAGCAAATATGTAATGGGCTATAAAAGCAAGAGTAGAATTTCACAGGGTTAAAACTGACTGTTTCCATTTTCTGTCAGCAGAATTCAGAGTGCAGCCCTTCTCAGACCATGCTGTGCTGAGTCACAGCACTCCCTCGTGCTTCTCCCAGCAGCTTGCAGGATGAAGCTAGTGAGTTGCCTATAGCAAAGCTGAAAGATCCATGCAAGGATTTCTCAGAATGAAAGAGATGGAGAATTTATAAAAGAACAGGAAGAATGCCATTCCCTTTTAATTCCATCAGAGACGATGCAGAATTCATTTTTTCACTTTGGAAGATGTGTTTCTGAGCAATGAGTAATGAATAATGCATCCAGAAGATCTGCCAACAGATACAGTATCACAGCACTGCCTGTGAGTGTATGTGCCCTGAAAAATTCACGAGAGAGTTTATTTTTGCAATAAGCCAGAATGCCACTTTAAAAGACACCTCAGGAGAGGAGAAAAGGATATCATCTTCCCCACTTCCCACTTATTCCTGAGGATTAGTACTCTACTATTTTCCATGCAAGACAGGCAGCACTTCCAGAAAAACACAACTGACCTTCCATCCAACCTATGACCCTTTTTGCTCTGACATAAAGTAGCAAGTAACCAAGCCATGCATGCTTGCTATCTGTTTCTAATTCTGTAAAAATTATGCCAGGAGGTGAAAATGGAAGATGACATTTTGAGTTTGTGAATTTTTATTTACTGCTTCTTTTTTTAAAAAGAAGCAGTAAATAAATTTGTCCTGAATTCACTGTCTGCAAAGTATCACATACTTAGCTGACTGAAATTAGACACAGTAAGCCAGTTCTTGCTCTGTTTCTCTTCCTCATCCCAGATATTGATCTCTGCAGGCTCTGAGCTCACTTGGGTGTTCTGGGGACAATCATCCACTCTAATCACCTGGCAAGACACAGACAAAACGACACTCGATTTATAGGATGACTAGCACCTCTGCAGTTCCTCTGACAGCTACACTATGACATGGCCTTTCAGTACACTACTGAAATGCCAATGACTGAACTGGCTCCTAAATGAGAAACAGATTTTCCCATATTTGTTAAAAGCTGCAGAAGTCACATTGCTTTTGTCTAGTCAATACTACTGAAGAAAGATCTAGTGCCATAGGTTTTTAAAACAAACTTCAGAGTCCCTCAGAATACCTTAAGAGACAATCAGGTCTCAAAGCTCAAGTCTCAGGTCTGTTGCTGACCTAAGCATCTTATGTAAACAAATCAGTCTTCACCTTTCATCTCATTAAATAGGAATAATTCTTTCCATTAGACAAAGATGCTGGAAATCTCTTCAGACGTGAATTTTTATGTATGTACGTATAGATACAGTTAGGAAAGTTGCACTATTTCTATGACACAGTCAACATGCTATCTACAATGTGATTACTGGTTGATGGATTCAGAGAAAAGACTGCAGGGCTCCTGTAGGTGAGTGAGAACCTTATAAAGCCTGGCTTTCCTCTTTACAGTAGCACACAGTCTGGATGTAGCTCACCGCTTCTTCAGTATATCCTACAGCATACAAAGCCTCCATGATTGATTCTCTCAGCTGAAGTGCAAGGACTGATTCCTTTCTATGTAAAATCAATAATTGTCTTGGTCTACTATCTAACAAAGTCCATAGGCTTCATCATGTGCAAAACTGAAATGGCACACATTCAAACAAAAGGGAGATTAAATCAAAGCCAGACCAAAAAAAAAAAAAAAAAAAGTTTCTGAATTTATGTGTGCAGCCTTTTGAATGCAAACATATTCAGCTAAACTTCAATTTTGCACTACACTGCAGAACTGTTCTTAGTGAATGAAAAAGACTGCTATGAGATACGTGATTCCCTTCCATCTACACATACCGGCACCTGAAGGGGTTTTTGAATCTTCTTTTCTCTCCCAGACTTTCTGTCTCTGTTTTGTTGTTTTGCTTTTGTTGCCTCACTGTAGTGTAACTCACTAGATGGTAAAGACTCTGTGGGAAAGAATCAAAAAACACCATTAAGCTACAGAGCTTTTGTTTACTAAGAGAAGATCTGATAAGACAGAGTTGGCAGATCTCCAGAGCAAGCTGAGAAAGACTTGTAACACCCAAAGCTAATACTCACACAGTCCATGCAGTTCAGTGCAAAGATGTTCACCATCATAAGATATAAAACAACAAATGTTATCTATCATCTCATACTATTTATACTTAGAACTGGAATCTGCCATATTTTAGCTGCTGGTAAGCAAATTTGGTGGTGGACAGGAAGGTTTGTAAAATGTCTATATATGTCTAAAATGTCTAAAATGTCTTCTATAAAAATGTCATTCATTATCCATTCAACTATCTGACGATGTATCTCTTAGGTATTCTGCAAATTCATTTAGTTCTTGTAATTCTTGGATTGCTTCCCCAGGATAAGAAACTCCCCAAGATCCAGTATCATCCCTCTGTCACAGCAGCATTGTAGCCATAACTGTAGGGGGCCATTTAGATGGGGAGAATCAGGGTTGGACTGCTACTGTGGCTGACACACTGGTGTCGTACAGCTTGTACCGGGCACACTTACAAATTCCTCAGAGCAATCATTCCCAGCACAAAAAAAAAGGTGAAAGAGTAGCTCTGGACTCTTTCCTTACTACCCTCAGCTGCAGCTAATACCTCCTGAATGACAAAAAAAAACATCTTTTAATAATGTCTTGTGTTTCCCAATAAAAGATACTGTAGAGGTACAGCATATTTTTATTACCACCTCTGGCTTTGCAGGTTTTCCCACTTTTCTCTTTTTGAGAGGAAGGTAAGCTGTTGCTCCTGCAGACACCCCAGTTCCTCCAGAGGGGGCTGATCCAAAAGGAGGTATTGTGTTTCAGTTTGTTCTCAGAGATGATGCTGTGCTGTGAGCTGCTGGAGTTGTAAGAGAAGGACTTTGATTCTTTTATCTGGACGTGCCTGGGAGGGCTATCCTTGCAATTGCCATCACAGTTATAGGTGGATTGTATGCACAGGGCCTTCTTCTGTTTCTTTCTTGAGCTGAAAACCCCTTTTTCATCACCTTCAGAGAATCCCCAGTTCACATAACCACCTCCAGTTTCTTCCCTGTCATCACAGCAGGGTATTACATTCTCTCCATCATCCAGTGATGGCTGGAGACCGAGAGGATGATCAGCCTCTACAGCATTAGTCTTTTTTGATGGCAAGTGAATAACAAAGTCCGTCTGGCTCCACTGATAACCTTCTGGCTCTTTATCAATGAGGCTGACACTTTGCATGTTTTGCTGCACTGCAATGCTCCTTTGCAGTTCATCATTGAATACATTTTCCCTGTACTTGGTAGGAGTGCTCGAAAAGGACAAGTTTAAAGTGACATCCTCTGAAAAGGGCCCTCCTTGGTGATCAGGAGGTACCAGCAAAAATTGCCCATATCTAGGGGTTGACTTAGTCTCAGATGAAATGCCTGAAGTGAGAGTGTCACTTTCTATTTCAATCTTCCGAGAGCTGTCTTCTACCACCTTGTTACTCTCAGTCCTCAGTTTGTGGTCTTTGCATTCTGATGACCACTGACTCCTTACCAAGCTCCGTAACAGAGAGGGTGGCATGCTGTAGTAGTGGTACTTCTTGTCATACAAACACTCCAGACTGCTCAGGGTCTTGGAATAGAGCACGTTGCTCCAGCTGTGGGGCAGCTTCCTATAGGATCTACATTTTGTGTCAGCCAGTAAGGCTTCTTCCACCTGCAAGGTGTCTACAGCTGAAAGCACTTTCAGGATGTCCACTGTCAAGGCAGACAAGTCTTGCAAATGTCCTAGCTGACTGTCGAGGGAGATTAAAGACTCCTTGATATAAAATACCTTCTCGTGCACTTCTTTTAGCTGCAGAAACATCTCCTCCACTCTAGACAGAATAAGAAAAGATAATTAAAATATCAAAACACGGATCTTTGGCTCTCTGTGCCAGATGATTAACACATTTTAAAAAGCCAGTATTTAAAACAATCCTTTATATTTTTTTCATGTGAATTCCATTCTCATGAACATGTATATTTGATAAAACCCGTCCAGACTTAAAACACGTCATTCGGTATACTGGGCCAAATGGCACTTTGCTCAAAGAGAATCTATCTTAAAAAACATATTTCTACTAATCTGCATTCCATGCCATAGAACTACTAAGCCACGGCCAAGAAGACACAGCTTTGGAAATGCTACATTGTGCATTGCTGTGTAAATGCTGTAAAAAGAAGAAAAAAGAAAGAAGAAAAAAAAAAAAAAAGAAAGAAAGAAAGAAACAAAAAGTAAAAATCTGTAAATTATACTTCCTGTCATCCATTCATCTTTCATTCTTACACTTCTTGTGCAAACATGAGAAGGATAAGGCTTCACCCTACAGATACTATTCCATTTCTCAAATGCTGCTTGAAAACGGTCTTCCCAACAAGCCATATGGCCCATTGGAACAGATTTTTTATGTTTGATGCCACCAAAACCCTCATCTTCAGCCACCAAAAAATAAAATAAAATAAAATAAAATAAAATAAAATAAAATAAAATAAAATAAAATAAAATAAAATAAAATAAAATAAAATAAAATAAAATAAAATAAAATAAAATAAAATAAAATAAAATAATCAGCTTCCAAAAAGCAAAGTTTTTTTTGTTGTTATTGTTTGTTTGTTTGTTTTTTGGTTTTGTTTTTATGATCTTCAAATCCCCAGTGAACAGCGCAAGAACTTCTTGGACTGGAACAATATCTTTTTAACCAATTCATTATCTTCGTGTTTGCTAAAGATACTCTCTCTGGTGCTCTATCATTAAGACAATGATGAACCAGCTGCAGGCAATATGCAAAAGAAGCTCTCTTCCTTTGTTACCGAATAACATAAAGATGCAGCATTTAACCAACACATTTAACCAACAACTGAATAAAATCAAATACCATTGTTCCAAAATGTTTTATTCACCTAAAGGAATTTATTGTGTTAATTTATTGTGTTAATTGCAATGCTAGGAAATACGTTTTAACTTGGCACTCTGGAAAAAAAAAAATCCCTTTCTAGGTCTATAGCTATCCAGTAAATAAAATCTTCTTGCTGTAATTGATTCTACAGCCTTTGAACAAAAGTATTTATTATATTTCTTCTACAAGGGACATTCATTTTGCTTGTATGTTTTGTCTCAGTATGTAGAAAATAAGACCATGAAAATATAACCATCAAGGGCCTATCTGTATCTAGGCAAAACAAATTTTGGATCAGATCTGTATTGGCATTCAGTAAGATTTTTTACAGTGCTCAGTTTGTTTAATTCTTCCCTTTAAAAGTAATGGCAGCTTTGCCATTGATTTCAATAGAAAGCTAAATTAGGCCAATACTGGAAGCTTTGAAATCCTGTTAATAGTTACATATTGATATTTTGCAAGCCAAGATGGTACAGATAATGCTACACTGGTTATACAGTTATTTTCTTACACAGTTGAGCCTCAGAATAAAACTACGTACTGTATGCCATATTCTGGCACGTCCTCTTGGTGATACCTTCTCTGCAAAAGTGAAAATGTAGAACACCATACTGCACACAGCAAGCAGTTGCCAGTGTGCAGCATTGGTTGGGCCTCCAGGAGAGCAGAGCTTGAACAAAGCTTGAGAGATCCAGCCTGCAGTCACCCAGATGAGTGCAGCAGGAGGGCAGGAGGTGCTTCAGCCACGCAGCAGCAGTTCTCCTGCGGACTGTGGAGAAGCCCCTGGTGGAGCAGGCTGTCCCCCTGCAGCCCATGGGTCCCACATGGAGCAGATCTCCACGCTGCAGCCCCCCCATGGGTGGAGGAGCCCCCGGTGGAGCAGGTGGATGTGGCCTGGAGGAGGCTGTGGCCCATGGAGCCCCCGCAGGAGCAGGCCCCAAGCTGGAGCTGCAGCCCGTGGAGAGGAGCCCACGCAGGAGCAGGGAGTCTGGGAGGAGCTGCCGCCCACCCGTGGGGGACCCGTGCTGGAGCAGTTTGCTCCTGGGGGATGGACCCTGTGGTATGGAGCCGTGTGGGAGCAGTGCTTGAAGAGCTGCTACCTATGGGCAGCCCCCGCAGGCTCAGTTCAGGTGGGAGGGACCCCACGTGGCGCAGGGGCAGAGAGGGACTGTACTAAACGCCCTATGTTGTGTCTGTTTTGCCTGTGATGAGAACTGTTGAGTGACCTCCCTGTCCTCATCTCAACCCTTGAGCCCTTTTTCACCATGTTTTCTCCCCCTGTTCATCTGAAGAGCAGAAGTAAGAAAGCTGTGTGGCAGAGCTTAAGTAGCTATCAGTGTGAAACCACTAACCCCATTAACCACACTGCACATGTCCAAGGATGCAATTCTGCCAGCAAGGCTTCCCAGACAGGCCTGATATTCAGTTCAAACAGGTATGTTACTTGTCCATCAAATTAGCATGGTCTACATATGCTACCGCCTCTCAGATTCACAATGGCCATAACTTGTCAAAAAGCATTAAAAGTTTTTGCAGCATAACACACCTTTCTGTTGTCAGGCGGATCCTTTCACTGTCACTGGAATTCAAGCTTTCATTCTTCTCATGAAAATATTTTTCCACACACTGTTCCTCAAAGTCATGTAGTTTCTTCAACTCCTCATCACTTAAGTACAGCTCTGAACAAAGAAGTAGATGTAGGTATTAAGTATGATGACAAATACAATTGAGTATGTGTCTATGAAAATAGGAAAATGTCAGAACAGATTTTCTTCTCCTCCCTTGACAAGAATGAAACAGACCTAACTCCATGAAATTTGGACTCATGTATAAAGACCAAACATGCCAAATCGTCTTTGCCCTGCTTGTGAGCTCATTTCAAAGATTTCACTCTGCCTTGGCATTTTCATTCATTTTCCACAGGGTGGCACTGGATCTTCATTGCTAAAAGCAGTTGTTTAATCACACAAAAATTTAAGAAACTTGTCAAGCAATGCATAGGCATATTGAAAGGGAACACAAAGGTATTAAAATGGGAAAATAATAATAATAATAATAATAATAATAATAATAATAATAATAATAATAATAATAACAACAACAACAACAACAACAACCACCTCACTGAGAAAAGTGCAGGCAAAGTATGAGCCCTCTTCTATCCAAAGACTTTTGGATGTGCTAAGCAGTCTTACAGTTTCCTGGTATCTAACATACCTTGCAATAAACCCTCCGTGTCAGTCACTTATACTATGTACGCATATAAAAAGAGCAGTGGTACTTCAAAGGCACGCTGATATATCCAGCCATGAAGGAGGAGCTACAGCAGTAAAGCTGCTCAGCATTGATTAGTTGAGCACACTTTTGAACTCTGTAACCACTTGTGAGCATGGCAGATATCTTCAGGGATTCATGTTCAGCAGAGAAAATCCTAAATGAACCATAACCCAAGAAGGGTCTGCTCAGTTCAGTTATTAGGTATCAAGAATGTACACTGCTTCAAAAAGGATAAGGCTGTGTAATACTATACAGTCATGTTCCCCATTTTAGATGAGATTACAGCCCCCAGCCTCTCCACAAGCCCATTCCCCTGCATTGCCCCACCATCCATCAAGACCCACTGATGAGTATTTGTTCCCCATCCTGACATCCTATAGTCCCCTCCTCTCATTGGCTATGGCTGTTCCTGACAGAGAGCTGGAGGCAGTGTGACACGGAGCTGGCATTGCCATGAGGAGGTGTTAGGAATGACCTCGGGACAGACGAGTCCAGGTCAGGAAGGGTGAAGAAGGTAGGATTAAAGGACAGTGGTGTACCAGTGCACAAAGGAACTAGGGTGCAGTAAGGAAGTAGAAACTCCCATGCTCTCTCCCTCTATCTTCCAACACCAGATCTCCTGTGTCCTCAGGCTCTGCAACTACTTCCTCAGCTTCCACAGGCATCTGTTCCCCGATACAGGAGGCAGCAACAGCACTATGAAGTACTGTACAAGGGTTTGTTCTGGGCATTCATATTGGTATTCGCTGCTATCAAGTAACGTTGACACACTGACTAACAACCAATCTGAAGCCTAACATTAAGTGCTTATTTTGTGCATAACCAAAGACCTAGCAAGTGGGAGTTTTTTTGTTCTACCAGAGATTCATATAGCCTAGGAGGATTTTCCCCTCACAGCCCTTTATATATACAAACAGGTTGTGTTACTTGATGCAGAAATGGGTTCTCAAATGTCAGGTTTCACTTCCCCAGACGATGCTGCAGAAGTCAGGAAGGGACTCTGCACTCATGTACTGCATTATATAACAAGCCAGGGACATAAGAGTCCTTTGCTGAAGCATCTTTAATGGGCTGCTAACACCTCATCTCAAAATACCCTGAACTAGCTTACTTAATACATGTGACTCTCATTACAAACGAAACTGAAAGCAGGAGACCGATCTCCATTCAGTGCCTTTTTACTTAAACTGCCATTTATCTTATGAGCCACAGATCCCAACTACCCAAGCTCCAGGGAAAAAAAATATGAAAACTTAATGGTATATGGAGGATACAGGGGGAAGAAGTCATTGAATTGTATCAGAAGAATAAACACAGACTCATCAAAAGTATTTGTCACTCTGGGCTATTAAAAAGGAATTGATGGTCTTTTCAGGATAAATGTACAAAAATGTATGCCTTCAGTGTTGTTTATTTTCTGTCAAAATAAGGTTTTTCTATCATACAGAAAAAGTTAATATCACTTTATTTCAGCTACAAGTTGTAATATATCTATATCACTCCAGCAGGATATGTTTGCAACACCGTCTTGCAAGTCATAGGCTAGCTACGTTGAAAATAGCTATGACTGAGTATGATGTAAGTTAAAACTTGGAGCCAGAGCCTGCCTAAGTTCTTTACTATTACTATCTATATTACATTTTGATTGATACACAATATGTAGCAAAGCAAAAGCTAAATAAAAAGCAAAGCATTCCCCTAGTCACTTTTTTTTTTTTTTTTCTACAAGACTTCTCAGACAGGCACATCAAATTCTGGTTTGCCAGAAAACAGCCTCCAGGCCAGAAAATCTCTTTCTTTCTGGAGAAACTGAGCTTCAAAGTGATGGGAGGCTGACAAAACATTCCTTATAATCTATTCCTGTTTGTCCCCAGTTTAGCTCTGCTTACTCAGTCCAACGTCGCCTTCCTCTTGATCAGACTCATTTGTGGGCCGGTGGTGGAAGATGCGATTTATCAGAAGTCCAATATGGCTCAGGAGAATAAAAGGTGGAGGCAGCCATGGCTTATCATGATAGGTCATAATGTAGCGGTACCGGTTGTACTTCCAGAGCTTGTTTGATATGGATTTCAAATCATAGTAAACATTACTGAGAAGAGAGATAAATGGGAAAGGAAGGTAGAACACTCCTGTGAGGAATCTTCTCAATACAGCAAAAGATGCTTGTCTACAGATCTAATTTGACACTGAAGAAAAGTCTCATCCCTCCAGTGAAGTAAATCAGCTTAGCAACTTTCATTTAACAAAGCAGCAGCATGTGCCTGCAGCTAGTGCACAGAGAATGAGATCTTCAAAGCTGCCTAACAGATTGGGATATCCAATTCCCATTCACTTTAATGGGAACTGGGCAAAAAATATCCCTAAAGTGGCTTTGAAATCTCAACCAGATTATTTAAACTTTAATACATAGCCTATCTGGGAATTCAACATTGTCTGCCTCTTTGGACTGGATTAAATGTGTGAATCAGGCTAAGGGAAGAGTGTTAACAATGCTTCTGCTGCCTTTCAGTGCTTTCCCCCTACAACAAAATACATGCTGCAAAAGGCAGCTACATGAGCAATTCTTCTGTGGGGTACTCTTTGGAGCACTGATATTACTAAATGTGATGCTGGTGTTGCACAGAGTATTTCCTGTACTGTCATAGACCCAAATACAGGAAAGCAACTTTGTGGTTTCTGGCACTTTAATTTCAGTTGCATTGTCATACCCTCCACCCAACATATAATCAAAAAAAAACATCAGCTTTGCTTCTGGGAGTATAATTAAAAATATTGCTTATACCCTTTTTTGGTCCCACTTCTGGAACAATCAAATCACTAAGCAGAAGGTTTAACATATCATCAATGCTGAAGGTTTAAATCTAGAAATAATTCAAATTACAATTTCACAGCTGTGCATTAAAAAAAAAAAAAAAATTAATGCCTTGCCACAATTTCAGGAAAGGGATTTCTAATTGGAAGTGGGAATAGAATGAGTTTTGATCATTCAGTTCTCTTGAATATTAATCACTACATTTCTTGATTTGAAAATTTTTTAACCTACAGCTGGCATTTTCTTCCCCAGAAATACTAGAACTCTAAGAAAAAAAAAAAATAATAACTATTTGGGTTACACTGTTCTTTATTAATATTTACACAGAACTTGATTTACTTCAAGGGCTTCCCTCAACCCAAAAGATTAAAATTACTATAACGACATTGATGAAAGCTTCCTACTCTAGCAGCAGACATTAAAAAGCAGATAGTTCAATACACTACAGTTAGATTTCAGTTCCAGAATATATCAAATTGCACCAAACAATAGGAATTCTTAAACAATTACATAAAGATTATGCTCCTACAATGGCATTACCCTCATTCCCTTAAATTCTCCACTTATCTGCTGACTTAAAACTTGTGCTGCCCTGGGATGAGTATTGTATAGACTGTCAGCACAACAAATACAATTTTTAGGAACAAAGTACAAATTATGTCAGAGCTGAATTAATGTTCTTTGTTTGCCAAGTGGAGTTGTCTACTGCCACAGAGCCAGGTTCTGTTCAAACTGCAAAACAGTCAACACAGAAGTGTTGGCAGAACATTTATCAGTTGTCTTTGCTTTTGCAGCAATATGGCACGATACCTACTTAAAGAAAGCAATAAGTAAGTTGACCATGATGATGTATTGCACAAAGAGGTAGACAGCTTGGAGGAACGGTGTAAGGAAGGACCCAGGAGGACAGTCTTGATTGGTTTCACAAACTAAAAGGGAAAGACATACAGAGCACCGTTAGCAAGGGAATAGAACAGAGGGCACGTGCAATGGGTTGCCCAGGGAGGTGGTGGAGTCACCTTCCCTGGGGGTGTTTAAGGAAAGTTTGGACATGGTGCTTAGGGACGTGGTTTAGTGGGTGATATTGGTGGTAGGATCTTGGAGGAGATCCAAGATCTTGGAGGTCTTTTCCAACCTTAATGATTCTATGATTCTATATGCTTCTCATCTGCCTGAGCAAGAAAGAGAATAGTCCCAGTTTCTTCTACAGAGATATGTTGTTAAAAGTCTGCCTCTGTGTAAGGAAGATAACTCTTCATAACCCTACTGCCTCATTGTTACCATTTCAATTCAGAAGCTCTAGACACCATTTTATACATATCTTATGACAGTCATTATGACTTTTTGTTAAGTGGAAAATAACACGACTGCAATGTATTTGGGTGTGGTGGTTTTACTCAGGTGGGCAGCCAAGCTCCACCACAACCACTCTCTCACTCCCCCTCTCCTCAAAGAGGAAGGGGGAGAAAATACAACACAGAGAACTCGAGGTTTGAGATTTGCGGGCTGCTGCAGGGAAAAGGCGACTCCAGCTCAGACAGACCCAACATATTGGGGGATGGCACACACTCAAGTAAACTGCAATACAAATCCTAGAGGAAGTGGCAAAGCTTTCTCTGACCCCATTGTGAAACAAATATAGCTACAAGGCTGCTTTATCAGAACTGAAGTATTAATCCTTTATAGCTTCAATAAGATCATATTAATTAACATGCAAATGTACATATGGATAGTTTTGATAGTTCACAGAAACTAAGGGATCCCTTTGTATATTTTTAAACTGCCATAACAACCACTTTTTAATGTTTGTGTTTTCTTAATCAAATATTGCACCTTTGAGGAAATTTTAAAATACGTTGGTAACACAGCAGTCACAAATTCAAGAGATATTCCATGGCATAAAGACTCATTAGAGAAATCTGTCTTATCTGAGAAGTTTCAAATTTCTAAAGGTTTAGCGTTACTAGGTGATTAAATGAATTAAACGGTGAAACTTAATGCCATACTTTTATTAAAAATATTTTGACTTATGTAGCCAAGATATGTATCTGTCATGTGACTGTTTCATCAATAATAATGGATGAGGCATCCTTAATTATTTAAGTGAATCAGGTCTAAACTGAACTATATGTCTTAAGTATCTATATCTATTTGCAAAACTTCTTTTCTATTTTTGAGACTATCTTATTTGCACCCATTGCTTAATATTATAAATATGTCTTCCATCTATATAATGAAATAACCCCTGGAGTTCCTGGTTCTTCTCTGTCACTGTGACAAAGCCAAAGCCATAAGCAAGAAATAACATTTTTCCTATGGTTTTAATCTATTATTTTTATGTTCAGCTGGTTTGTTTGTTTAAGAAGGATGTCATGTAATTCTTACTGTGATGAAAAGTCATTTTTCTCTTTCCTTTTTGCTTTTCTCTTTATTCCGTCTTCCTAATAAACTTTGCAGTCTTTTCTCCAAGAGATCAGCAGCTTAGGACTGTCTCAATTGCAAATTCATTTCACTGACAGAGTCTGACCAAGAATTACCTTGTTATTAGTCCCTATGTTCTAAGCTTTGTAGTATACTTCATTTCAGAAGTTAAATTTGAAAGTTTTAAAGTTTAATCTTCATTTTATACAAAGAAACTAATATTCTCACTTTTATTTGTGCAGTATTGCAAATTAAGACTATATATACACTGGAATAGAAATTGTTTGAGTAAGGGCAAACTTAGTATGTGGTCAAAATTCTAACAGTCAGAAGTGAACTTGTTTAAGCACATATTAAACGTAAGCTGTTGAGCTGTACTGTGAAAATCACCTACCATCTATTTCTCCAGCATAGACCTCACCAAACATCATCCAGTAGGGTTGAAACACAATATCTCGGGCCAGAGTCCAAGAAGGAGGCTCTTCTGGTGAAAGTATTGCCTTTCGTGACACTCCAAAACTCAACAGGACAATGGCCATCATGACCACAATATAGAACATGTTTGCTGTCTGGACATGGAATAATTAACTGTGTTAATTATATACAAAGGAGACTTACATTTTAGGGTAGAAAATCAGTCATGGCTTTTGCAAATAGTAATACAAAAACAGGCTAACAATCTAATATGCTGGAGGAAAGTAAAACATTTTCTAGAGATTAAAATCAATTCTGGAACAAAAAGGCCAGAAGACTTGCCTCTCAAGTCTCACTAAACATCTTAACCAATATTTGAAAAATGCAGAGACCTTGTGGTGGTGATTTTCATTAGTGGCATCTTCATCTAAACTAAGAGTACAGAATAGCAGTTCAAATGAATTTTTCCTTCTAACACTGAATCAGAATTATTATGCAAGACAGAATATAAAAGTATTAATAAGATAGTTCCAATAACTGAGGGAAATTACAGTGGGAATCTGCATATGTCCCTCAAGACTAGGCAGCAGTTCAGCAGCAGTTTTGATACCAAAAGAGAAAAAAATTAACTTTGATCTCAGAGAAATTTTGCCTGCTAAAAATGGGATATAATTATTTGAATCAAAATGTAATATAATAATGAGACGATTTCCAAGAGCTAGGGGAATTATCTATAGTAGTGAGCCTGTCTGCAAGACACGGTGATTTTTCTTCCTACTATTATCAAGCTGGATCAGAAACTCTACTCAAATACAACCCTTCTCTAAGGAACTAAGTGAAAATGGCTTTTGTGAATAAACTTAAATAATGAATAAATTAGAACTGAAATCTGGTCATCGTCAACTCACAAACAGAAAAAATCAAGGTGTTTTCAGGTAACATATTCACTATTGGGTAACATCTACTTTGACCACCATCCTTTTATGTCACTTCTGACAAGCTCCTCAGTAGCTCATGACTACAAGAAAATTGCTCCACAGTGTAATGCTTACCATTTTCCCAATCATTGTCAGATATGGGCCAGCATGCTGATTCACAGCAAAGAGATCAAGGAGACGAGCATACCAAAATATTATATCCAAGCAATAAAGTAGCCGCCCTGCAGTTTGAACTGGGGGTTCAGACCAGCGCAAGCCAAAACCAATCATAAACAGGATGATGGCTATAGAATCAGTAAAATTCCAGTATTCATTAATCCACACCTTCACTTTTTGGCTGAATTTTCCAGGTTCTGAGATAAATACCTGAATAGAATGTGGAAAAAAAATCAAACAAAACAAAACCAAAACCAAAAATATACACAGAATCTCCATTAAAATCACAGATACATTCTTTGACCTTTTCTGTCTGAACAGTTTTGTGATATTTGAAAATGTTTGTTTCTTATTTACTTTTTTACATACTACAAACTGCAATTCATTCTTTATTGAGGTTTGGACTTAATCTATAATGTTTTATTTCTCAACCATGCCACACCAAACAGAATTGCTCTTCCTGAAGAAAAACAAATCCCAAGCCTGAACCTATTCACTGAAGAGTGTGTTCTTCAGCAGAAAAGAACAGGCAGTACAGAACAGCTATCACTATAAATTAATTAATATTTTCTAGAGGACTGATCATGACTTGCAGTAGCCCTTTCAAAAGCCCTGAAGTCATGGAAAGCATCAACCTAACCTTGCTGATGGGGAAACAACTAATGCCTGTTATTGCAGGCTGAAAATATAAAGTAAGATCCTTGTATTGCACCAAGGGCATGCTAAAAAAGGAGTGCTGGCAACTAGGAAGGTAAAGAATGAAACGTTCACTCCTTGAACTGTGAGGTGCCCCAAAGGGATTTTAAGCTTCACTGAGCAAATGTGTGAAGTGGAATCTTTGGGAGGCTGTAAATAAAACCACTGCATGTTGCGTGAGTGAGGCTAATTATGCAGTGCTATGTAAGAACACACTGATAAGAATCAAGCAGAGGAGAGATTTTTAAATGTTATGCCCTGATCCTGCAAGAATTTACGCATATGAACACATTCGTGTAAACAAGTGATCCTACTCAATTCAGCTTAACTAACTCATATAAGGAACTAGTTGTAGGATCAGCGCCTAAAGCTTTAAACATTACTTGATACGATCTAGAGAAATGGATATTTGCAATTATATATAACAAGATATATATATATATATCTTACTTATATACATATATATATATATATCTTATATATATATATATCTTGTATATATATATCTTGTGTGTATATATATACATATATATATATATATATATATATATATATATATATATATATATATATAACAAGAACCTCAGTTAATTAGCTGGACATGTAACACATATTGTCCTACAAAATCTTTGACAGCTGCCCAGAACTAGTACATGGACAAAGAAGATCAAGAAAAAATGAATTTCAAAGTCTCCAAAGAATGTTAATGCTAGAAACAAGAACTGATGTCTTCACTGTCCCACCACCAATACAGCGCAACAGCAGAATATCAATCTCCAACGTCCTTGATATTTCATATCCTTTTTTCTTTTCCCAATTAGATAATCCTTTATTATTTAACCTCATGCAGCTACAGAACTTCTATGTTCATCCCAAACTTCAATATTTCTGCTGCACCTTAAAATCCCTCACCTCTCTCATAATGATGTTGTAGTCTTCTGAGTGATCTGTTGTAACAGAATCCTTCACTCAGAACTGTGAATACTTTGTTTTATTCTTCTAAAAGTACAGCATTCCAAAGACCATATAAAGGACACCTCACACCGCTGTTGATTACTGCTGCACCAATTCCATGTTGAAGATATGTCTGATCAGATCAAATAATTTGTGAAATATATAGCTGCATTTGTCCCAAGCTTCAGGTCTGAAGTGCAAGGTATGTTCAGAAACTCAGAAATAATTGACTGCAACTAATTGCTATTAATTTTCATTAGAGTATCATTTTTTCATGCCCAAGCAATCCAGCATTAAAATTTGCTGGCTTTTTTTTTTTTTTTCAGTTTGTTTCTAGATGGTCAGTTAGACTTGATGGAAAATCTTAGATTGTTCTACATAAAATACCTGATAACAATGCCCACACTCAAAGTAGTACCTAAAGACACATGCTATATTCATTATAGGAAATCTAATGGTCTGGTCCAAGAAAGTAAGAAATGGGTGCCTACAATAGGGTTCCAAAACCCAATTCAGCACAATCACTTTCAAACAAACTGTACGTTACCACTGGCTTACATAGAAATGGAGATTTAGGGACAAACTTCAAGATGTATTTTTAAAGTGCAAGTACTGGTCTTTATATTAAAAAATAAAAATAAAAAAAAAATCACAGAAATAAATACCCTATGTAATTCTTTCCTCTACTAAATTCTCACCAAAGGAAAATTCACAGTTTGGCATTCTCTAGTTTATTTTATTTTCTGATTAATAATACATCCTTTATAGATGAGAAGTGTGAATGGAAAAGCTTACCTCCCTAACTTTTTCAATGGCAGTGCTGAAAATATAAATAATAACAAGCCACTCTTGAACACTCGGTCTTGGTTCCATCTTCACCAACACAGTATAAGTGAAGAGCATGAGAAATGCCATGTATGCCATCTAAAAAATACACAGTATATAATACAGATGCATTAAAAACTCCAACAAATTTCTGCAAACATATTATCAAATAATTACCCCGAATATAAGAAAATATACTTTGAATATAAATATATATTCTAACTACTGGGCCACTTTAAGATTTTTAAGTCCAGCATTCCAAAGTATTTAATGCAACTAAGCTTAAGCATCATCTGAAAACTGTGTTTTGGTGCTCAAAAGATTGAAGGAGAAAATGAACTATTGTTGTGCATGTTCACCAAGGCCCCAGAGCCATAACAGGAGCCAGACTATTACCTATCTTTCTTTCTAATTATCTATCTAAATGTTAACTATCTGTACACTGTTACATGAATGTAAAGGTACACTTGTGTGAATCACATTTGATTTATCAGTGCCTTCCAAAACACACATAAACACAAACAAAAAAAAAAATCAGATGGATAACATATTTAAAAGGCAACAAAACTTCCCATAAACATACCTAAGATTTACAACATACCAATTGGTTGACTATAACCTGTTAAAAGAGTAACAGTTGACACAAAGTGGCCTGACCCAACAGGCAGCCTGATCTCAAATACCCTAAGTTCTAGTAACATAGAGGTTAGTTATTCAAATTGATTTAATAAATGCAGGGAGAATAAATGCAAATTGATTTAATAAATGCTCTGTAGGAAATAATCTTTTAAAAGAGAGGGAGGGGATCATTGTTGTTGTTTTTTTGTTTGTTTTGTTGTTGTTGTTTTTGTTTGTTTGTTTGTTTGTTTTTATGCAGCTGCATGATTTTAGCTGAAAACTTTTCATTAAAATGTCTTCCCATTCCCCACCACTACCAAGTGACTGTAAATCCACGTTGGACAGAGAAAAATTTGCATCAAGTGGTATTCGAAGAATCAGAGGAGAATTCTGGAAATCCAAGTTTTTTTGTGATGACCAACCGTGTGAAACCAGAACTTGACAATTGGTGCATTGTAGAACTCATAGATTTTTCTAGTGCGAGGCAGGTTTCTTTGTCCACCATCTACTCGGCATTCATCAGACTTCTGAGTCACCTTCTCCACATCACAATCCTTCTTAAAAAGGAAATAGCATTTTAAAAGTCAGAAACCATGCTCTATGTTTGCAAAGATTGTGCCATGTTAGAAGAAGGCACGGATGTTTAGGCTTTACTCAAAATATACTATTACTGTAGCTTGATTTTATCTGACTACAACCATCTCATTATCATTCCCACTTTTCAATTATAAATACCATTTAGAGTTTGGTCTTATGATTACAGGCAATGGCCTGGGTATCAGCAGAATTGAATCCACTCCTGTTTCTGACATACATTTCTCTAAGGCTTTAAGCAAGTCACTTATCTCCCTGTATCTCACCTCCTCTATCTGTAAAGCACAGAAAAATAACAACTCCCAATATGACTTAAGTGTGTAAGCTATAAATCTATTCATATCTGTGGGGCATTCTGAAATAAGTGAATGAGTACCACATCTCAGCTCATTGCACACAGTCTGAATACAGATGCACAGAAAACATCAGGACACTGATGTTTCAAATACAGAATCCAGTTGCTACTTTTGGTGTACTGTATGCCTGATTAGAACATGAGGATGAAATAAGTATTCTCTTACAAAATCAGCCTACAAAAAATACTGGTAACTTCTTTATTATCCTCAATAAATTAAAAACAAAGAAAAAAGCAAACTTGATTCTGCATTTAGTTTGACACTTGTACAAGAACCCTTCTGAAGAAACAAATATCTGAGTTGCTGCTGAAACCTAGGAAAAGGTGCAGAACCCCAGCAGTGGGCAACTGAAAAACAAACAAACAGAAGGAGCTGAAAGAAGCTTTAAGACTTGAAGGGGGAGAGGCCTGGGGAAACTATAGGTAGTTGGGCAGGCCTGGAGGAACCAACCTATCTCATTCATTCTTGTTTTAACATTGGCCAATTGCCATGGCTAATATCAATGCTAAAACTTGTTGATACTGGACACCTGCAGCATAGCAGTTTTGGTGACATGGAGATTTATCCCTACTACACAACATTTCCTTATCAGGGAAATCTGATTTTTTTCCATCATCTTTGACTCAGAAAAGTACTGAAACAGAGAAACACACACAGAATCATCCTGACATATTAACAGCAGATCTGTTGAGGTGAAGTAGACAATTTGTCCCATAAAAGAGTGCAATTTCCAGCTGCAGCAGGTGACTAGAATTTATGACCATGTGTGAAAAATGTTCTATATGGCACTTGAAGATTTTTGAAATTTTCTGTACTTTCTTCCCCATTTCATATCAGAGGATTTAAGAAAAGTAGGTCAGCTTTCTGTTTTAAACATCACTCTGTATTAGATAAAATTAGAAGTTAAGGCTATTGCTAGCTCAGAAAGGAAGCAACCCTGTCTGAGGCAGGGCAGAAAAGCACATTACTGTGTTGCTTTCTACCAGACTGCAGGGGGGTCCCTACAGCGAGTAATTACAATTTGCCTTTCCTACATATCATAGCTGTTACCTAATCCCACAGAAAGCATTTTTGAACAGTCAGTTCAGGCACTGCAGGGTGTATGAGCTTCAAGCATTTTCCTGCATCAGGTAGAAAACAGGCGTGGCAATGACAGGTCTGCCATTCTGCAAAAGCCCTTGACAATAATCCACTCTCCTTTATTTTTGCACAAATTGAAAGTTAATGGATAAGGTCCCAATCAATCCATAAAACATATCTGCTGGAGGCAGAGCAAGTAAGATTGCCTGACACATCTCACTTGACAATCATATTTGCACTGGTCAACACCTCACCAACATTTAGCAGTTAGGATCAAAATTCTCTGTGTCTGATGTCTGCCTCCAACTGAAAACTTCTAGAAAATTTCAGTTCAAGGAATGCGTTGTGAAGAATGAAGAAAAGAAAGGACACACAACTCTGCTTAGCAGAAGTGTGGAGGAATTCAGATCTTAATAGGGAAAGATTTCACCTATGCTAGAGATTCTCTACAGTCAGATCTAAGAAGGACTTTCATGCAATGACAGGTCCCTGCAGAGTGCTTCAGGACTCAGTTCAAATGATTAAAACAAAAGCAGAGTGCTTCTCTTGTGCTTTAAATGACATCTCTTCTAGCCTCGAGAGAGTCAGAAGAAGAGAGAACCTGTTTTTGAACAAGGACAGCAGAAAATTTGTGCCCTAAAATAATGGCATAACTGACAGTTAATTATAACCTCTTTGTATTCCTGTGAGACTGGGAAGGATATTCTCACTATGACCAATACAGGACAGATGAAGTGACTTGCCCAAGATCCCTCTTGTCTCCATCCCAGCAAGGGATCAAAACCCTACTTGATAATCTGGTTCCAATGTTTCCAGCTAATCAATCCCTCCTCATTCAACAGACCCTGACACATAAATGACAGCTCATCAGAGACTAACCAGAGACAAGACATCTTTAGTGCTGGGTGGGCTCTGATCCCCATGGTACCATGTGAACTGGTGGAAATCTTGAGACTGAGGCACATGAGACATTTCTGCCTTGGTTTTAAACTCCAGCATCAAGATAGTGGGAGGCAGGAGAATACTTACAATGACCTGAAAGAGAAACGCAAGACTCAGGAAATTAATTCAGCAGTGATAGCATAGACCTGAGGCCAAAGTCAGCCATGCATGATGCTGGCACAAACCCATAGCTATTCCTCTGGCCTAGGAGGGAGCCACTGGGGTGGGAATCTCCATGGCACACTCTTACAGCTTCTGAAGTGTGCTGCTCTTGATTGTTTCGTGGCTTTGGAGAGAGTTAGTGGTATCTGGAGATATTGTAGATACCGTTCCCCATGTCTGGAGAGCATTCCTGCCATCAGCAGCTCTGTTGAAAAACCAGCAATGTGGGGCAGCAAGAACAGGTGGGGAGGGACTGGAGGGTGCTGAGGAAATGGGAACAGACAAAGACAGCTCAGGAGCTGTGTTCTTCTAATGCCATCCCCCAGATTCTTTTGCAAAGAAGTAAAACCAACGCCAAGTACTGTCCTCCCTCCCCTGCCTTTCTTTTCTCTCCCAGATGAGTATGCTCCAATCTACATGTATGCTCAAGCACATCTGTCTGAACCTGCATTAGACTAGTTCATAAACACAAATACATGTATAAAACATATAAACAACATCAAATTGCCCCAAAAGCTAAAGTGACTGATGCTACCTTAAACCAGGAGTTCTTCCGCATCTTCAGGCGTCCCATCCACATATCGGTCAGTAGCATCTGTGTGCAAGTATGAGATACAAAAGGCCGCATGCCCACAGACACTGCTAGTTTTAAGCAAGTTGAGTTGCTCCAATTTTTCAGTTCATAGGTCAGCAACTTCATGGCCATCTGTTCATTTTGTTTGAATGCTTTTTCCAGTACATCTAAGGCAAGCTGCCCAAATTCCCTTGAGCAGAAAAGAATTAACGGGGACCAGTCAAAACTCAGAATCACTACTGGTTGGATTGAAAGCTCCATTGGCCAAAGTTCAGCCAAAATACACAGTAAGTATGCCTTTTCCCATTTACCCATTGCTTTATCAATATATTCAGAGAAAAACAGTTTGGTGAGTAAGTGTGACTATTTAGTCCTAATCACAAGGTTTAATGTCATCCTCATTTCTATCTTTTTATTTATTTGTTTTGTTCTTAATCTCATTCATTCATCAAAATGGACCCTATGAATTTCTATGTACTTGCATCAGTGACTCATCATCACCGTGGGGAAGCATTGCAGGCATCTGCAAAAGCCTCTTCTTTTATACTGGCTCTTATACACCTCTGCTGGGGAGACTTTGCTAGGAAGATACACCTTCCTTTAAATTAAATTTTGGAACTACATGCAGAACAGGCAAGCACATTTTACTGTAATCTGAATCTGAGTAATTATAGTACAAAACCATAATGACAATGTCATTAAGAAGAAAAACTGCCAGAAAAATACTACAATGAAATAACAAACGATGAAAATTCTTGGTCTACTTCATTTTTGATTCACTCAGATATTTTCAGCAAATACTTTTTGTAAGGTCTTACGCAGAGCAGGACTTAAGGACTGATTTTACTTTGTTCATTACAAGATATCATGGGTTTTAAAGGTTTAACACAGCTGTGCTGTGTTAAATGGACTTTTAACAAGTTAAGCTGGTAAGGTAAGCTATTAGGGAAATTTCAACATTCCAGTTGACCACACAGTAGACCGTGAGATATGCCCTACTAACCTATATTTTATTTTTCAGATATGCAAATAGATAACATGTTAATAGTTTTACCTTAACTCTTGACCAGACTGTGCACTAATACAGAGCTCCATTATATGTTATAAATAGTGAGCATCAGAAGACATTTTATACTCCACAGTCTGCAGCACCACTAATCTTATATATTCGATTATAAAAAAAAAGTCTAACCATTCTAAGCATTGCTAATCTTTATTAACTGAAGTGAAGGGAGAACTCATACTTTGAGTACTTCTTAAGTTCTTCTGAAGTGTCATCCACCATGTTGCTCTGTTTAGCTTCATGTGCCATTGCCTTGTAGAGTTTACAAGCCACAACTGCTTTGACCATGGCTTCCTCTCCATGCTGCCAGAAGAACATTGCCATCTTCTGCCTTTTCATTAATACCGCCCAAACCAGAAGGTCATTATAGGGGTACGTAAAGCCAGGTGACTCATAGTTCTCTGCAAAGTTTCCGTCCTCTTTTGACTTCTTCTTAGACTTATGGAAACCAGTGGATCTTTCCTATAAATTTGTTTTAAAAAACACAAAATCTTTCTGAATGGTTGAAGTTCACATTCATGTGAACAAAATTGCACAGTTCTGAATTTCAAGTAGCAAACTGTTTAATTGGTGTATACATCAAAGTCATAAACCACAGCTAGGGTACATTCAGTTTATCAGTGCTAAGATGCTGATAACATTAGTGGAGCAAAAACAGTCCTTGCTCTGTATCCTCACTGTTTATAGCCTCCTCTTCCATAACATTGGGTAGTCAAGAACCCCTGCAATACCAAGACACTACTTTCACTCCTTTCTTGTACTTCAATCATGACCAGAGTAAAAGCAAACAGCAGACTGAAACACACAATAAAGGACTTATGATAGTTAATGATGATTTTTAGTTTACAACACCTGTAGTATGAACTTTCTACACATTCCTATATTTAATAATGGCAATGAAAATGTCTTACTAGGTTTAAGGGAAGTGCATCACAGATTGTGTCAGTGCTGAAATGCATTCATTTTGTCTCAGACTAAATTTAATAAAGCCAATTAAACTCATTCAACCCTACATTTAGTCTGTCAGATATATGTATATGGTGATCTTTGCTCTTTTATTGTTCTTTCTTTGACAGAAAACATTGTCTTTGTTTTACAGATATCAGAACTGTATCTCTTCTTATTGTAGCTACTTTAATAAGCAATCATGAGAAGACATCAGGAAAGTCAGAAAATTCTTACTGCTGCTTCCAAATCAGAAGAGTTTTCATCTGTGCTTGATATTCACAGATTTAGTGATACAGCATTTCAGTGAATGAAAGCCCTTATCAACAAGTGTGAATGGAAGTCAAAAAGTATCATGGGAGGAGTCCTTTACTGCATGAATAGTGGGCAGTAAAACCTTATCATAAAAATGCCTGTCTAAAATAAATCTTTCAGTAAGCTAATTAGCAGCCTACTGTGTTGTGGTTTAACCCAGCCAGCAGCTAAACACCACACAGCCTCCCCACTCCCTCTCTGGGATGGGAGAGAGAAACCGGAAAGTGAAGCCTGTGTGTTGAGATAAAGACAGTTTATTAAGACAGAAAAATAATAATAACAATAAATAATAATAATAATAGTAATTACAAGTAATAATAATGTATACTATATATGTATAATAATATATAAGTGATGCACAATGCAAATTGTGCTCACCACCCACTGGCCAATGCCTAGCCTAACCCCGAGCAGCTGGCCCTCCCACCCCGGCTAGCCACCCCTATCTGTTGTTCAGCATGACCCCATATGGTATGGAATACCCCTTTGGCTAGTTTGGGTCAGCTGTTCTGGGTCTGTCCCCTCCCAGCCTGCCCGCTGGCAGGACAGAGTGAGAAGCTGAAATGTCCTTAGCTTGGTGTAAGCACTGCTCTGCAGCAACTAAAACATCAGCATGTTATCAGCACTCTTCTCATCCTAAGCCAAAACACAGCACCTTACAAGCTACTAGGATGAAAATTAACTCTGTTCTAACTGAAACCAGGACATGTGTCCTAAGTACTGTTCAGAACTAGCAATTACATTACCTTGCATTTGTAAGGCTGTGCTGTTCGGAAGAACTGAGAATGTAAAGTATTTTCAGCAGATGCCATTCTGCTACCCATTTGATTATTCTGATGAAGGGAATGAGACAGGTTCTGAGAAAAGCTGGAGAGCACTCTCTAAATGCAAAGGCACACCATAAAACAGAAAAAGAGAAATGCAAATTAGGGACAAAGTTTGCCTGTATTTATCTCTGACTTCAGTGGCACCTGTGCAGTCATTCAGAGACTACTGAGTCATCCATCATTGCAAAATACAGCTGAAGCTTATATCAACAAGGAGAAAAAAATGGCCTGTTTCACATTTAATTTAAAATATATATATTTTTTTTTTGAATCTCTAAAACATAAAATACTGATTTCGCCAATACTACAATTTAAACAACAAAGCTTGCACAACAATGGGATCATCCAACCTGGAATTTCTTCCAAGTGCCAGTCCTTACAAAATGTGCCATAAGTTCTTAAAAAGACAAAAGTTCTCTGAACTTTTTGCTGACCGTTTTGTCCAAAGGATGGTGTTTCTAGCATTTGGTCTAGACATTAGACATATCTGTCTGTTTTAATTGCAACTTTTCCACAGCTAGCAAATTCATAAAACACGTAAGCATGGAATACACTTAAATGATGGCCTTCAAACAAATACAGTGACATCCTGAGCTATTTTAAGGTGTAATACTTTGGATTTTCTTTGTGACAAGTGGTAGACATTTCACAGAATTTACCTTGTGTTTTCTGTACAGATCATTGTACAGAATTCGGAAATGTTTCCTTGTGTAGCTGCTCCGATAAGCTCCACCAAGAAGGTACTCTACAACCAGCCCAATATCAATCAGGGATATCTTATAATCCGAAGGAAGTGTACTCTGGAACGACAAATGTCACAAACATTTTGTGATGTTATTTTGTGCAACCTGCTATCACTGATACTATGAGGGAACTCTGGAAGAAGGTGCAACTGACAGCTACTGCATCAGTCAAGAAGTGTAAACAGTCTTTAGGCATATGATATCGCTCTAGTAGGGAGAAAAGAGGTATACTGACATTTTCAGCCTAAGAAGTGTGACATCTGCTGTCCACTGCATACACATCACATAGGGAAATACATTGCAATGTTCACAAGATGAGCTACATTCAACACTGAAGGTAATTAATTGTACTTCAGTACAATTCAGTACTTCAGTACAAATTTTATCAGCCAGAGAGGCTGATAAAAATCTTCCTTTTCTGATAACAGAGCAAACTGGTAGAGTACAATTTGCTCATTAAACCAGTTCATTAATTAAAAATTAAGGTATAGATGAAGCATACATTTAATGTTGTAGAATAATTCCAGGAGGCTTGTAGTCTCTTGTAGAGGCTCAAGACTGTCATGGTAACTAGGACAGTAGCTGCACTTGTAGTAGTTGTACCTTCCAAGTATGTCACTACTTGTGTTCAAAGCACAACTGCTTCCCTGAGTACATCCAGTGTACTTCCAAGACACAAGATTTGTGACCAATTAGTTGAAGAAAGATTATCTTCCATGCATATTTTAGATATTATCAATAAAAACTTAAAGTGCAGCTCTTGGAAATGAAAAATGTGCCTGCCTGAACATAAACAGGACGAGAGGTATTAACAGGATCAGAGGAGTCTATGCCTTTCAGACTGTAAAAAGCCATTTTATTCATTAGGCTGAGTTTTTTTCATTGGACTTTCATGGTAACCCTTAGTGTAGCTAGCAAAAGCCACCCAGTCTTTTCAGCCTAACAAGAGGCACCAACATGTTGAGCATTCTTGGGCAAAAGTGTGTCTCACAGCTCGACACCTCCAAAATTAAGAAATAGGCCAGTAATTATAGTCCTAAGTACCCACATTTGTAGATACTTCTCTGCACAAGCAACATATACTGAATGCTAGCAGGGGCAGACTGCAATGTATCTCCATTCAAACAAAGCAGCAGCAAAGCTGGTCACACTAATGGAGAAAACTCCATTCGCAGACTGGAAGAACAGAATGTATTTTCAACACTGCAATCCTCCAGGTCCATCATATAAATTAAACCCAAAATATGTCTTTCAGTGTGGGAAAACACAGAAAATCGTTTGCCACGAAGATCTGAACACCCTGTGCCCTCCTATTGCATAGCATCAATGGCATTGACATGGAGGTCACCCACAAAAAGAAAATCTCAGAAATCCCAATACTTGAGACCAGAGAAATAGTCAGATTTATTTATTTATTTATTTATTTATTTATTTAGTATTCATAACCTGGAACGAATTGGCCAATTAATCTAGTTTTGGATCTAGGCATCTCTTGCAGTGGAGACTAGATGCAGAAAGGACACTTATCCGTTTCTGGTTAAGCAAAGCTGTCAGGGATAATGAAAATATGAAATAAATTAAATGTAGCTATATAACAAGGCTGTCACTAAACTAAGTCAGCCAGAGCTCCATGCAATAGTCATCCACTGCCACCTTCTGTTCTTCTAGACACTGCAGCACAGTAAAGTAATATTTCTTGTCACGTAATCTTTCTGTTACTGCTTAGCACAGGAAACCTCTTTCTTTCACTTTAGGGGAAAAAAAGAAAAATATTACCTCACTAAGCATAATCACTGTACTAATTCACTAAGTCTTTTGTACAATCCCTTCATAATACCACTTTAGTAACTTGAGAAAGAGACAGTCTGATCTATACGAACCTCTGGCTTTGAAATTAAGGTACAGGACCTTTGGGAACATTCAGTGGTAGTAGGTTAGTTAATTGCTTGGGGGGATTCGTGGGATGAAGATAAAACCATTTAGTAGATACAGGAGTATGATAATGAAAACATCATTTCTGTTCCTTCATATTCCCCAGTATAGTCTAATAGCAGTCTGCCACTGGACACTAAAGTTTTAAATTACTATTTTTACTCCACAGCTTCTCCATTACCTGTTTCACATCTCGAACTAGGTGATGCAAAAGTAGATTTGATGGTCCTTGTTTCTGTAATGTGAAAAGAAAAAAGTAAATCAACACATCTCCAAATTTGAAAAATAATATTGAGGAAATAAGTTTAGAGATCCTCAGAATAAGCCATTGTGATTCACACTGTCCCCACAAACCTCTTCAAAAACATTTCAATTCCAATCTGTAGCACCTCTATTAACTTAAATCTTAATATGTTGTACATCAGTAGGTATCACTTTGGTTAAACAGCATATCATTTACAACAAAGTAAGTATACATCAGATACTGGATTAAAAGCAGAGCATAATTCTCATGAACTTCAGATGAGCAGTCTGGTTCAAGTCAATGAATTGAAAAATAAAAAGCTGGGACATCAATCCAATAATCCTTCATTGCAATCAAAACTGATCAAAACCCATTCATTTTCGATTTTTCTCAAAAGCCCTTTATTTAAAAAAAAAAATAATAACAAAAAAAATAAAAGTGGCCCAGCCTAATCTCTTAAGGAAAACAGTAAACTTTCTATAAATGTTTATCCAAAGCTACTAGTGTGCCTTTTGTACACTGGGATTTCAAATACTAACTGTATTGTAGAGTTCTTCCAAACGAGATATGGTAAGAAAATGGTGCATGTTTACTCCATGTTCTATTAACAGCTTCACAAAATCCACGCGGTCCATCACTAAAGCATCCTGCATTGCTTGTTCCAAAGCACCAACCTTCAGAAGGACAGAAATAGATGGAAAGGTTAGAAAGTTATCTTCTTATGGAACTAAATAAAAGATTCCTGGGCAGTTAAAGATCTGTTTATCACACTGATTTGTCTTTATGTATATTCGAAGTATACAGTAAAAAAGAAAAATATACTGGAAGAAGCACCTACCTAAAAAATCTAGTAGCAAGGGGGAGTAAAACTGTGTCTCCATAAACGCAACATCTGTAAAGACCTTTACAAGTCTATCTTTACAACCAGACTTGGATAATAATATACTCTACAGCATGGTACTCTCCTACTCTTCAATTCACTTCAGAAGCTAATGTATGATAATGCTGGGGGCAGGAGGAAAGCCTCTCTTTTTTGACATATGACAAAAGCCATTTCAAGGTACTATATTTCAAGATCTCTCTATAGAACTCTAAGTTCTTTAAAGCAGACTTCTCTTCACATATGAGAGAGAATCTGTGTTAGGATAAACTCTCTCCAACACACTGCAAAGCAGAGCTCTACCTACAGCAGTGTCCAAACTGTGAAAACACTCTAGTCATAGTACTTACGCAGAATTTAAGAGGACTTCTACATGCAAAATAACAAAGGAGCTGGACATAGAGTCACAGAACCGCAAGTCCTTCAGCCTGTCTTCATAGGAGAAGTGCTCCTGCACTCTGATCACCCTTGTGGCCCTCCTCTGGACTTGCTCTAATCATAGAACCATAGAACATCCCAGAGTTGGAAGGGACCCATAAGGATCATCGAGTCTAACTCCTGGCACCACACAGGTCTACCCAAAAATTCAGACCATGTGACTAAGTGCACAGTCCAAATGCTTTTTAAATTCCGACAGCCTTGGTGCTGTGACTGCTTCCCTGGGGAGCCTGTTCCAGTGCACGATAACCCTCTCTGTTCTCCAGCAACAGATCTAGGAGGTCACCTTTCCTAGTCGGCACCCTCAGCAACTGCAAGAAGTTAGAAATTATCATCAAGGTGCTTTAGGAAACTCCTGGATCTGCTCCTGTTGGCCATGTGGTAATCCAAGTTGACATCTGGCAAGTTGAAGTGCCCCATAAGGACAAGGACAGTTACGTCCATGTCCTTCTTGTGCTGGGGCCCCAGGTGGGGTCTCATGAGAGCAGAGTAGAAGGGGAGAATCCCCTCCATGCTGGCCATGCTTTTGACGCTGCCCAGAATACAGTTGGGCTGCAAGTGTACATTGCCAGCTCATGTTGAGTTTCTCATCAACCAACACCCGTAGGTTCTTCTCCTCAGGGCTGCTTTCAATCCAGCCTGTATCTGTGCTTAGAGTCGTCCAAAAACAAACTGCACTGTTCCAGTGCACAATCACGCTCTCAGTGAAGAATTTTTTCATAATACCCAAATATCCATGTGTAAACAGTTGACACTTACAACTGCATTGGATAGGTACTCCTCTTTAATCAAGAAAGAATTTAGGTCAAAATAGAAGTTTAAAACAGTGGTTTTGGTGGTTTTTTTTTCTTTTTTTTTCTTGTTGTTTTGTTTTGTTGTTGTTGTTGTTTGGTTTGGTTGTTTGTTTTAATTTACAATGTATGAAGAAAGTGTTGTTATTTTAAGATTGTTTCCTACTTAATTGGCAGAAGATTTTCCAGAACATGTTTTTTTCCAATTTCTGCTTGGAGAAGCATCTAGAGATGTAAGCATTGTTTATTACAAACTCTTTTCATCTTACTCAAAGGGGAGAAAATTATTTCATTATTTGACAATGACTTTTCATTCAAAATGGTGCTGAACAATTGTGCAGATATGAAGAGGAACACAGATCTTTTTCAAGCACATCTGAAGTAGAGGAGCAGGAGCAGGGGGACTGCCAGTAAATACATAAAGGCCAAAGGATGATTAAGGTGTAAAAGAAACATGAGAAAAGAGAAGTCTATTATGGAAATGGCAAATTAATTCATTGCCTCACCGCTCACTACAGAATATGTTAGGAAAGTTCCTACATTAAAGCTGTTCTTTATGGCAGACAAATCTGAGGAACTATGTCAAATTGAACTGTCGGTAGAAAAGATTTTAGAAGTCATCAGTAAAGTGGTAGAAACTGTCAGTACCAGGTAGTATTCACTATAAGATCTCCCAAGAAACAAATGCATAGCTGAAATCAGCCCTTTTAACAGCAGAATGGGAGATATATTAAAAAAATAAAAATAAAAAAAAAAAAAAAAGAAAAGACAAAGAAAAGTTTTACTTTGATAAATATGCACTCTTACAACAAATGGGAAGTCCCAGACCTCTCAGCCTTTCCTCATAGGACAGGTGCTCCAGTCCCTTAATCACCTTTGTGGCCCTACATTGGACTCCCTCCTCCCTCCAGTATGTCCAGATAGCTGTTGTACTGGCAGGGAGAATAGAAATGGACAGTCTTCCAGGTGCAGCTTCACCAGCGCTGGCAATACTTTGCCTAATGCAGCCAATGGTATTGTTAACCTTTGTAGTGGCATATTGCTGACTCATGATTAACGTGGCATATACTAGGTCATTTTCTGCAAAGCTGAGCCACAATGGCATGCTAACCACAAGTAATTTTATTTCTACTTGACAACACCATAAAGGAATCAGTATTTGTATTGGGATATCCGTATTCTCTTGAGCTAGGAAAAAAGAGATAACACTCCTTTGTAGTTTATTCCTTCAAAGAAAAGAATGTTCTGGGTTACCGTGAAACGTCTGTGATCATCAGTAATTGCCAGCATAGGCTTGAGGGATACATATTCAGAAGGACCACTAAAACTGTTTGAAAAAGCTAGCAGTGAAAACTATGGAAATTTTAGATAGCATGTCTTCTCTGGGTAAACAAGCACAACTGATGCCCTCAACTGTCTCTACAGTTGAGCACTTTGCAGTTCTAAGAAAAATGCTTCTTCAAAATTAGAGATGAAGACTGACTCCAAGCACCAAACTACTCCTCATTTAAAGCCTGACAAATGGAAATCATGGAAAAATCAGTTTTCAAAATAAAGTGTAAAGTTACTGTGAAAAAATAAAATGTACCTTCCAGTGTTGTCCATAAACCAATATATGTTTCTTGGCAATATCTAGCTGGTTCCAGGCCAATGCCAAATCCAGCTGATCTGAAGCAGACATATTTGTACCTAGGAAACAAGCAAAGGACCGAGTAGTCTTCACACATTGATGTTACTCCTTTGCTTTAAAAGGATAAACCAGTGGGACTGAACATTAGATGAAAGCAGATCGCATTTTCAGGTACCTTTCAGGAGTGCAGTCAGAATTGCCAAATCAATGTCCTGCTGCTCTTCAGACTCCACATCAAGTATGGTTATCTGTTAGAATTGCAGAATTACACTATTTCAGGTGAGGTAACGAAGTCTATGGTTATTTCTTCTTGGTTGTAGTAGATTAAATCATAAACTTTTCAACACGAACACTGGCAAAGGCCTGGGCATGATTTTCCTTTGTTTCAGAAAGACAATGTACCATTTTGCTTTGTAATACAATACCATACAAGGCAAATTAGCATCAACCTACTGCATAATAACATGTCCGTTTCCTTTTGATTAGTTTTAAAGCTGCAAAATGTTAAAAGGCAACATGATGAATAACTATGTAGCTTTCAACTAGAAAACAGACACTCCAATTAAGCAAAACAAGTAATAATAAAAACATATTGGATAGCTTCCATTTTAGTAATCATTGCTACAACTGTCATTATTCCCAGAACAAATATTTGGCAACTCCAAATAAGCTCCTGAGCCAATAAACATGACAGCACATTTTACCCTGATATTGGGAGAGAAATTCTAGCACAGTTCTGGTACAAGTAGAAGAATGGCTAGAACCATTTCCAAATTACCAAGAAGACAGCAGTAGAGCATTAAAAATAATAATAATAATAATTAATTGATCTTTCCTGTGAAAACAAAGATATCCAGCCTCTACTAAAATCAGAAAGGCTGTCATTTCATAACCAGCCATCAAGACTTCCAAAGTTAACTAAGCAGTCTCTGTGTAGCTACTTAGTATATAAATTAGTACAGACACTTTCGTATTATATTTACTTTAGGGATAACACCATTACTTTTACAACTGCTGTGTCCATGCCAACCCACCACAGGAAGGGAAAAAAGTGTAACAGCAAATTAAGATATAAAAAAGTCAGAGTGCTAATCACACTCACAGACTCTCTGTGCTCCATGCATTCCATCAAAATGTGAAATAGGTGACTGGACTGTTTCTGTCCCAAACTAAATATATTCTGAATCATTACCAAAACCTCCTCCTTCACTTGAGGGCGCAGCTCCCTGAAAAAAAGATATACATGCTAAAATATGTATTTTTTGGGCTACTTCTTCCCGGCCCAAATGACATCTAAGCAAGAGATAGAGACTGCAGAGACACTCGGAGATCTCTTTTACATCTGCTTCTCTGTTGACATCTTCCTCCCTTTGCTCAACAAAACAAAACAAAGGCATTCAATAACTTAAATTATTATTCACACAGACATTTGTTCTGACCATACATATATACTACCGGAAATTGAATAAATGGAACAGTTTTTTATTTTTAATGGATTATCCATGAATATAAAGCAAACAGACACTAAAAGTTTAGAAACTATTTTTTCTTTCAGAATTAATTTAGGGATAAAATTAAATTCCTCATTAGTCTTGATATCTCTCTGTTGCCCTCATCTTTTTTCCCCTCATTTCTCTCTGCTAACCCTTCTGTTCATATTCTTCTTTTCTTGTCAAATGACAGGTTTTCTATTTTATTTTTTTAAAGATAAAATATTGAGGACAAAGTGAAAAAAGTGCCCACTACAATACATGGGGGAAAAATACTACCTCTTCCTCCCTTCTCCCCCTCCCCACAGGTGTTTTATGGCCCCTCCCAATACAACAGACCATGCACTACTCACCCTGTATCACCTGTGTGTTTGTGGGTAAAAGCCAGGATATCTGCAGCTCTGCCAGTGCCATCATAGACCACCACCGGGACAGGTGGACTGGTTCTCACGTACTCCCACACCATTAGAATCACATTGGGACCTCCTTCCACCACCAACCCAACTATGGGTACACCTTGGCCCATTCCTGTTTCAAAACACACGTAACCAGTTACAAACAGGTCTGTCACACACAGACACACACACACACAAAAATTAAATTAAATTAAATTAAAAACTCAGGACATCTGATCAATACTCAAGAAGGAGTCTCACGGTAACTATGCAATTCAACGGAGAGGAAAACATACCTCCACTGTCTCTAATTTAAGACTGATTTTCACAGAACTTCTGTGACAGATCAAAATGACCATGAAAACTTCTCAATAAAGTTCTAGCATCAGAAAGAAGGAATATCATTTTGAATATCCTGCCCTTTATATTAACTCTCACACATGCAAGGACACTGACAGCATTTTAAATGCGATCCATATCCATTTTCTTACCTGCATATATAAAAAAAAGTAATGAGGCACCTTCTAAGGACTTTCTCAAGTTTTACAGTAGCAGGCTATTTTTCTTACTAATCAGAAATATTTCCAATAAGATGCAATAATAATAAGAAGTAGAAATAGTCTGACTTAAAGTCCTAATAAAAAATATCAGAGGCTGAGTAAGAAGCTCTAAATATGAACAGATTAAAAACAGAGTTAATTTCTAAATATTATACTGTAAGCAAATTAAGAAAACAAGGAATCAATATCATAACTCTAATAAAGTTTTTTAACATACGTAAGAATTTAAATCATTAGGTAAGAATGTACTTTCCACAAGTGACTTATAGAAACTAGTACATAAAAAGAAACACTTGTTTATGTAATAAATATTTCCTTCATGATTTTTATACTATAATTCAGTTATTGTGTAAGCAACCAATGGAAGTTGCACAAAGTGACAAACAGAAACACTGGATAAAAGTATTCCTTTTGCAACCAGTCTTTGCTTCTGTACGTGGGGAGGACACAGGTTGGTAATATAAACAAGTGATAAGGATAAAAGTAATAAAAAGGGAGAAGAATACAAATTCAACTGAATGTGAGTTTTTCTGCCTGGCAAAATGCTGCAAAACTGTCTAGTGCTTATATAAAGACCATGCAAAACTGTGTGAACTGAGCAAATGCTCAATCAATACTGAATAATCTGAGTCATTTAGATGTCCCTACAACTAAGAAATCAAAATGTGAGTTAGTCCAGATGCAAAATGCTTTATGAGAATGCTGTCCCTTTTATTTTTCTGATATTCAAAATTCAAGACAGTTGCACTGTCAATCTCAGTGAAATCTACAGAAAATGAATCAGAATCATTTTGGTTGCAAAAGACCCTTAAGATAATTAAGTCTAACCATCAACTTAACACTACCAATTCCACCATTAAACCACATCCCTAATTGCCACATTCACAACAAGAGGACAGGAAATGTCAAGTACTTTCACGATTTTTTTAAATAGGGTTTCTGTAATAAAGTTGACCATGGTAGTACTTACTTGCGTGTATTTTTTGAAGTGACAAATACTTCTCCAAATTCCTCCTGAGCATCATTTCATTCCCATATTTGCCTACTGTCCCATCATCTGCCATCAGAAAATGAGAATGCATGCTGTTGAGGGTACTTAGCTTGCTGAGTGGATTACCAAGGGTCTGGTATAGGCAAACTGCCTATGAAAACCAAAATAAAAAGATCTTCACAGATACCAGCACAATATCACCAGGTACGTCATCTCATTTGTATGTATTTCTTCATCACATTGCAATCTTCTGAAAGTCTCTACCATGCTTTTCGTTGCTTTAGTCAAGAATGGGCTTTCATTTTATATGATCTTAACAGCAACAAAACCACAATTTATAACACAGAAAACATTTCTGATTAGGCAGGCTTGCAGTCCTTAGTCAGGGTCACTGCCTGCCTTTCTTTGCAACAGTTGAAACACAATGGCATATTTTTCCTGGGTGTATTTCTGTTAAATGGTAGCTTACATGTTTTTATCAGGAATTAATGTGCCTTACATATCATATGTTTTTCAACAGCTAAGTAGATTGTGCCCCCACATTGGCACTTACATAAAATTCTAATTTACGAACAAAAATCACACATAATAGTAGCCTTTTTGTGTATACCATTAACCTGATTGCCTATCCTAAATCAAATGAATATAGAAATACATCATTAGCATCATCGGAGTTACCTAATTAATTACAAAATTTCAAAAAAGGAATGACAATGTCCTATAAGAAATGTTTTTAAATTATTCATTTACGTAAGAAAAACAAAATACATTGTCTCAACATGCCACAGAATTCCCCTCCTGCACAAAATCTAAGCCTCTGTTACTACGAAAAAATACCAAATCAGGGAAATAAAGCAAACAGAAAATAAGGCATGCACAAAAGCTAAAACTTTGCCAGAACATGAAGGGTTTTATTAAAATGCGTCAAACTCACATCTTTGCCAATGAGATCCCTCTGGTTCTCAATGATACCCCATGGGGGAATCCCAACAGCACAAATCTTTCTCAGGTATGGTGAGGTACGACCTTTCAGTGCATCCCCCACATGCCTGGACACTCCTAAAAAATAATTAACAATCATTTTTCTTTTACATTATAGACTCTCTACGGGACAGAAATGAAAGAGCTTTCCATCATGTAATTTATTCTGTGGTTATGTTTTGATCAGAAATAAACATTCTCCCTGCTTCTATACTTGATGTGCCTTGCAGTAATTGTAAAGCTCAGATGTAATGTGCCAATGCTTCATACTCAATACAAATTTTTAGTTAATAATTCTAACATATGTGCTACTGGGGCTTTCTACGTAAACTGAAACTTCATTATTTACATAACTGTAGAGGCTGGTTCTCCTGTAAGGTCACTTGATTGAATAAAAGCTAAAGAAGTAAAATTGTTTCAGTTCTGTGGCTTACTGACCACCTCAGTTTTTGAGAGTAGAAAAATACACAGAGATTTTTAGATAATAATACACTAGTTGTAATGATTAACATAACTCAAGAAAAATCTTATTTATAAAACAGAAGTTAAATTTAGATTTGAAAACAGTTTCAAAAACACTGCTTTTTTGAGAGTAAAAAAATACACAGAGATTTTTAGATAATAATACACTAGTTGTAATGATTAACATAACTCAAGAAAAATCTTATTTATAAAACAGAAGTTAAATTTAGATTTGAAAACAGTTTCAAAAACACTGCTTCTAGACCTCAGGAGCTAAATATTTCAATAAAGCAGATAAAATTGACTGAAAATAAGTACTGCTTATCTACTGTCAGTTGGCACTATATTTCTTACTACATGCAGAATACTCTTTGCTCATTAATAGAACAATAAAAAATAAATAGAACGATAAAAATAAATATAAAAAAATATTCAGAATGCTTGTCAACAGCATAGGCACTGTTACTCTTTGAATTATGCATTGTTCCTAAACCAGAAATGCTTTGTTTTTGTGGTAAAATATCACAAATATCAAACAATTTCATTATATTTGCCCAAAAAATATATGCTTATATACAGACAGAGAACACTAAAGGGAGACTAAAACAAATAAGAATTACAATACCGCTGTTGACGCCTTCTGTAATTATCCATGCTCCTGTAGTCTCAGCAGCCTTCACCAGTCCTTTGCTGAAAACCTGCTTGATCTTCGAGGGAAGCTGGAAATTTTGAATGCCTCCATGAACGGAGATAACTAGCTTTGGCAACTCCATTTGCCATTCTTTAACCATCAAGTGTAACAGCTGATCCAAATTGCTATCATAAGAGAGTCTAATATACTGGAAGAAATAGTCAAAAAAAATGGGTAAAATAAACACCCTTAAAATACTCCTAGAGAAGAAAATGCAACATCTTATGAAGTTCCCACCTCTGACATCTTAAACACCTTGTGCAGGATCACAGCTTTCATAACACAGTTAAAGTGATAACATAAAAATACAGCAGTGAGCAGTACAGACAAAAAGACAAGCTATTCTTAGTTACAGTGAAGTTCAACATAAAAATATTATGCACACACTCTAACTTGAATTACATTTAGGTTCCCCTGCTCTTTTAAGAAAAACCATCCAATATTCACCCAGTGTCACTCTTCACTTTTCTTACACTAGAATTATAAGAAAAAATCAGACATATATACCCTCAACATTCATTAATAATGGAATTACATGCAAACCTTGGCATGGTAAGTGTGATCTCCATCTTGAAATTTGATTGTTCCAAATGCATCTGTTGGACTCATCTTTGTATGTTTTTGCACAGACCATTCTTCATCTCTCTGCAGGGCAGACTGATAGACAGGCCAACTACAGTTTAATCCTGGGTGATCTCCAATCAGACGTCCACAGCAGCATCTCACATTAGAGAGGTCAGACAAAGAGATTAGATATAACAAAACAAATTTATACTATACACACTTGTGCGCAGCTCTAGGATCATCACTAAAATAGCCTACATAGTTTTCCTGTAAAGAAGAGTATCTCTCTGACACCAAATAAAATAAAAAGGAGCTCAGCTAAAAAATCTCAGAAATGACAAAATGACATTGAATTAAATATACATGCTTTACTAGATACGTGACTTGTTCTCTGTCTTGAGAACACTGCTAACAGTTTGACAGTTTACCCATAAATTAATTTTGACCTGAGATTTACTGGTCTTGTGAAATTTCAGAGGAATATCTTGGGACACCAAGATTTGCTATGATTATTACCAGAGGTTATTCTAGGTACTGAAGAAAGATCTAGTAGTTACAGCCATTAACTGAGAGGAGAGGAGCAACCCTCAATCTAGAGAGACCATTGTACTAACCCTTGGACATCAGCAAAGTAAATATACAAAATAAATTAAGTGCAACATTATGAGAAATTTAGCAGAAGCTCAGTTGGCATTTAAGGTTTGCAACAGGATGAATAACCTAGACTCCAAATTCAATCAGTATTACTGTCATACAGGCTCCAACAGGCTCCAGCCTTTTCTACAAAGGTAAATTTGATGTATTCACAGTGACATCTGACACTCCAGTTTTCCTTTAGACATTTCAAATGTTAACATGCTCTGCGAAATGGAGATAAATTCTTCCCCTTTAGTCTGTAAAATAACAAATAACCTCCAAAAGCCCAAATTCAGTCAAAACACTGCCTTCAGACTCTGATGCATTCCTTGTGCATCTAGGTGCAAGCTAGATGTAAACTTGATCTGCAAAACCCTGAAAAGCTCAGAAAGAGACACTATTTTTTGTGTAGATGAGTGTAAACTAACTTGTGAAAGATAAATACATTAAAAAAAAAAAGCCCTAAGCAAATTAAGGAAGTCAACTAAGCAAACTGGAGAAGGAAGCCTCCTACAGTTATGGGTTTATTAAAATAAAATAAAATAAAATAAAATAAAATAAAATAAAATAAAATAAAATAAAATAAAATAAAATAAAACAAAACAAAACAAAACAAAACAAAACAAAACAAAACAGGAAATAGCAGAGCAGGCACAGGAGCTGATGAAACTAGCTACTGATCTAGAAACCTTATTCTGATGACCCCAAAATCAAAACCTGCTGTAATTCAGACTCCTCAGAGGCAGTCCAGGTCAAGGATCATGAATTAGACAAAAAGTATCCAAGCTGGAACTTGGAGAATAAGCCAGTCACACCAAAACATTTACAGATACACAATGAAATGACTATTTCAGGAAACTGCATGGGTTCAACACAGGTGGAAGATCGTTGCAGACCTTGCAAGTGCTGTCAAATAGCACGTGGACTCAGACTTCATTGAGAGTTGCTACATAGGCCTACCTGCTCTAAAAGTGTTTCAGAGATATGTAGCTGCAGAGCCAGATAACACAAGCAAAACAGCCTTGGATAACATCTGCCTGCAAAGGACATGAGGGTAATGACTATACATGTTTATGGCTCTGCCCATGTGCCACAGAGGAAGGACCACAAAAAAGAAATAGCTTTGACTGGTCTTCAGAAGGCATATTTCCTTACAGGTAAGGTATTAGCCTCCTTGCTCCATTTTTTTTCCTCATTCTTTTGATCTTCTGGGGACTCCAGGGTATGAGACAGTATGTCCAAACCCCCCCCCCAAAAAAAAAAAAACAGAGAAATCTCCAGATGAAAAATGAGTAAGAGTATCCTTATTCATTTTGGTCCTGAAAATATCTTGTTGTCACCATTCTGCTCCTGGAGTGGTCTCACCATAACAAACCCATTTATGCAGGAGTCATTCTGGAAGACAGTTAGCCAATAGTAGCCCCACCTAAATACTACATTAACTTTAATTACTTACTATACCACATTACACAGTCCAACTCAGCACAGGTCAGTGCTTGGAAGAGCAGCACTGAAAAGCAATCAGGTTCATTATCACTGCATTAAATTTTCTAAAATCTGAATTAATTTCAGTCTACAGAGTAAGAACTACATGATCAAATACGAGCACAGAATGACTATCTCACATTACTGCTCCATGCAGGGTCACATTAACAGTACTTTCCACAGCAGCAAGAGCCAGAGCAACCTTCCTTTTTAAAGCAGAGATCCTATAGAAAGCAACCAACTATCTGGCATGACAAATCAGTGCAGTAACCTTGAAACTGAGAGGCCCAATGAGCATTGAACAGTTTTAGTAATTAACAGCATTAGCACTGCATACTTAATGCTTAGATGCAAATATGCCCACAGGTGAGCTGCACTCAGAACAGTTCAGCTACATTCAGCAGACAATGAAGGAACTGCACGTGGACCAAACACGTGCAGTTTAGGGTACATACACCTGCTTTTACTTCAGCGATAACCGTAATAAGAGGTATGAACTCAAAGGGTCCTGTATTTCCAAGCAGCTCATGCTCTGCCACATGCTGGCATGCTCAGGATCTTCAGCCAACTAGCAGGGACAGACCAGGTGCTAAGGCCTTCCTGATGTGAGTGTTCAAAAGGCAAGACAAGAGGCTCTCTGAAAGGGTGAGGAAACCAAAGCACAACATCATACACATCTGTTTTGCTTTGCTTTTCTGTAAACTTTTGTGCTGTGTGTATAGCTACAGGGCTCAAGGAGGAGAGGAGCTCACAACCAGGGTTAGTCCTTGAGCCAGGGATTGCTTAGGAGCTCTGGAGCCACATACCCTGGGACCCATTGGGCTGCACCACAGGGTGCTAATGGAGCTGGCAAATGCCCTTCTATGGCTACTCTCCATCAGCTCTGAAAGGCTCATGGAGATCAGCTGGAGAGATGCAAATGCCACACCTGTCTTCAAAACTGCAGTTCCAACCTGAGGAACTGCAGGCCGGCTGGCCTCCCTTCAGTCCTGGGTGAGATCGTGGAGCGATACCTCCTGGAGCCCATGTCTGGGCACATGAGCGAGAAGGCAGTGATCAGGAGCAGTCAGTAAGAGCTCACCAAGGATAAATCATGCCTGTCCCACCTGACTGCCCTCTGTGGGTTAAACCCCAGGGATGAGAGGAGAAACGGGGATGCCGTTTACACCACTCCAGCTGGGCACCAGGCACAGCTCCCCAGTACCTTGTGTCTGGGCTGGGATGCTGCAGTCCGTGGGAAGGATGCCCAAAAACAGGCAGGAGGGAGGGGAGGCACCAAGGCGGTGGTGCTGGAGGCCTTGCCCTGCGTGGTGAGGCTGCGAAGTGGGGCCGGTTCAGCCAGGAGAAGGGGCAGCTGGAGGGGACAGAGGAGATATGGCCAGGCTCTGCCCAGCGGTGCCTGGCAGGAAGGCGGATGGCAGAGCATGGGATGAGGCTCGAGGCGCTCAGGATGGAGATGAGGAGAAACCTTTTCCCCACCAGGATAGTCCAGCTGTGGAGCAAGTGCCCAAGCAGGTCGGGCCTCTGTGACCTGCATATTCACATTCCAGATGGGTAAAGGCCTGAGCAGCCCAGCCTGAGCCCAAACTGAGCCTGCTCTGGGCTGGGGACCTCCTCAAGGCCCTGCCAGCCTGCATTTTCCTATGATAGTATGAATATGTCGCAAGCATAGTTTCAAAGTGCCAGCAACAACTCTACTGTCTTTGTCCAAAAGGCTCACCAAGCTACTAGCAAAGAAGGGAGCAATGTTAGTAACACAAAAGCATACCCCTGGAAAATCACACTTAAAACAAAAGGGAGAAACCTGGAGGGTTATTACTGAAGTAACTGTAGTAACTACACTACAAAGTCCAGTGTCCTTGAAGGCAGTGCTTCAGAGACAGTGCCCAAAAATTCACAGAATCACAGAATGGTTTGGGATGGAAGGGAACTTAAAGATCATCCAGTTCCAATCCCCCCTACCATCAGCAGGGATGCCACCCACTAGACCAGGCTGTCCAAAGCCCCATCCAATCTGGCCTTGAACACTTCCAGGGGTGGGGCAACCACAACTTCTCTAGGAAACCTGTTGAATGCCTAACCAACCTCATTATGAAAAATTTCTACCTTATATCTAATCTAGTGTCTACCCTCTTTCAGTTTAAAACCATTACCCCTTGTCCTATCATTACACTCCCTGATAAGGAGATTTCCCATCTTTCCTGTGGGCCCTCTTTACATACTAGAAGGCCTCTGTAAGGTCTCCCCAGAGCCTTCTCTTCTATAGATCAGACTACCCCAGCTCTCTCAGCCTCTCTTCAATAGTAGAGGTGCTCCAGCTCTCTGATCATCCCTGTGGCACTCCTCTGGACCTACTCCATCAGGATCCTGACTTTCTGTGGGTCCCAGAGCTGAGCACAGTATTCCATGTGAAGCTTCATGAGAGGGGAGTAGAGGGGTAGAATCACCTCCTTGGACCTGCTGGCCATGTTTCTTTTGATGCAGCCTTAAATGCGCCTAAATGGTCAAATATAGAGACAATTTGTGACAGCACCTCAGATATGTAAGGATTCAGAATTATGGCACTATGCTTCTGAATATTCACATAGTGAGACTGGTCTAGGTGCTTTCTGGCATGTATTTGTTAGCACTGCACTGAAGAGGCATTTCAACACACCAGGAAAGAATGGACAAACAAGCGTGCTAGTGAGTTTATCAAACGTCATTAAAAACTACTTCATGGAGTTATTCTACTTAGTATTAGCAAATAGTTGTATAACTCAATCATAAACCTCAAACCTTGGAAGTTCTTTGCAAATAAGAAATCATTAAGAGATTTCAATTGCCTGTGATATTAGGTCAAATTGTAATAGGCATCAAGTACACTGACGTCAATTTTGGACTGAGTGGAAAATCACAGATCTCAAGAGGCCTAAACCTGACTTCACTGCTGACCTAATAAATACAATATAAACAGTTATAACACTAAGGTGAAAATGACTTACTCTTGTTAAGATAAATTCTTCTCAAGTAAAGCTTGGAGTACATCATAAGATACACAAGTAGAAAAGAAGAGTTAAAATTTGGGGAAATGTACTTGCGTGACTGAATGGCTGACTGAAATGAACATCGGACACCCACACACATTCTGCATGTATAGAGAGAAGATCCACAGGAAAATGCTCAACAGATAGTAAAAGAAACAACTACAAGATGAAAAGTAAAAATCCAAAGGTATGTGATCTCTTTACAGAGAAAAGTGAAAGAAAAAAAATAAACCCATCCCCTGGGGTGCATATTTCCATTTTCTCTTCCTCCTTCTCCTGCCATAATATTAGCATTCATGCAACTAAATAATGGTTCATTAGGTGGCTGATTTGGTGGAAAGCTTTTTTTTTTTTTTTTCCTCTACATTAATTTCCATATTAATGAGCTTCCAAGACCAACTAACAATATGGTCGCACTAAGAGCAAGGTGAGAGAGGTTGCACAGAACTACAGAACTGCTGTGGTCCTGATTTAGAGTGGTTTAAACCATGAAATTATAAATACTGCTTTACTTAGCCCACCTGGCCCCAAAGGAATAGCCATCTTAGAAGTGCAAGTCAACTTTAGCTTTCTTTCTACTTCTAGAACATTTGCAAAAAAATCTTTGGATCTCCTTTCTTCTGTTCTAAAGCAAAATATGCATACAGCCATTCTTTATAGACAGGTACCAGATAGAGGGAGTTGACCCTTTCTGAACTAACACTGCACAGAATGTTTGCTTTACTTACAAATCCATTTGCAATCATGATTTAGAGCAGTATTTTATTTGCTTTTTGGGAAATGTGATTCTTGTTTCATACAAGACTTAGAAGCAAAACAAAATAGAATAGAATAGAATAGAATAGAATAGAATAGAATAGAATAGAACAGAACAGAACAGAACAGAACAGTTGGAAAGGACCTTCAGAGATCATGTTGTCCAACTGCAAAATGTGAAACATTTCATCAAAAAGCAAATAGTCAAGCTCATGCAGATGACAGAATCATTTTGCATCAGCTTACTAGTCCTTAGTTATTGGAAACATTGTTTTCTGGTGCTTCAGCTTTCAAAGGCTTTTAATGCAAAATAAATAACAAGAAAAAATTAAATGTTAATTAAAAAAACTTCTAGTTTATAACCATAAACAATACTAAAAACAGTTTGGGAACACTAGCTGAACTAAAAATATTGGATTGAAAACAACTAGTTAATATAAGGTACAAATATTAGCTGTCTGAAAAATCAACACACCAGCTAAAACCACCAAAATAATGTGATTTTTGTTACTTCCTGAAAGCAGGGGCTCAGAATGCCCAGTGCAGAGCAGATGAAATCCTATCATCAGGGATACTTCTTCTCCCTTTATGTTGTTTCTGCTCTTTCCCTCATTCTTACTGTTTTCCATTGCTTTCCTCTCTCTCTCCTTTGTATCATCCAGGATATAGCTGGAATTGTTTCCCATGTTAACATCACATTTCTGTCTTTCATTCATCAGGAAAAGATTAAGACAAACTCACACACTTAAGTTATTTGGATATTTTTTTTTTTTTACTGGGAGTAAGTTAAAGTTTACCCTACAATTATTTTATGTAGGTTTGAGGTAAAATGTCTCCACCAGGTTCCCAGAAATTCTTTTCTGACATCGTAAGAGAAAGGATATTTTTGCTGTCACTGTTTCATAGACTAGGAATATCTATTGCTGGTTTTAGGTCATTAGAAAAATCATAGATACATATTTATGCATTCTTACCTGATTAAATTCTGGCACACCTGGCATCCTGATGGACATCTGTGATAAAGATGGATAATTGATACATGAATGTATAAAAGAAAACATCTGTAATTATATTCATAAAATATCAACTCACATGTAATAAAATTCTTATTAGCAGAATTAAAGGTTGTGTTCTTCTGCATTCACCCTTGGAAGAACTACTGGGTAACTTCACTGATTTGTTTGGGATTTTACATCTCAGAATATACATTATATCTGCATTTCATAGATGAGTCTTCCTTCTCATCTACTCTACACAATCCATGTGTTCAGAACAATACTATCCAAATTACAAGTTTACACCCTCAAAATGTGTTTTCACTGAGTATATTTAGGCAACACCATCCACTAGATACAGAGTTTAGAATGCCAAATCATGTTTTTCTTCTCAGTTCCTAAAGAATAGGTTGAGGATTTCATCTTTTCTTTACTCTTTTCATGATCTATGCCAGCCTGAGCAGAAACCTGTAACTCAGAACTTTGATAGACAGCAGACATTATTTTGAGGAAGGGAAAAAACAGTAGAACAGGATTAAGAATTCCTGTGCAACAGTAGTGCAATATTAGAAGCATGACACTTTTTTCTCTTTCAGTTGGATGCCATACCACAGTTCTGGTTACTGGACTGAAAGCCAGATGCCTAGAAAGGAAAGGAAGGTCACTTCTAATTCAAACAGTATTGTAGAAACACAGAATAGTTTGGGATGGAGGGGACTTTAAAGATCACCTAGTTCCAACCCCATGGGCAGGGACTACATCAGGTTGCTCAAACCCCATGCAACACTCCCACAGATGAAGTAAAGAGCATCATTTAAAATGGACTGCTGAGATGTACTTAAAAATGGAGCAATCGCCACTGCAGCATTGCAAAACTGCAAAGAACTGCATCTAAACTTCACAAAACACCCATAAAAGCATATGCTAATTCTTTCTAAATGTTAACAGAAAGAAAATGAAATTAATTGTGTTACCTGTGAGCATCTTTTAAATTGGGAATGAAGTTTGCACATTCTCTTTTACTGAAGACTTCTTCAATCCAAGATTTGGGGGACTGAAAAGACATTGCAAATATAATTGTATTCCTTAGCTTCAGAACATATTGCCAAAAAATGCTTTACAAAGTCTACATTGCTATACACAATTCTGAATGATTCCTGTCACAGTGTCAGGTGGTAGCAAATTCTATGAGATTAACCTTCAGCTCTCAATAGTCCTAGTCCTTCACTCCCAAGTTTTACTAAGCTCCATGGAAAGATGAACTATAAAATTTATTCCCACCCCTCAGTAATAAACATGAGAATGATTTAGAATATCACACACATGTAACAGAGAAAGTGGCAAGGATAAATTAGGACTGTTTAAAGGACTGCACATTACTTCTGACTTGCAAGAAAACTATTAAGTGACAATTTTACTAAACCTGAAAATGTGCAAAAATGCAGCATTTTCTTTTTGCCTGAAAGTGATTGTTGACTCTTTCTTATTATTATCAGAGTTCAGAACTGATGCATCCTGGTTACATGTTTACTGAACAAGGCCTATAGTGAAATACAAAAGACAAGGACCAAAGACTGAACCTACTGCTTACAGTGGTATTAGGTGGGGTTTCTCCATAGGGACATTGCCTCAGTGAAGGCTGTTGCAGTTGAATGAATTGAACAGTCGCTGTGGTATACAGATTTTTTTTCAAAGAATCTCACTGGGAGTGAAATGATCTTTCAAGGTCCCTTCCAATCCCTAATATTTTGTGATTCTGGGAACCTCTTTCTATTCTGGCCTATCAGAATCAAAATCCCTGAAAACAATGACTGATTTCTGGATGTCGAACTTCGAAATCTCCAGGACTGAAATAATACTAAAACAAAAATACTAAATAAATAAAAATAAAATAAAATAAAAATACAATAAAAAAATAAAAATAGAAAAAAAAAATAAAAATAAATAAAGTAAATACTAAAACAAAATGAAGGTTTGTTTGTTTGTTTGTTTGTTTGTTGTTTGTTTTGTTTTGTTTTTGCAGCTAAATGGAACTGTCACCATAATAAAACATGCAACGGACAGATATTTTATCATTAAAAGTAAATACAATTATACTGATCATTATTGCCTTGTTTCTCATGTTCGTATTACTCTTTGTCTATGTGTTGTCTATCTTCTGCTTACATAGTAAGCCCTCCAGGACAGGTCTGGTAACAGAATAAGGTCCTGTTTTATGATTAGGCTTACAAGGCAAACAGCAATCAAATTATAAATGTTGACTCCTTATTTACTTTTGATGCTTACAATTGATTATTCCTATGCAATATGTCTACTTTGCAAAAATATTTATGGTAAGTGCTTGTCTCCATACTTAAAAAGGGAGATACTCTCTTTTGTAAGAATTATTTGCTGACCTCCAACCATAAAAATGCTCCTAGCACTGCTCTTAATCAGCTGAATTACAGCCATTCTCATGAACTGAATTCTTTTCTAATTCATTGTATGAAGGAGACATTTTACAAACAATTCTTACAAAAGAGAGTATCTCTCTTTTATCTCCTGAATGGAACTATGATACCTAATAAAACTGGTCTGTTTGGGTATTTTTACTTTAGCTTCACATCCCTAAATGTCCCTGCATAATCTCACAGCTAATCACTTTGTTATAGAATACCAAGAGCTACCTGGGTGAAATATCAGCTTGTCGGCAGGTTCAGATCCAGCTCCCATCAGGACTAATGGGAGTCCTTTCTTTGATTTTAATGTAGTCTGAATCAGGACCCCACTGATAAAGATGAAAGAGTTTATTAAAAAGCAGTTTGCTGGTATTGATGTGCATGTGTATTCTTCTGGGAGTAACTAATTGAATTGTGTCTGGTTGAGCTTAGAATGAAGAAGTAACAGCGTGGAAGATCCTCAGGGCTGGACAGAGCATGGGCATGCAGGAAAATTAATTATCCTAGAAAGACGCCTACTGAAGACAAGGCACAAAAATTAAATCTGAGGAAAAACTGAGAAGCAGCAAAGCAAATTTCATTGTTTGAGGGCAGATACACACTGCTCTAAAAACCTTTCAACAGTAGTCTTGTTAGTAATTAGAATTGTTTCACGCTTCCCAAGCCACTTTATTCTAGTTGTTTGAGCCATCAAGCAAAACAGTGAAATGTTTCTAATGTTACAATACCCTGGGACTCTGATTTTTCTGAGGTCTGTTACTATTTCAAGTAATGCTTTTCAATCAAAAGTAGGGAACAAAAAACCTTTCTGTTCTATGGGACACTTTGGGTAAGAATGAACTTGACTAAAGTTTTCATTAATGTGAGTGGGTGTAATGGACAAGCCTCACAGCACTTGCTGGGGCAATGTGCTCAGCCTTGTGAGAGAACAAAAACAATCACACTGCTTGCTGTCACTTTGATTAGTAACGACACGGGTAGTTGAAATACTTTTGAACAAGCTGCTGGCATCACACAACTTCATCACACAACCTCCCTCCAGCTATTTTATCTCCAGTATGACATATTTTGAAGATCAAGTGTTATCTGGGTATCTTTCCAGGTGTGAAGGACAGCACTGGAGAATACAGACCAGTGTAAAAGGAGGGCATTGCACTAACGTATGCACCAACAGCAAAACATGCTGCTATATGAGTAAGGCACTGGCGCTCAGGTAATCGGCACATGAAAACATTTGAAAAAGTGTGTCTTAAGTTTTTATCTCCAAAATTCACTGTTACAATGATACAAGTTACAACATAAATCAGTAATTTTAAAGTGGGTAGAGGTCATCTGGTATACTACAACTTTTTAGTGTGGTTATTTCAAAACAAAATATAATTTATAGTCTGCAAGGATGGCAATACACTATATTAAACTGAAATTACAGTATCTAATAGAGGAGATGTATAGGCTTCTTTACCATTAGCTTTCTGAACATCTAAGCCATCTCCTAAAGTAACATACATTTCTTTAAACATCTATTTTTTTTAGATTGTGTCTTGCTTAGAGGATTAAGACAAAAGTAACAATGCTTAAAATTCTGGATGCTTGGTGCAATGTTTTACAATTTGATCAAACCACCTGTTTTCATAGGTAACTGAGGCAGTAAGGGCAGGGACCAACACATCCCGCAGCTGATCAGGCTACTTGAATCCCAGTGGGTCAGGCTTAAGGTCTAGCAAAGCTAATGGAAAAACGCTATTGATTCCAGTGAGCTTTAGATCACTTGCCATGGATCTAATCTTGCTCTTATAGAGATCATTGACAAAATTCTCATTTACTTCAAATGAACAAGGTCACAGTGAATTTAATTTGACCTTTGAATCCTAATACACCAAAGCTGTATCTCACTCAAGTAGCTCAGAAATCCTTCTAGCATAACACTCATCTCAGATAACTCCACTTCAGGATTCTCAGCCTGAAAGAGCTTCTCAGTAAATAGGGCTGGAAACAACGTTTCAAACAAAAGTTGATAGAATAGTGGTAAATTTCACCCCACTCTGCAAAGAAATAGATTATTATTCCATACTGGTATTTCAACATTAATTTTTCTTTGTTTACACAAAGAGTTTGAAAAAGTGTTGACTCTGCTGTGCTATCTCACCTCCTTGCTTCCTGTACTTTTTGTATTTAAAAAAAGCAATACTTGGACTGAATATCATATTTGCATATAATCCTGATGAAGCCTGCCTAAACATCTGTAACTTTAACATTCGTTTTCATATGTAATGATAAATAAGTAAATACAGCAAAAAACAGTTTGCAAACTCTTCATCATTTTTGTCTTTAATGAACTTCCTGAACAGATGGTTTTATTTAAAAGTACATGTATAACAAATTAAAATTGAAATCAATCATAGGAAAAAATAAAATAGAAATTTGTCTGTAAAAGTCTCTTTCATCTTGTGAAGCATAAGTTTCAAAACTGAAACACTATGATATACAACACATTCATTGTTACTTTTATATAAAATGAAGGTAAAATCTTCCATCCTATGTATAATTTATACCATAACAATAACATCCATTTCTTAATCTAAGGCTTTAATAAGGTTTCTAAACTAATACTATAATTGGGAAAAGGGTTTTAAAACTTCATGTTCTTCACAGTCATTCATGACATCAGCATTGGGCAAGTAAGAAAGGAAATAGGAGACTTCTCAACTGCTTTGTCAGATTTTGGTTCCTAGCTTTCTGAAAGACCTCTGTATATATATATATATATGAATATATACAGACCTCTGTCTACATAAATAAATTTAAAAAAAAAAAAGGTATACTTTTTTCATAAAACTGTGACAAACATTTCCAAATTGTCATCATTTAATTAAACAACAAATCAAATTTTTTTTTCTTCACTACAATGATATATATATGCACATCAGCAAGTATCAACATGTATCCTTTCTACCACCAAATCCTAAAGGAGACAAAAATACACCTATATGTTATTTCTGACTGACAAATATATTTTCTGATATACTGAAAACCAAAAGACAAGCTTATACTGCAATTTTCCTTCCAGAAAGTCCCAAGGCCTTTATGTGGGAGTTCTGCCTTCTCATTTCTTGCCAGTCAGAGGATTAGGATTGCTGCTTAGTATTCCCTGCCTCGGAAGAGGCTTTGCAGATTTCTAGCCTGATTTAGTCAATGGGTAGGAAGAGTTTGGCACTGAAATTTAAGGCACATGAGTAGTTTTTAGAAAACTGCTTTTAATCACTTCTCCAATATATTTAATGTCTAAGATTCTTACATAATGCGGTATTAAAGGGATGCTGTCAGGTCAAATTTGGTTAAACAGAAGGAACGTTTAAGAAATTAGGGTTTCCAGTAGTAAAGAAATAGATCAAGAGTGTAAAATTCAGAGAAACACCCGCACCACTTACTTATTTCAACCCCTTCTTGACAGGGAGCGAGAGCAGACAAAGCCTAAAAGCCCAGACTACTGAAAAGGCAAGCAGCCCTCCAAAGCCCAGCAGCACCACCTGCGAGGTGCCACCAGAGCCAGGGCTGCAGCGTGGTGGGCTCAGCAACTCCTCATGTACGCAGGTTCACGCATGGCACCAACAGTCCCTGGCCCGACAGCATCACCGAGCAGGGGTGCAGGCAGCCCTGCTCTCTTCTCTCAGATGAATACTGCAGTTCCTCTTCCTGCTGTCTTCTGCCCACGTCCACCTGGACACCTCCTAAAGGGCTTGCCAGAATCAGAGCTTTTAGATGCACTGCACCAATTAAAAACCAATAAGCTGTGGCTAATGTGCATTTGTCCTGCTCTGGATTTAGCTTTTCCAACCAAGATCAGCAAGAAACATTCAGCCCCTTCAAGACCAGACAATAAGCACTGTTTTCTGGTTGAGTACCAAACTCAGGGAAACCAGATTACACTGCAAAAACTAAACAACAAATATTTTAGTACCATTAGTTGTACTAACGTCCCCTTTGGGTGAAAGGCACAGATATACACATTTTCTGCATAAACAGCATGCTGTTCCCGACAGTGTCAAATTCCCTACAAAAGGAAATTAAAAGACACTTGTCTCTGTGTCAGAATAATTTCATCCATTATTGAAATAAATTCTTCCACAAACAGCTACAACTGTCTTTACTGTAGATGTAGACAGGGGAAGATAATGATAAATTAAATAATGACTAGACATTTTAAATAATAGGCTAGTTCATTTAGACAAAAATCCATTTCTGTTGGAGACTAGACAAAACAATCAAGTCACTTCCTAAACTGCAGCAAATTAATGCTGACAACAGAGAAAGCAATGATCTCTGATTCATATCTTAGCCAAAACACTACTTCAAGAGCTGAAAAGTACCACCAAACACCATATACCTCTGCTGTGCACAGAATCCACTAAACACAAAAACTTTTCTAACTCTTAGAATCACAGAGTCATTAAGGTTGGAAACGACCTCCAAGATCATCTGGCCCAACCATCCCCCTACACTGTAACCCACAAAACCATAAGCGCCATGTCCAACCTTTCCTTAACACCCCCAGGGATGGTGACTCCACCAGCTCCCTGGGCAACCCATTCCAATGTCTGACTGCTCTTTCTGAGAAGGAAATGTCTCCTCATTTCCAACCTGAACCTCCCCTGGCACAACTTGAGGCCATTCCCTCTTGTCCCTCATGTCTCAAGGATTTGCGTATCCCTAAAGATCCTAACTGTTAGAGCCAGTATTTTTGCGAAGTTTAGCAGATTGGGCAGAATTTCAGCAAAATGGGATATAGCTACCCACCACATAATTCTGTTTCCAATTTAGAAATGTTTTGTAACCCTTAAAATGGAGAGTTGAAAGCAAACACTTATTTAATTGCAACAGATAAACCTGGGACTAATAGTTTTGCCCCAGGACTCCAGTATACCTACACAATACCTGTAAAGAACTTTTACTACTCATGTCAAAATTAGAAAAACCCAAAAGACCTAAAATTGATTTTCAGTGCCTGCGAAGAAGGAAGATACCATTCTCAGGTGGAAGTTGTGAGAAATCAGCATAAGGCAGCATGTGACCAACACTTATTCAAACAAAGTGAGAGAGGGAAAGAAGAATTTCCCCTTAGCATAGCCACTACAAGAATCTAGCCTCAGTGTTCAGCAGGGTATCCTAAAATATATTAAACTCTTTTAAAAATTAACTAGACATGGAGCAAGTCACTTGCAAGTACACTAGGTACCTGAAATGTAGCCAGAGTTCTTGTAAGCCAACACTCGAGCCTATTTCACAAGAGCTCAGCCTGTCAGCAAATTTATCTTTTTAACCCTTTGCTCTGGGATCTTTTCCTGGGCTATAAAAGCTAAGGTGGACTTTCAGGTATCATCATTGTATGCCTCAACAATTTCTACATTAAATATAGGACTTCAGCAATATTTCTGCACCCCATGGTGATTACTAAATTGCTGCCAGTGTTCCAACTTCAACATGCTGCCTTGCATAAGCTTTTCAGGGAAGGAACTTTCTTCTTCAATTTTCATTGCATGCATGCTTATGGTATGAAGTAATATAGCAACTGATCATAACAAAGAATGGCACTTTGGATTCACATAAGGCAGAAGTGTATTGTAAAATGACAGGGTTATGTGCAATAAAACACAACTGCAGTGTGAGGTTTCCAACAAACTCCCAGGTATTCTAAGGTTTCACTGTGTTCAGGCTACACTGCAGACCGGCATGTAACACAGAAGTGCTGTGGTTCTCCACACCTCTACCACTGCAGTGCACTAGCCCATCTGTTACTAACTGGTATTTTTCACTTTTCACATTTTTCTTACCCACTCTGTTGACTGAGTGTTCAGGACTGTAAATCTGTGGAATACTGGATTATAAGTAATTTAATTTGCAAGAAAACTTTCATCACTGCACTTCAAAAAGATTCACAGAAGTCCTGTGCAAAAAAAATAAAATAACTCAAATGCTTTCACTGCTCAATAGTTCACCTTGCCCAGTTATAGAGGACAGCTACCAGTTAATCCCAAACCACTTGTGTAAGAAGAATCTAGATTCCATAACACAGATTTTTTTTTTTCACTTTTTAAGAATAAAGTATCATTTCAGGCCACAGCAGAATCTCTGTGATTATTTCCTAGTAATTCATTCAACTATATTTTCTGTTAGCATATTCTCAAATCTCTGTAGATATCCACACACGCAAAAAAAAGAGGAGTCACCAGTGCTAGCAGGGTAAATCACAAAGACCCAAGTTTAGAGAGGGACAACAGAACTTGTTAAAAATCTTCAGTTATAGTGAAGAGAAATTTTACATGATTCTCCTTAGCACAAATGGAGCCTGTCAGCTTCTTAGAAACAAGTAAATTCAGTCCGGAATGCATACTATGGCATGTACTTTTACATTTAATCAACTGCACATAAAAGCAAAGAATGCATGGCTAAGTGCTTTTCTGGATCTGGGCCTTACACTGAAGGCTCATAAAAACGTTTCCAAATTTTCATCCCAAACTTAGCCAACAAAAGAAAACCCCTTTGATTGTAATTGGCTTTCCAACACGTTGTTTCTAATCTCAGAGTGGACCACACAGGACAACCAGAAGGACATTCTGATTGCAAATAGCGGTGGGGTCATGACAACAAAACACAGGAAATACTGAACAGAAAATGATCTCCTTGTTGCTGTCAAAGTCCCAGCTTGACTCCGGGAACACGGAACTATCGAGGTGATGGAAAGCTGAGCTCACAGAATGAAATTAGCCTGTGCCTAATTAATTACCTCTTACTATTTAAGTTTATTAATGAATCAGTTAAGCCTTTCTGCTGTCACAGAAGATGTAATGTTCCCTGCTGGGTGCAGAGGCTCTGGGGGATGCACAGTTTGCAGCTGGAGGCTCCAAGTAGACTCTCCTGTCCCATCCCACCCCACGGCCCACTGGCACCAGACTACAGGAAGGCCACAGAGGCAGGCACTCCCCGTAATGTTTCTGCCAACAGCCCAGACACTTGCAAACAAGCTAAACACAGGAAATCTCAAATTACAATTAATCTTCCTCAGTGCTATCCTTGAAGCAGGCTCCAAACGCGTTGCTAAAAATCTTGTACTGGCATTACATATCTGCAAATTACTTATAAACAGGTTCGTGGACATGTTCCCCAAATGGGAATGACAAAAGCCTCTGTGACATGAAACTTAATTTGGCCCTCTGCCTAAAATAGGCCAATCTAAAACCCACTTCTCTGGAAGCATGGTAATTTTTGAGAAAGTTTGGATCCAGCTATGCTTCATAACTCTGACCCATACAGACAACAAAAATATCTGTGTTTGAAGCTGGTGGCAGCTACCTTGCCAAACACTGACACCTGTCTCACACTGCTAACATTAGAACACAGAATACTGTACATTGCCCTCTTACAAAGCCAGTTCAATGAGCAGCCTAAAACATGGATTATTTAGCAAACTAGTCATATACTAAGATATATAAAAATATCTTCTAATTATTTTAATGGATGGAAAACGTTCTGAAATTGCAGAGTGAATTATGAAAGTTAAAAAACTTTGACAGACTGGAGAAGGAACCAGTAACAGAGTATTTGCAAATAGTTACAAATCTTTAAATGTAAGAATGATCTTACTTTACCAGGTCTCTTTCAGAGACAAAAGTTGCAAGGTTCCCAACATGAACAGCTCTGCCTGTCTCACTGGCAACATTTCTGAAGCCAGTAGTATTGGTACGACATTTTGGGACCACCAGAAGGCAGTACTTTTTCTTTGTTAACACTTGATGTTTGCAAAAGCAACTTGCTGTATTTGAAACTGGGTCTCACCTGCTGGGATCACCCAGGTCAGCCACCCACTGTGCTTACCTGTGCATGCCTCCTTCAAAGATCCAAAATTATACAGCACAAAGCTCTTCGCAGTTAAAACCATCTACAGCTTTGCTTGCAGTAGATTATATCTCTTGTGGCTCACGTTATTGTTATTTGTTGAATTATAAAATCTATTCTACATACTTAAAACACTGAACACAGCTTTAGAGTAAATATGAGTCATTGATCTCTTGCCAAAGATTTCCTCTTGATAGCCATCAAACTTAACTTGTGTTTTGTGAATATTTTTAGTTTTTCCAGGAAAGATCACAGCATGTTCTATGTTCAAGTAAAAATGCTCCTTTGTTCTAAAAACACTCATGTTTGTCCAGAAATTTAGTCTCTGTGCTTTAAAGTCATATTGAAAATAATTTTATGCCTTCCTTTTAACAGAAGACTACCCCTGTCTCATTCCTCTTGTCTTTTGGATCATTAGTACAGGTTCTCCTTCACCAAGAAAAGGCAAAGAAGAAAAGGAAATTAGATCTGACACCTGCTGATAAATTTCTGAGCTTGCTTTCATTTATTTGTATTTTCACAGCTGAAGAGCTAACATTAGCTAGGGGAGTGACTCTCTGAAGACAGGATATATCTAAACTACCTGAAGTTACCTTTGAAAGGAAAGCAAATAAAGTTTGCAGCATTCAGCTGAGAGAAGCATGAAAAACCCTGAGAAGTGGCAGTTTGATAGCAATCTGTGTTAAACTGCAGTACTAGAAAGTTTACGGGATGTGAATGACCTAGACAAGTGTCCCCTGGAGCCTCTTGGCCGTTTGCTGTCACTCCTGACAGCCTTGTTCCTTTAGCTCCACTGCTTGTCTCACAGCCTAATAAAATCTTTATGGGGTGGATTTGCACACAGCAGACCTCACACGTGCTGTGAGACAGGCAGGATTTTCACAGGACCGAAATCCCATTTTCCAAAGTGATAGGGAAGGCAGTTCTGATGAGCTCTGCGGAGGCTGAAGTCCCACATCTGCATCTCCAAGGTAGACATCGCTTGCTGCTCTCCTCAGCACTGCCCACTCTAGCACCTCTCATAAAAATAATAAAAAATAAAAAGTTTTCTTTGTGGTGTCTTGCTTTTAAATATGAATCACTCCATTGTAAATATGAATAACTCCATGGAGGAAGCTAGCGGTGGCCTAGGAGTAGCTGCACATGACAGGCTATGGGGACAGGAATGTCCTCCTGCCCCTTTGCAACAAAGGCCACTTGAGCACACCCTCAGGCCCTTCAACAGGTCTGTCAAAACCTACCCTTCGGCCTCCTGTGCCAAGATACACTCTGCGACACCCACATTATCGGCTGTTCCTCACACTGCAGGCTGCATGAGCAGCCAAAGGGCTTTTGCTTACCTGGGCCTGGAGGGCAAGGAGCAGCTGCGGCTGCCACTTACAGCCCAGCAATGGCCCAAGCCGTCACCAAAGCTCCTTGTCCCCACCGCACCAGGCTGGGTTCCCCTGTGTCCCAGATGGTCTCTGCTCCCTCCCAACCTGCTCACCAAGCTGTGGGGCTCCCTCTGTGTGGGGTCGGCTCCGTGAGCTGTGCCAGCAGGAGGGGTGGCGGCGGGGACAGCACCGGCACACAGACGGCACGCGGTATGTCTCATAAGCACCATGGACCTACTGGTCTAAGTTCCTCTGCCCCTCTTTGGGTGTCAAGCCATGCCAGTAAAGTGTAAACAGATATAGTTGTTTATAGCAGCAGGGCTGGGATCAAAACAGCGACTGTCCCGCTCTGGCTGGGCTGGTAGGAGATTTACACCCACAGCCCAACCTGAGCAGCCTGCACTCATCCAAGCGGTGCTAAAGTCACAGCAGGTGAGAAACCTTTACAGCAACAACTGAGTCTCCCATCACCTTTGCACTAGTAAACTCTAGCACTACACGGCAGCTAGGAAACGATGTTTTTAATGGAAATGTGTTGTTTTTGGCGCTGTGGAGCTGGCAACACAGCACAGCCATGGCCGTTCACACATTTCCAGACCATTGCACCTGGGACCATCAAGGGCAAGGTGATGAGTGCCAGCTGAGTGTGCATTCAGCAACAATGCAGAAGTGTGCTAAACTCCACCCTCATCACTGAGACTTGCTAATTAGGAAAAAAAGGAAGCACCCATTCTGGTAGCAACCCAAGGCCATTTGATTTGGAAACAGTGGTGTCAAGATGTTACGACAGCAGTGCATTTAAAAAAAAAAAAAAAAAAAAAAAAAAAAACTTTAATGAATTGCATCTATCTGTGTGCCTATCTTCTGTCTCCAGTCAAGAACAGCAAGTAATCCCAGAAACTATTTTTGGTTGCCTCCTTCTGTGCCCGCATGACGGACAGAGGGAATTGGACAACCGAAAACCATGTACCAGAATCAGCACTATGGGAGAGGAGCAAAGACAATGACATCAATACGGAAATGATGAGGACAAAGGCTTAATCCTGCCTTTCGTGAGGCCCAAATACTTCACTTAGAGCTATGACCCTTTCAAGGGGTCTCTTTTCTTTCAGGACTAGCTCTCAATATGGTATGACCTGCTCTCAATAACTGAGTTAAAATGGTAGAGATAAGAATATACAAAAAAAGGGCTCGTAATTCACAGCATACAGGGCAGATCACAGGGTTTATCTAGTCTGCATGTTACACAGAAATATCTTTAAGTGTTACAAGAATCACGGAAGCTTCACACAACAGTTGATAAAGCAGGTCCTCCTGAAAAACAGCAGAGAAAATGAAGTCTTTATCAACGCCCCTTCAGCTTCCCATTGTGCTGTGAACTGCCTGAAGTCTCAAACTCATTAAGGCAATTCTCCAAAAATTGGATTACCCAGCTGGAACCTACCACCTCCCTGGAGAGCAACCAAAAGCCTATGGGGGTCACTTGGGGGGGACCTACTTTTTCAACAGACAAGGTGCTGAGTGAAAAATGAATTTATGGTTAACCAATCCATGAAAGGCAGGATGAGAGGACTCATTTAGGACAAAATGTTGGGTTCTGCTCTGAGCACTCCATTCCTGGTTTTTCACGTGACACTCCAAAAGACCCTGTCAGTAAGACTAGCCCTTCATGATATTAGCTTAAGTGTAAGTCAGGCACACAACTGCTCTGTCAAGAACAAGACCAAGACAGATTTTAGGTGCCAGTATCCATATTTAAACTTAGCTAAAAGAGCTTAGCTTATGTAGGTCCTGCTATAGTTTCAGTCTTTTCTTCTTCACATCATATACTCATCTGACACAATTCACCTCCAGAAGAGGTGGATTAATAAGTTTCTTGGAAACAGTTGTCTGACATAAAATACTCATGATTTATATTTAACTATTTATACTAATGTAAGAAAATAGAAGTAACGTGTATTAAGAAGATTTATCATGAATTTGCCTCTTTTTGTGTTGTCACAGAGCTGACTAAACACAACCAAAAAAAAACACCTTTCTCCTTCTCTTCAAGTTGGTCTCAATTCAAGTCTCAAAACTGTGCAGCCATAAACATAAACAGTGAGGCTCCTATTGCAAATTTATTTGGGAACATGTGGAGCTGAGAATACCAATGGAGTTGAAGTACTTCATAACTGATTATCCTTATACTTATCCCAGTACTTCTATTTCATAACTGATTATCCCTGGACTCAAGTGTAGAAATAACTGTGTGTCAGTTTCTTCATGCATCCCCCCCAAAATATGTATAAAATAAAAGAGTAGATTATCTCTCATTATTTAGCTTACTCTTTCCACTGCCTGTCACGTGCTCCTGGTTCCTCATTTCTAGAATTAGAAAGATGCAGGAACAGTATTGCACATAGTACCTTTTCTCCCTCTGCTTAAGATTTTCTTCCTGGGAAGTTTTCATTCCACTAAGGCAGATGTAACCAGGCTAGATCCACACTGACAGATGCTGCAGATGGAGTAGAGCAGTACTTTGCAGTCTTCACCATCCTTTTTGCAACACCATCCATGTTCAGAGTGATGTTAATAGTGGTGAAGGGATCAGCCTTCTCTTCCTACAGCTGCAACCTTCCCCTAACAAGCTACCCTGCACCAAAACCCAGCTTTAAAAACAATACCATAAATCAAGGATGATTTTGGTCCCATGACCTTGAAAATTTGTTTTCTGTTATTCCAGGCACCTGCCACAGTGGTTACACATGTGCAAACAAGAATTCCTTGGGATGACAGAGGAGTGACGTGTTGCAGCTGCCCAGTTCATCAGGTTCTCCACAAAGTGGCCACCCAAAGCTTGACTGGCTCCACTGGGACCTATGCTCCACATACCTCTGAAAACAGGAAATTAGGTGCATAAATCACTTACATGTTTTTGAAAATGTTAGCTGTGACCCACCTATGGACACCGCACAATTATGTGCATGCACGAACAGACAGACGCTTATGGAGACCTTTTTTTCCCCATGAGCTACAGAAATTTTAAACTCATCTACCTTCTGCTTTTCTAAAACTACTTTGTGACGTTTTAGATTCCACTTCAGTGTACACAAATGGAAAGGGTAGAAGAAGATAACAATTAACTTCCTCAACATCTCCTTGTCCCTACAACATTAAAAAAAAAAAAAAAAAGTGAAGGTGAAGGTGGAGTCAGAGAGATATGTCTTCCTCCAGCGTGTTTCTGCATGATTCTTGTTTTCTTTCTGATACAGGTTACTTCTAGACAACATATTCCAGCACGTTCACTACAGGGCAAATTCTGTGCCTCTGACCTTTCAACAGCTGAGAAAGTTTCATCCTTTGTCCCTTATCAAGCCAAAAGATGATTAAGGAAACTTAAGTTCAAACATACTCCAACTTATTTGCTGCTTATCATGTTTTTTAATAACACTATATAAGCATGTCATTACGTTACATAAGGTTGTTATACTATAAACTTACTGAGGAAAAGCCTGTAAACTGACTTCAAAACTTCAGCGCATATTCTTTCATAAACAAAAAAAAGGATGCTTCCTTAAGCCCATTTTAGTCTCATACAAATATGAGCATATTCCTGTAGGTAACACTGGAATTCCCCTGGGTTTGGCTACCTGTGGAGTCCAATGTGCAGTCCATCTCTGAAAATGGCCACTCTTTTTAGGTATCAAAAAAGGAGTTTGTGATTTACCTTCAGGAGTTTACAACTTAAAACCCAACTTCACCTGTTTCTTGGTGTGCTGGCAGATACTGCGTATTTTGAAAATTATATTTGTAAATTGGGATATTCGCAAAGAAAAGTCTACTGTAGACATACTTCTTGTATCATCAGGTATATTAGAAAAGGATGCTCAAGATACCTGGGGGAAGGGAAGGGAAGGGAAGGGAAGGGAAGGGAAGGGAAGGGAAGGGAAGGGAAGGGAAGGGAAGGGAAGGGAAGGGAAGGGAAGGGAAGGGAAGGGAAGGGAAGGGAAGGGAAGGGAAGGGAAGGGAAGGGAAGGGAAGGGAAGGGAAGGGAAGGGAAGGGAAGGGAAGGGAAGGGAAGGGAAGGGAAGGGAAGGGAAGGGAAGGGAAGGGAAGGGAAGGGAAGGGAAGGGAAGGGAAGGGAAGGGAAGGGAAGGGAAGGGAAGGGAAGGGAAGGGAAGGGAAGGGAAGGGAAGGGAAGGGAAGGGAAGGGAAGGGAAGGGAAGGGAAGGGAAGGGAAGGGAAGGGAAGGGAAGGGAAGGGAAGGGAAGGGAAGGGAAGGGAAGGGAAGGGAAGGGAAGGGAAGGGAAGGGAAGGGAAGGGAAGGGAAGGGAAGGGAAGGGAAGGGAAGGGAAGGGAAGGGAAGGGAAGGGAAGGGAAGGGAAGGGAAGGGAAGGGAAGGGAAGGGAAGGGAAGGGAAGGGAAGGGAAGATGCTCTCGGTCGGCGCAGGCACCGCGGCGCCCCGCCGGCTGCCAGCCCCACCGCCGGCTCGGCAGGGGGCAGCGCTGCCTCTCCGCCCGCCCACCCTCCCCAGCCTCACCTCAGGCTGCGCGGGGGCCGCGGGTTCGCGGCTGCCCTCGGCCGACCCGCGGCGGCGCGGGGCGCGCGGAGCCTCCCGTGCGCGGAGGTCCTCGGCGCAGCACTCGTGGGCCGCGTGCCGCCAGCTGCCCCCCCGCCAGACGGGGCCCAGCTGCGCGAAGAGCAGGTCCCGCCACGTCGCCATGCCCGTGCGGCGCCGCCGATCCTTGTCCCGCGGCGGCCGAGCGGGCGGGCGGCGCCTCGGCGGGGCGCGGCGGCTCCCGGGGCGCCGGCCTTCACCCCCGGCGTCCCTCCCGCGCCTCACGGGCACCGGCACCGCGGGGCAATGCCGCTCCCCACCCGGCGGGCGCTGAACCGAGTGTCCCAAGCGCGGCGTACACACGGCAAAGAAAACCCGAAGCATCAACCTCAGCACCCCATCAGTAGTTATCACTGTCCCCTGCAGGGCTTTAAACCTCCCAAGAACATGGGCATTGGGCCAACACAAGCACCTGCAGCAGTTCGGATCACAGAATGGTTCGGGTTGGAAGGGACCGACCTTATAGACCATCTACTTTCAACCCCCCTGCCATGTGCAGGGACACCTCCCACCAGACCAGGTTGCCCAAAGCCCCATCCAGCCTGGCCTTGAACACCTCCAGGGATGGGGCACCCACAGCTGCTCTGGGCAGCCTGTGCCAGGGCCTCACCACCCTCAGTGCAAAAAAGTCCTTCCAAATGTTCAATCTAAATCTCCCCTCTTTTATATTAAAACAATTACCCCTTGTGCTGTCACTACCGACCCTGATAAAAATAAAATAAAATAAAATAAAATAAAATAAAATAAAATAAAATAAAATAAAATAAAATAAAATAAAATAAAATAAAATAAAATAAATAAAATAAAATAAAATAAAATAAAATAAAATAAAATAAAATAAAATAAAATAAAATAAAATAAAATAAAATAAAATAAAACAACAATAATCTTATTTATAAGCCTACTTTACGTGTTGAATGGCCTCAGTAAGGTCTCCGCTTCATAGGCTGAACAACCCCAACTCCCTCAGCCTGACTTCACAGGAGACCTCCTCTGGACGGGCTCTTAAACATTCGTTTCTTTCTTGTGCTGGGGACCCCAGAGCTGAACACAGGCTCCAGGTGGGGTCTCACAAGAGCAGAGTAGAAGGGGAGAATCCCCTCCCTCTCACTGCTGGCCATGCTTCTTTTCATGGATCCCAGGATACAATGGGCCTTCTGGGCTGCAAGTGCACACTGCTGGCTCAGGTCTGATTTGTCATTCACCAGAAGCTCCAAGTGCTTCTCTGCAGGGCTCTCCATCCGTTCATCACCCAGTCTGCAGTGACATTGGGGATTGCCCCGACCCATGTGCAGGAGTCTTGTGCTTGTATCACGTTGCACCTAGTGTGGGCTAGCACAGGGCAGAGACGCTTCTTCCTTTATTCCGAGTTTCAGTTTTATCTATTCTGTATCTCCTCCAACTTGTCTCTCAAGTGTGACTTTTCTCTCAACTCTATTTTCTTTTTGTTCCTAAATTATCATCTCCCCATAGCCAATCCAAAGTTCTTTGGCTTCCCTACCCTGCCCTCCCATCCCCTTCTTGCTTAATATTTCTTTTATTTTGTTGCTTTCAGATATGCTGTTCTGTTAACTGCAAGTTCCAACTGTGAGCTGCCAGCCTGCCTCTGGATGTTGTCTGTATTTCCCCTCCACTTTCTCTTCCATTTTCCAGTCTCTCAACTTCTAATTTCACTGTCCAGCCAATTCTCATCTTCCTCCTTGGTGCCCAGCTCTCCCTCCCCCTGTACAAGAGCGCTCTGCCTTCAGACCAGGCCATCTCCTTCCCCCTCCAGTCAGGAGCCCAGGAACAGACCCACCCAGAGCACAGAGCAGCAGCAGGTCACAGAGTGCCTGGTCTGAACAGCTCCCAAAATCACAGCAGAAAAGCCTGCTCAGCCTGGAGCATGCCTCAGGGCCTTCTGGATCTCAGCTGTTAAACTTAGCAGTGAGTTAACATAAACAGTTTTTCCAAAGACAGGGAGGATAAAACTCTTTCCAGCCCCCTGCAAAACATAATGTTGTGCTTCTGACATTGCCTCTATTTTGTCTTTAGACTTCTTATGTTGCACTTCTTAAAGAGTAGCCCTTAAAAAAGCATTACAGCTTCAAAGAACAGAACATATTCCTAGAAATTTTAGCAGGTGATAAACAGCATGTTCATTTTTTTTTTTTATTTTTTTTTTTAGCTTCACCTTTTAATATATTAAAATATTTTCAATTCACATCCATATTCTATTTTCACCAAAGTTCATAAATTAAATAAAAACCATTCTTGTTACAGGACATATCAGGCAAACGTATCAGTTGCTGTCACCATGCCCAGTCTTTGTATGAATCTGAACCTTATAAGAAAACTGAAATATTTGTATACCAGCACATGCAGATGCCCCAGACTTTGACTGGAACACAGCAAGGTGAACATATTCCTCTGACTTCAAGCATTTTCTTAATTCCAAACGTATGCCTTTCATTCTAAGTTGTGCAAATTCAGACACGAGAAATTCTGTCTTCCCTAGAATCAAGATTCAGCATTTGTAATCTAATATAAAGACCTAAAGATCCATTCTACAAAGCCTTGCAAACCAATTCTCACACTTCATTCCCTAGTACTTCACAGATATGAAAACATTCATAGTGTGTTTTATAACAGACTTTTTAAGAGGTCAAAGTCTACAGAACTACCATGGACTCTTTATCGTTATCTCTAGAAAGCAGAATTGCTGGTGTGTTTTCTCCTGCAGTCCTCCCATAGACTATCAGTTCTATTTCTAGAGACTTACCTTAACATCAGAGAGATCTTGCTTTTCCATCCTTTATGCTTCTTCTTTCATAACATCTGTATTCCCAGTGTATAGGCAGTTACTTCAGCAGCAGTGAAGCCAGCTCAGTTCTGGATGACCAACAGCTGACACCTCCTACTTTTCATGTCCTAAGCAATTGAAATGCACACATGTCAAAGCATGCCTGCAATAATTCAGGCAGTACCTTCCATTTTGTTCAAAGTCCAAGAATCCATCCACCTATAAAGCTTGTCCAGGTCTCTTTGGATGACATCCTTTCCCTCTGTTGTAGGTGACACCACTCAGCTTGGTGTCACATGCAAAGCTGCTGAGGGTGCACGCAATCCCACTGTCTATGTCATCAATAAGAATATTAAACAGTACTGGTCCCAGTATGGACCCCCAAGGAACATCACTTGTTACTGATCTCCATCTAGAGAAACTGATCTGACAACAAAAGCTTTTCCAGGAAGGGGAACATGGTTTCCCTCAGTAAGAATAAACTGGTTTTCATTCAGCTTAAGGATGACACAACTCAAGCAGGTATATAAGTATCAACCAGCTATTAGTTCACATAATACATGTTCTTCAACAGGAGGGAAGAAAGATGACAGTCTTGAGTACTGAAACATAAATAGCCAGTATGTTATGTAGCATTGGAGGTTATGGTGTTTTCTCAGTCAGATCATTCAGTTGTTGCAACAAGTGTTTACTGATATCTAAACACAGCTCAGACTCTTTCACAATAGTTCGGGCATCACTGTATTTGAATTTTGAATGAAGAGTTATTCAGTCAATAGGATTGTCTGCAGAATTTATGAGAAAAAAAAAAAAAAAAAAAAAAAGTTCTTATTGGAGTCTGTAAGTAGGCAGGAATGTAGTGTGGTGGGTTTTGTCAGTTTGATAGTCACACTCATAAATTATCCAACCATCAGTTCTCCCAAAGCAAATTCTGCAAATACCTTTGAAGTCAGTACAGATGCAAGGAAGAACAAAATGTGATGGTGTGGTTTAGTTTCTTGTTATAGTTTCTGTGCTTCTAGTGATAGCCTCACAGAAATCAGTGTACTGCTCCTTAAGGCATGATGACACTGTTTGGAAATGAGAAATAACATTTCAGATGGTCTCTGTTATTCAGTTTTCTGAACAGGGGTAGGAAAATGAGTGAAGAAGGCCTAAGAGGTCTCCATGTAGGAGTATGTTCTGCAGCTTTCATATGTAGTAGTCTCCACCTCTTGAAAATAATCCCTTTCCATTGATCCCTCAACAGTGTTCGCTCAAGCATGAGGAAGATGCAATGTCCCAACCATAACCACTTCAGTTTATGTTCTTAGTTCAGCATTAGATGATTCATATGGTGATTTTGTTTAGCTAAACAGTAACCCCTTAAAATTTTTCTGTTTCTGAGGAGCCTTTCTTCAGCCTTAACGCAATGTCTGATTCTAAAAATAATGTTTTGTAGAGCAGTCACAGGGCACACTGCTTCTCTTCAATTTGCTTAATCATTCCTTGTATCCCTCAGCTTAGTTAACAGATTTTTCAAACTTTTCATCTTTCAGATTTCTAATATATGGGAATTCTGACTTGTCAGCTCCCTGGCCTGTGCCAAATATCAGGTGTAAGGATACTTCTGTAAGACTTTCTTTCTTTCAAACCCTCATCTTAAAACAACTTTCAAAATCTCCTTTCACAGTAAATCTACCTCACATAGCCTTTAAGGAAAATAGTTGACAGGTTTGACAGGATGGAGGTTTGTGTTGGTGTTGGCACTCAAATATGTACCAAAGCAAATACTTCAAACTTTGGAGGAAAGGGGAAAAACAAAACAAAACAAAAAAACTTCCTGCTTCAGACTAGGAAAATGAAAAAAAAAAAAAAAAGAAAAGAACCTTGTCTACATGACCTCTTCATGACCTCTTTATTTTAAAAGGGTTAAACAGCACAGAATGGATAGGGAACACCCAATAATCACTTCATAAAGAAAGAACTCTGTCCTTTACTGACCCATGGCTGGAGGCAAGAGGAAAAACTAGAGATACCCAACACGCATGCTGTCAAAGTGGAATAGTCTGTACAGAAGTTAAAGCCACACCAGTGCAACAGTGAGGCTGATTTGCAAAGAATAGTATTGTCCCAGGCAAGTCTTTCAAGAGCTGATCACACTTCCATAGTGCATGTGACACTGTGCCTTCATGGTACAATAGACAACTGCACCACAGGCAAATCCAAAACACTTGGCTGTTGGGTTTCACAGGCACTCTATTTCTTTTCAGAGGCAATGTCCTAGCAATTAAATTTATTGGGCAACAGGTCCCCACACCAAAGCCAGATTGCAGGGCCATGGCGTGAGAGGCTAGCAACCACACGCAGCCATCCTTTGAGCTGGATCCAGTCTGCAGGTCATCGCTTACAGCCCTCTCCACTGAAAGCAGCATGAAGCAAAACAGTCGGCAAAAGCCCCATGTAAAAATATTGAGACGTTTGTATCAGGTAGGCAGGGCTCATATATAATTATTATCACTTCCAAACTGTATCACAGAAATACAGCATATCATTGGTGTTCATACTGACTAACTTGTCTGTTGCTGGTTTCTTAACAGTTTCACTTTCAGGTACCTACATTTCTAGGACAGCAGAGTAAATTTAAGCTAACTTGTATTCAGCGAATTAGTAAGTCTATTTTGGATTTCTTCTATTTTGGATTTCTTCTATTTGCCAGCCTTCCGTTTCTAAAACAATTTGCATTTACATTATTTTTATACCAAAGTGTTGGCTAATTGTTATATTCTGCTTCTGAATAGTAGCTTTAAAAGCCATAGAAATCAGTATTTGCACCTGAAACCACCCTCTTAAGTGCTTACCTCATATGAAAATACCTTATGCATTTTCATATTTATTGTAAACATATATAAATATCCATCTATTTGGAAAAGCAGATCAGCCTAGGAGAGGAAATGACTTTGGCTGCATCAACAAAATGGTGTGACTTTTTTTTTTTTTTATAACATATTATGTGATCAGATAAGCCCTCATTTGCTTAAGACACAATAAAAATACTGTTGTTTCCTTGATTACTTACGATAAAAAAATAACACCGGCTTTCATAAATGCTAAGTTACTGCTCACTCCTGTGAGCTGCCCTGAATTGCACCTTTTAAACTTTAAAGGTTTAAAGTGTTTCTAATTTTCCTTACTAAAAAGGAAAATCTGATAATGCACTTCAAGTTAATGATAGACAATAAAAATTACCAGGCAATGCGGTCTAAGAAATTTGAGTGAGACTGTTTTGATTGTTGAACTGAAAGGACCGGTCTTTAAAAACTAGCAATTCTTGCCTCAAAATGATTCAAGACTAAACAACCAAAGATAAAACAGAAATCTGAAAAAGATTTGAGAGCAGAGTAGGTAGCGCTGATAAATCCAGGGTATTCATAGCTAAGCTGCACAACAGAAAATGGGAGAAGAGAAAGCATTTAAATGTGGGTATGAGACTCTGTCTCACAGCTCAGAGAAGTGGTGGAGAGCCTTTTCTGCTATTTGCTTGCACAAAAACAAGTAGGCACACTCAGTACCTATTTGTTTTATGCAAAGGGACACTGCTGACAAAGTTTTCTTTAAAGTTTTCTTTGGCCATATGTACATTGTATGTATGGACTATAGGAAAAATAATGCACAGAAGCCTGCTGTGTCATAGAAACTATGACATTTTTATATTTACACTCCAGAATTGATATTACTACTAACATCAAAGGTGTAAACAATTTTGCTTGTTAGCCATTCCTTTCCCTCTCATATCTATGGTTCAGAACTACACTTCAGTATTATTTCAAGGCTTTTATTCAACAGTGAGAAGCTGTAATTTATTTCTTCCTCTGTCTTTTGCATCTCTGTAGTTGCACATCATACACTGGGATATATAGATGCTTGTCTAAAGTGTGCTTTTCTGTTTTCAGACACAGAAGCTTTCCCTAATTCCTAAAAGGTAAAAGCAGAAAAACAGTAACTATTAGGGGAACACATGTGCAACATTTCATGATCATCTGATCAAGAAACATTGCAGTTTACTGCTGATAATCAAAACACAAGATTTTGGTAGCTTAATGCCAAAGGATCTCTTACGTTTTTATGCAGTTCAAAGCAAAACTAGTTGGTTTAAAATGCCAGAAAGTAAAAGAAAATTTAAACATGTATTTCATATTCTACAAATTGAATCACTGAAATATCTTTTTTTTTTTTTTTTTTTTTTTGCATCACGCTTCAAAGAGAGCATGTTTGATACTTAAGAGTAGATTCTGTTGAATAATTTGTGTTCCTATTTAATTAGAACACTGCACACTACACAAATGAATGAAGTAGATTACAAAATTCATCTGTGCAAAAGAACAGTGAGTAAAGTTGCTCATTTCCATTCATATCTATCTGCATGAAAACTCTCGCACTTCATTGTACAATGTTCAATAGTACAATACTATTTTTATTTACTTCTGTTTCTCAGTCTAATATTTTGTAAGGCACTTGTTTCATCAGATTCCAATCTGAACATAAATCCCTCACATTCATATAAGAAAGATGAAAAATGCATTGTTTAGCCAATCCATAAACTTTTATCTCATAAACTTACTACTATAAAATAAGACAAAACAAAATCTGGAACATTACCAGCTATCACAACTATGCTTGAAAAGGAAAATAGAGTAACAAACAAAAAATTACTTTTCCTCCTTTCACAACTTTTCCCCTGAGAATGGTAACATACCAGTAACAAGGAAACAATTTCATCCTTCAGTAGTGACAAAAGCATGATCCATATGGCTTTAAGAGAAGAAAGAACCATGCTTTTTAAGTCCTTAGAAGTGACTAAAAAGTCATAACTGGTTCAGTGGTAGGGTGCTGTATTTCTGACCAAGAGTATTTAAAACATACTTACTAATGAGCATGCTTACAAATGAAATGGCACTAATTCAAATGCATTGTTTTCTGCATCAAATTTAAAATCTCTAAAATATGAAAAGTTTTAAATACAGGTTTTAAATAAACAACCTTTTAATATGACTACTGGAAAAAACCTTTGGTATTTCCTCATGCATTTCTAACATATTGTTACCTACTTGCCAACATTTAAACACTGCTCCATGACTTAGTTTCTTGTGAATTAGCACACTTACCTTTCTCTTCCCCATGTCTAACAAATGCGTTTCAAGCAGCCTTCAGCTCCAGAGTGAGGTTTCCATCCAACATGCAATCAGATAAATCTTGCTTTCCAGTTGTAACTAATGGAAACAGTGCTAAGAAGTAGTGACAACAAATTCCCATGTGTTTAAATTAGCAGTTATTGGTGGGGTGGGGTAGAAGGAAGGTAGAAATGAGAAATGAACCAAAAACTCTTGGCAAAGCGTTTCTACTCTAATTATGCTGAAGACCTTGTGTTGCCTTATAGTCAGGAACTTGTGCGTTGATGTGCCTTTATTTATACATCACGGTAAGCAAATGATTAGCATTCATGATGTCACTGCTCGAATGTTCAGTAGCAGTTCAGAATAAAAGCATACCCAAAACATTGTCCAGACCACTGTAGTTTACTGTGTATGTGTATTGCCACCTAGAGTCAAGGTTATAACTGTAGGCATGGAAATAATTAAACCAGCCCAAGCATAGTAGCTATTTTGAAATGCTTCTTTGAATAAGTTTCGCTATACTGATTAGTTTGTGCAGCCTAACATCTCTTACTGCAGTTATCATCAGATACCCTCACAAAAATGCATGTGATTTCCCCACAGTGCATCTGCCATAAACAGAATTAGCCAACAAATACCAGACAAACCGTCTTTCTTGCCACTTGGAAACACACATATACACTCTTACTTTCTACACTAAGATCTTCCAACTATCTATATATGTGCACATACTCTTTAACTTCCAGTAAATTCAAGCAAATAACTGCCAAAACAATGAGAAAACCGGTAAGCTTACTGTTGATCACTATATTCAAATTATTTTAAGTATTTCTGTGCCGAGGATAGAGCCAGTGCAGAAATTATTGTATGCCATTGCTTTCCTGGCCAGCTGCCTGCAATTATTTTCTGCCCTCCTAATTCGTCGTCACCTGTCTTCCATTCCCTTTTTTCCTCCTCCTTTCCTTCTACCAGTGTCTTCTTACCAGACACAGTCAGTAACGCAGCCTGTTTCACCTCATTCGGACTAACTTTCAGCCATCTCCTGGAGGTTTGTCAATCTTAGGAACCACAGAACCTCAGCGCACACAAACCAGCGTAGGCCTTCACGTAACCCAAGTCAAAGCTTTCAAAACAAGCCTTGAGTTTAGAATGAGACACAAAACATACATAGGTAGACATGCTGGTAACGTGACCTTCCTGGAGTGAAAAGTATTCCAGAGGAGGTGTAAGCAGTAATGTAGCTGGTTCTCATTAGCATTCCCATACCCTGATTGTGCTGCTCCACATGCAACCCTTATCAACTTATCAAAGACCTCTACATGATCTCTGAGTTTTCACTGCACATTTTGTTTCTCTTTCGACAGTTGCTCTTTTCTGTTTAGAGATGAAAATTTTAGAGAAAAGCAAACTCCCAGTTACCTTGAGAGAACATAGACAATTTTCTTCTGAATGTTTATGAACTCATCATGTGAAGATTTTCAGTTGCTAGGTATTATGCTACTCCTGAATTGTCTTAAAATTTCTTTGTGCTTGTTAATTACAAAAACACTTTCCTTTCAATGGATATGAAAGTACAAGCAAATTAACATTGTAAGTTTACTTAGAGCACTTGAATAACAGCTCTCTAGATAAATTTAGCCAGAAGTTAAGGCCAGTATTTTGGTAGCCTGTAGTGACATATGGTATCTGAAGACACCAGACATCGAGCAAAATTTCTTGATTATGCCTTTTGACAGCTCTAATGCAAAGCTTATGTAACATCACTCCCTCTTACTCTGCCCAGTCTTTTATATAACCCACACTCTCAGACTCATTCAAAAGCTTTTCCAAGGCTTTTAAATTTGCCACTGCTAGCAAACAGATGAATGGAAAAAATGAATCAGCTCTGAAAGTACCTGTAACATTCCACCCCATAACCCAGAGCCCAGGACTGGAACAAGCTGAGAGAAAAGTGCTTGCCTACGGCATAATTGCAAATTAAGTAAATATATAGCCTACAACATAGTGCAAGCCTAATTTTTAAACGACTTATTTCGTTATAGTAGCGCTGGAATGTATTAACATTTATAAAATCTCTTCCACCTCAAAGATACTGGGCAAAGGAGAGATGGATTTTAACACTAAAACTAAATGACTGTAGTATATCTGCATAAATACAAGACCACAATTCAAAATACCAGATCCCAAGAAACAATGAATGTTATAAAATATTAGAAGTGCTGCAAATATATGGAGGCAGTATATTAGCTAGGGTAAAAAAAAATCAGCAGATGAATAAACCTGTTTCCTCACTAATTTCCTTGGTTACAGTAAGCATGTAATAGTGGTTGCATTCTTGCCAGAAGCTGATTGTTTATAAAGACATTTTTAAAATGTCTCTTAAGAGCAAACTGAGGTATTTGGACTTTATTATAAATATAGTGATAAAATACATGCACAACTTAAATGTTGTTTTAAATAATGCTAATAATTTAAGTAATGGCTAATCTGATAGCCATCAGAAGCATTTCTCAACAAGTACTATGACATGTTTGAGTTAGTAAGCCTCGTCCTTTATTCTGTGTCTCTCAAGAGACTCTAAGAATCCAAACCAATAAGCAACAAAAAAGTAGGTACTTTATAGTTCAAATACTGGAAAAAAAAAAAAAAAAAAAAGTTTTGAAATGTTTACTAAGCAGGCTGTCTAATTGACTATTTTAAATATAGAGTCCTAACAGAACAAAACTACAGCAGGAACAACCTTAAGAAAAAATCCAAAACGTCAAGCAGTAACAGACCCAAAGTTTTCAAATACACACAGGTTAAAACTTTATTGACATTTTAACAAATACATTATTAAAAATAAAATTAAAAAACAGAAGTTTCCTTATTCAAAGGCGACTCCGGTAAAAATATGGCGTCAGCTATACCTACAGAAAAACTACATTTGCAAAGTCTGACACTCTGCCAATACAACTTTAATTTTCAATTTATTGTTGAAGACAGGTATTTCTAATTGTTTTTTAACCTGTAAATAAATTAAAAGAAATGATAAGCAGTAACTTCATATTTCACAGCAAAAAGCACTAATTTGTCGAACTCCTGTAAAAAATGTTTTTTGCAGATCCATAGTCTCTGGAAAAAATAAACCTCAGTCAGTTAGGTCTGACAAAGTGTATGTGGTAATTTTATATTGCATTAACTTTTCAGGACATCTCTGCATGCAGCTGCCATTTCAACATTACCAAACAGTATAATGTCACAAAGCATAGGGAAAAACATTAATTTAAGAATGGACCAAAAACTTGGAAGCTAGCTGCCACTGCTTTGAATGATCACAAGAAGAATGTGGAACAACATTCAGAACACTGACAGTTTACCAAAGAAGAGATCCCCTTTCCTTTCTCATCCCCAACACACTCATTTTTGGTTTGCATAGAAAAGGGAATGTTTTGTCTGGTTTTGGTGGACTTTTATTTTTTGGCTTAACTATTACGTTGAAAAAAACCTACACTAAAAACCACAAAAGTTTGTGTGCTTTATGATAAATTCACATGGTAAGTATTTCACATTTGGGTACCATAGTTACACTTTTTGTTCAGGATGAGCAAAATGATTTTCCATTTCCCTTCCACATGTAACTTACCCAACTTTTTCTTACAATCACACCCAGAATTTCTAATGTTCTGTAGTTGTCCTTTAGTTGGCTGCCATGATTTCAGGCATTCTTATTAGAACACCATAGCCTCCTCCACAAAGGATAAGTAAACTCAGGTCTCCAGCCAGCTTATCGGTGAGTACCTAACAGTGATTATTCCACCAACTTAGACAACCCAGACTTGCCTCTGCAGACTAACATAACACTGTTTCTTCAAAAAGACAGAAGCACTTTGATTTTTCTCCCACGCAGAAAATACTGAATCCAGACAAAAACAAGCTTTGTGCACAACTATGAAACAACTGATCAGGTCTCCATTTCAGTCTCCATGGTATCCGTCCTTGAAGCAGTTTTATCTGCAGGTGTAGTCTCTCCATCTAGGTTCTGAATATCAGACAGATCAATGGCAGGCAACGGTGTTCTCCAATACAAGAATGAGTTATACTGACAGAATTCTTCTTGCTTTGAAAAGAGACAAATAAACAAAAAGGCAACAAAACATTAATGTGTATCACAGTATTAGAAAACAAACAAACAAAACTTAAAAAGAAAAAAAAACCATTAGCTATTTTTAAGGGAAGTACTGTAGAAAAATCTCATAATTAACTTTTGTCCTTTCAGATATTCTGGGTAAGAACTAGTGTATCACTTATTGGAATCACCTCTGCAACTCCACCCATTTGTTCAACTGGAAATCTTAGCTTAGAATGACACCGAAAAACCTATGCAATTATTGTACTTCACACAGAGAAATTGTTCGCTGTTTTTTCTTCTCACAACGGGATAGAAATTTCATTCACATTTAGAAGCTGGTATTCTGTATTTACATTTTATACTCAAGTACATGCTGAAAAAAAAAAAAAAAAAAAAAAAAAGAAAAAAAGGAAAAGAAAACAAACAAACAAACAAACAAGATCTCTTTAGGGGCCAGGAAGGAGAAAGTTTAGGAACTGTTAAGTCACACAAGAAAAACCTGTGAGGAATATACTACTATACTACTCAGAAGGTATAAGGCTCCAAAACCACTTTTTTTTTTTTTTCTCTTAAATCTCTGTTGGGAAGTGCAGTTTGCTTATAATAGTATGGCACTAATTAACCAAGGAATAAATTTTATAGACTGTGTGTCCAATTTGTGCATGTGTCTATAGAAGTGATATACGTAAGAACTGTAAAGAGGGGTTTTCAAGCTGTTCTTTAGGTCTTGAGCATGTACCTTCTCCTGGTGTATAGAAACAATGAATGCTGCCACAGACCTAAAATGATGCAGTTCTATATAACACTGCTTTGCATTTTTCCTAGCATGCAATTGGAATTATTAAACATTATACTTCAATGTCTCAGCACAAACAGTTACCAAAAAAAAGCAGTTTTAATGACTACACTGTCATAACTGTTTTGTTATGGCTGTTGAACAAGTTCATGCTTTGTCTGCTGATTCTGTAATTGAATAAGAAAAAAAATGTAATGTTAAAAATTCCCAGTAAGCATTGGCCCTAACCCTTCTCAGCTACTAGAATATATTTTTTTCCTTAATAATAAATAAATAATACATAAACTCATCATACTTTCTATCAAAAAAAAAAAAAACATTTTTCTATTCACTGCAACACAAACCTATCGTGAACTATAGCTTGTTGTACTAGGTAGCCTGTTTTCACAATCAACACCTGCGTTATTAAAGGCCTATAATATTAAAACAGGTTTGAAACGTGAAGACAGATCATAGCAACAGGATGATTGTATTGCCTGTAGAGTTCTCCTGATTTGCTAACGAAGTGCAGATTGTATTCACAGAAGATTAAAGAACTGAAGTTCCAATTAATTTGAACTGAGAGCAAAACCAATAAACGTGCCATGGTGACAAGATACGAAAACTGGAGTAAAAACAAACTAAAAGTAGCTGCACACATATATATTATTGTAAATTTATTTTTTTTATACAAATATATGAACATAATTTATATATTAACAACAAACAATAATCAAAATCTTCCTTGAAAACAACTGCCAGCAGCATTGTTTCAGAACCCACTGTCTACCTGTAGGAGTTCTCCCCATTTTGAATCTGAATTCTCCACTTTACATGTAAGTAGTTAATAAGGTGTTACCTCTCACATCATGAGAGCCAAGTACTTAAAGCTGGAATACCTCTGGGCTATCTGTTTTGTATGCGCTGCCTAATGACAGAATTTTTGTTTGAAAGACATAACGTAAAACCTCATAACCACAACGATACGCAGTCTCTCATTTTGGACTCAGACCACCTATGGGATTAATCTCATGAGTACTCAAGACTCCAGAGCATCAGTGTTTCATTTTATGTCTTTTTTCCAGCAAGATTCAGTGTGAAAGTGGACAACACTAAGGAGTGCAGGAGACAGAAGCAAACATTCAACCTTAATATATAAAATGCAAAAGAAAGCATTAAATACTTCTGTTCACTTAAATATCTTTTAAAACATGTTTTGCGAAAAAAAAAAAATCTAGTTAGGTACGTAGATAACAAGCTCAGAGATGCAAATGCTTAGCTTTAATGGATTTAGTTGTTTATTTTTTAAGGAGTTAATTTATATATATTTATATATGTAAGTATGTGTTCAAATGTAACTCATATAATATTTCTTCTCTGGCCAAATTAAGTATGATCATCTTTAACCTTAACAAAAGCAGTGTAAAAGTAACAGTACCCTGATCATGGTTATTACTGCAACAAATTATACAGGCCAGAAAACAGCAAAGAATAATACCAACCTATGGCTGTGTTTTCAGAAAAGTGCAAAAATCATCGTAATAAGTATTTATCTGTGTGAAAGCTTCAGAATATACAGGTTGGACATGCAGAAGATTAAAGAAACACTGCTTGCCTGCCATTAACCATGAGAGCGTGTGAGAGAGACCTTTCCGAACAATACTTTATTTAGGTAAGCAAACTCTTAAAAACACAGCCCTATAAAAAAATATAAAGAAGCCTGACAAAATTACTTCAGATAGCGTTATCTTTCTTCTTACTGAGTGGAAACTCACGTAGCCTTCCTTACTGCCTTCCTATCACACCTACAGCTTATGTAACTATACCTAATAACCCAAAACAAGGTTAAAACTTTGTTCAATTTGCTTGCTTCAGAAGAGGCTTGCCATCTTCTTTTCCAAAAGGATGAGCCTGGATTTAAAAGGAACAGCCTAAAAAGGGACGTTTAATTTTCATGGCCTTTTTCAGCAGTTCCTTCGTGCTTCGGTTCTACTAATAACAATAAAAAACGTCTAACCCCCGCGGCCGGGTTAGAGGGCGTGCTGTCCCGCACGCACCGGGCGCTCCGTAACCCCGCCGGTGACGCCGATCCGTGTTTATCTCCCCGTGCCACGCCGCTCACGGGGCGGCTGCCGGCAGCCGGGGCCGGGGCCGGGGCCGGGGCCGGGGCTGCGGCCGCTGAAGGCCGAGCCGCGGGGGCTCCCCGGGCACCGGGGGGTGTGCCGGAAGGCGGGGCGCAGCGCCCCGGCCGGCCCCACAGCAGCGCCAGGCGCCCGCCCCTTCGCCCCGCAGAACGGGGCGGGGGGGAACGGACAGGGCAGGGAAGCACCGGGCGCTCACACCGCCGCCAGAGGCCGCCGCGCCGTTACCTCGTCGCCCGCCGCCTCCTTGCCCCGGCCGCCGCCTCCCTCCGCCGGCCGCCCGTCCTGCGCCGCCGCCGCCGCCCCCCGCCGCCGCCGCCTCCCCGTAGCCGTGGCCGTGGCCGTGGCGGCGGCCGCGTCCCCGCCCTGCTCGTTGCGGGGCCCGCCGCCCCGCAGCCCGTGCCGCTTGCCCGGCGGCGCCTCGGCTTCCTCCAGCTTCCGCTTGGCGGGGCCGGCGGCGGGGGCCGCCTCAGCCCGGGGCCGCCTCTCGGCCGCGCGGGGCGGCGGCGGCTCGCGCAGGACGCGCTTGCAGGGCACGTGACACACCAACGGCTCCGAGCCGCGCTTGGCCATCGGCGGCACCGGCGCCGCCGCCTCCGCGGCACGCGCGTCCACCGCCGCCCCCACCGCCGCCGCCGCGCGGGCAGAGCGCATGCGCCCGCCCCTCGCTGCCCGCCGGCGGCGCCGCGGGGAGGAGCGCGCCGTGACGCCCAAGGGCGGGCGGCGCTCGCCAGGCCCCGCCCCCGCGGCTTCGCGCGGCGCTTCCGCCCGGCTGCTGCGCCCCGCCCCTCCCCCGGGGAGGCGGCGACCCCAGCGCGTGGGGCTTGAAAGCGCAACGTCCCGCGCGGCCGTTGGGCGCCTCAGAGGCGCCAGGCTCCCCCTTCTGCCCTCCCCAGCCTCACACGAATAAAAGCACACCCGACCGTCTGACAAACTTAGTCCCCGCAAAGAACCAACACGCTGAAGGTTATGCAGCATTTTATTTTACACTCACTATCACATACAGTTTAATAGTGACCTAAATTGTCTCGGCTTCTGCTGACAGACAGCTTAAGCGTTTTTGTTTCTGTTTTTTTTTTTTCCCCTGCGTACACGACTGAGGAACTGAGTTTGATCACATTGAATAACACACAATTATCCCCATCAATAAAAACACAAATGGTGAATTTTAAGAACTCATAAATAGGACCGCAGGTAAAAACACTAACTCATACAACTTATTCACAACATTATTCGGCTTCCAACTGTTAATGCAGCTGTTATACATAGAAGGAAAACAATGGGAGAAAATTGGCATTTTCCAAACAAGAAATAGAAGCACATCACTATATACATGATAAAAGCAAATAAAAGCATTTCCTAAAACAGTCAAAAAATGGCACTTGTGACAATGTGCTGTTGCAAAAAACAAAACCAACAGAACAAAGGATATCAACATTCAACCAGAATGCAAGAGTTCAATTGCTTAGTTGTAAAAAACATCACACTTCAAATGTAACTAAAGACTGGTTAAGAGGCAGAAATTCGGCAATATTACAGGTGTAGCTACTCAACAACTGCATAATCAACATTCATCTAACTTTGTCTGATTTCAAAGAACTTATTCAAGGAAAACAAAATAAAATGCTAATCACATTTTATCCAAGGGAAAAAAAAAAAAGTCAAAATGAAGGTAAAGCATCACCAGAAATTGAAGTCCATTCGTTAAAAAGAATGAATAGTACAATAAGAAAATGAAAGTAACTGAAGACTTTTTCTTTCTTTCTTCCTTTTAAAGGTGCTCAAGGGTTTTTCTTTTAATCTACTTGTAATACGTGTGTTTCAGCTTTAGACATTGTTCATGGAGCAGGGTTGATTAATGGAGTTAAATCCTGTTGGTACAGCGTAGGAAGAAGAAATAGTTCAAGTAAAGCTCTAACTGAAAACTTCTGTAGTCCAGAAGCCTTTGCTCTCAATAAGGATTCCGAGCAGAAAGAGGCATAGTATTGTAACATCCATGGTCACTCTCTTTCATATGCAGTGTTGAAATTATTTAAAAAAAATAAAAATAAAAAATTGTGTTTTTCCTCCATGCAAACTTTCGGCTTAGAAATGAAGGCACAAATGTCCGGCCTTAACAGGAAAAATCCATTAGTTAATAATGGAACTATTAAAGTAACTATGACATCATCCTGCAAAAAGGGACTAGAAATAATGGAAAGCATTTAAACAAGTTATTGTCCAGTGCCATTATGTTCAAATACTAAAAACAACCTTGATTCCTTACCACAAGCTTCTTGCATTTTAAAGAAAGTTCTGAGTAAGGATGAAGGTTGGTACTGAAATTAACCAATACATTAAGAAAACAAATGGCTACCATGACACTTCCTCTCAGTACAGTAATTATTAATGTTTTCTCATTTATATAACTTGAGTGACAGAAGATTCAGCTTTTCTTGTATGAAGATTCAGACAGGATAAATATCCACCAAAGCCTCATTAGACAGGAAAAAAGTTAGGATAAGGAACCAAGAAGTAAGCCAGGGTAGCATGGGTAAGGTGCCTAAAGCTACAATGAAATTGCCTGCCAATTGTCCTGCATATGCTGACTTAGACAATGAAGCCACGAGGTTACAGTACATTATATTTCACAAGTAGCCTTTTTTTTTTTTCTTTTGAGAAAGAAGGATTTTTTTTCTGTCAAAATTAAGATATATGGCATGGATAACAGCTTTGTTATTAACTTTAAAAAAGAGAAGAGTTTTCTGTTAGGTACATCTTTAAAACTTTGGCTTAAGCAGGAAGTGGGTGACTCAAAAATCAATCCATTTTTAAGACTGCAAAGCATTCAATATTTCAATTTCAACACTAAGGGACTAATCAGAACTGGTTTATTCCTGAACTGAGGTTAGTATACTGGTTTTCTGTTACATGCTGCTCTTCTTCACTTGGTTCTCCACTTTAACTGAGTATTTCAAACTGCCTACCGATTCTGCATGTCAATAAAACTGTTAACACTGTTACAGGCAAAAATTATAATTTTTAACAATAATCTACTTCCTTCTTATTTTTGGTTCCACAGAGAACACTGTAACAATTCTTTTGGTTATTTTATCTGTCCAGAATCATATTATCACTTTTGAACCATTTCAGATTTTGTAATTTTAAATGTATGTTTAAAAATACTTTCTTAAACATGACACAGAAAGTACATTAAGTACCTCCAAGCAGAGAAAAAAGGAAATCACTATGGATCTGAGAAAAATGAAGCAGCATATGCGGAAAACTAGCCTGATTCTGGTGAACATTAAGTTTTATACCCAATAAAACATTTTTGTTTTTAAATTCATTCCAAAGCATAAAGACAGTGTATGCAAACATTTCCTCCTCCATTTTCACTATAGTACAAATATGCATGGCATAGTACATGTCTGGATAGCAACATAGATATTAAGAAAATAGACACTATCTAAATCTTATTAGGAATAAGAAGGCACCACTGATTTGAGGTTGTGTCCAGACAGCACATCACTCAGTCCATTTTACATTTGATCCTAGCATTCAAGTCAACTTTTTTTTTTCTTTTCTGACTAACCTACTCAAATCACTCTTATTCTGGTTTTCTCACCACAAACAACACACATTCATAGTAGTATTTCATCATGGAGAGTTCATTCACAGTGTAAGTTGACAGTACAGATTCTTTTTCCACCTGGAAAAAAAAAGCTCAAGTTTTCAAAACACCCTCTCTTCAAGCACTACACAAGTTTCTCTTAGTATGAAAGAAAATGCTATAAATTTACTACCCACTGATTTTTAAGTCCATCTGTACACTTTCCAACACACGACGAATGTAAATTTGCAACATAATTACACACATTTACCTCTCCTAGAAGTTATTAGTCTGTGGCATTAGCGTGAACTAACTTCAAGGTAAAAAATCATTGAAGGAGTTTGACCAGTCTCTACAAATAGTACTTAGTCCAAACTGTATCTTCTTACCTCTATATGGAATCCATACTGCAGTATAACATTTTTTATATCCTCGTAGCTTAATTCTATAGAAAGCTCATTTGCCAAGTTTTCAAAGTGGTAAAGTAGAGGACCTACAGTACAGAGATACAATGAAAATGCTATAAACTTCTTTAAAATCAAAAGCACATACTGAAAGTGTGAAAAATGTTAATACCCAGACTCACTAAATTCAAACATGCTGCTATTACTCAAGTATAATTCTTATAATACATTTCAGAATCAGGGCAAAATTAAAAACAAATAGTTCAACTGCTTATTCAAGAATGAAGTCTCCTATGCCACCAAACTATGTTTTCTGTATCCTAAACTTCTGTATCCTAAACTCCCTTCTACCAGTCTAGCACCATTGCTGTCTGTACAAAAGAGAAGGCAGGATACCTGTGGTCTACTCAAGAGCTACGCTCACTACGACTCATCAGTGACTGATGAGTTTCTACTGTACAAACTACACAAAAGTCTCTCTCTGTCATACTGTACAAATGTCTGAGTTTTGTCTGCCAGTCCCTCACCATGGGAGACCTAATAATTTAAGTCTGTCTTCTTTCAAACTAAGGCATCCATAAATCTCCTTCCCAAACCTTCTACTTCGGAAGATTAATTAGACAACTGACTAAGAAAAAAAATCAAAGATTTCTACAGGCAGAACAAGTTTTATTTTCCTAGGAAAACAGCAAGAAGAATACAGAACACTATACTTGTGATGCATAAATGAGAAACTTGCCACTGGTAAGCCATACTTTTCTATTTAATATCAGGTGTTGACTTGTTTGTAACTAACAAACACATGCTGAACACAGTTATTATATTATCTCAGATAATTTTGAAACCATGTTTTTAGCTGCACAGAGTTTTCAATACAGACACTAATTCCACTACTCCTTTCAATTACTGGATGCCTAGTACTTGTGAGCAAACAGAAGTCAAGGGTTGCAGGAAGAAAGGTTGGTCATACTTGCCTACATTTATCCATATTCCGCCAGGCTTTAGTATTTTCCATATAGTATCAATATAATCAATAACATTATGTGCCGTATCAATGAAAAAGCAAGTTGCTATGCAGTCCCAAGTATCTGTGCAAGAAGAACAGATTGTATAGATTAAATTGTTTCTTCCTCTGTAAAAATTCTTCATTTAACACTAATGTTTGTTTACACACTCAGGATTTCCTTTAACTAATAGTAACAGTTGAACACTTTTCATTCAGTTGTAAACTTCAGTTTAGAAGAAACTAAGTGTGAAACATTTTGTTCTATGCTAAAGACATTTCAGCTTAGACCTTTGCAGTCTACATCCATATATATACACACACCCACAAATTCTAAAATAGCAAACACATATTAATTATACATTTTATAATTAATTCATATATTGTAAAATATAAGAATCATGTAACATCCTAAGTTAGAAGGGACCTAGAGGGACCACCCAAAAATCAGACCTTGTCTGAGAGTGCTGTAACATTATAACATGTTTTATATAAATGAAAACCCAAGCATCCCATTATGCACTCACCTGTCCTAAGAACCTCATTACCAAATTGTTAACATACAAATGCAAAAATATCCTGTGATTTTGGGCCTTTCTAGATACATTAATATCTAGAAGAATACTAGCCTGTACACTAAGCTGTACTTCCACAAATAACACAGCTTTAAAACATGCGCATATTTCTCCATTTGTTATTTATTAGCAAAATTTAGCAAGCAGGATCTTTCAAGAACTACCTTTTAAAGCATGTCTCCCTGTCTGTCTCTAAATGTACACCTGAATTTGTAAATTTTAAACTTCTGAAATATTAAAAAAAAAATAAAAGTCTTAATTTATTTCCAGCAATGGATACTCTAATATAAGATCACATCTTCACAAAAGCAGACAACTGTAAGGAAGACAACCTCCAAGAAAATACCTGGACAACTACCTATGCGAAAAAAAAAAAAAAAAAAGAAAAAGAAAAGGTTGATTAAAAACTATTTTGTTCTGGTGAAAAACTGCTATAGGAATAAAAAGGATGGAGAGCTGAAGCCAGAAAACAGATACACTAAAAGATAATCCAATACTGTGTAAGGAAAAGAATAGTAAAAGCTATTTAAGCTTACCATATAAGCTTACCTCATGTTTTCTTATTATTTACTCAACCAACTCTAGAAGTGTTAATATACATATAAAAGAAGTGGGTAATTGCTACCTTTGATTAAATCATGAATATGTAACTGGAAGTATTAAATAAGGTCATCTGCAGGTTAATCCAACAAGAGGTTGGTCACAGAAGATTACTTCATAGCTGCAATGAGGACAGCGCAACTAACCTGATACCACAAGAAAAAATATTGGTATTTGTACTAATGTAAGTTTCAATCTTTGCTCCTTATTAACCCCATCACATTTCTCTGAAATACTATTAAGTATTGTAAGTATATATACTTATACGTAATATTTATATGTATATCCAATAAGTATCTATTTGCTTTTACAATAGAAAACAAATCAATACAAAGTACTTGTCTTTGTATGTTTTACACTGAAGAAGAAAATGGACTCACTATATTGTTCTTTGAAACACCATTTTTCTAAATCAAGTAAATTTTTCCTAAATACTCCCATGTTGTTTTTTTCTGAAAGAGATGACTGCAACAACCATCTGTTATGTTAGGATGTGTTTTTTGTTTGTTTGTTTGTTTTGTTTTTTTTAATAATCAAAAAGAAAGGAAAAGCTGATTTGGAATAAAAAAATCTTGCTACAGCTAGCCCTTCCTCCTTAATGCTTGTAGATACAGTTCTATTCTATTTATAATGATTTCTTAACTGCCTCATAACAAATATTCTGAAGATAAAGCTACACACAGTCTAAAGGATGCTTTTACTCACTGCACTCAGAGTAAATTTCTTGAAAATCCCCTGCCGTCATAGAGAAGTTTGAACCAGAAGGAAGACTGTGAGGATCAACATCAGGGAAATAAATTGGACGTATCTGATCAGCAGATCTTCTGTTATTGCTAAACTGATGAATCCAGGGATAAAGCTTACATGAGTTAACTTCAGAACATCTGCAAAATACAGAAACGAGAACAATTCAGTTTCAACGAATTACTTACGTATTATCTAGAAATGCAGGTGACAAACTTTCAACATGCATTGCTGTTTTAATGATGAAAAAGCACATCTCTAAAGCTAGAGGTTTTCTAAAGCACTTACCTAGCTCGTAACATTTCAGACAGTTCATCAATTTATGAACTGAACAAAATGCCAGTGTGACACACAACCACAAGTTGGTGCCATACAGTTGGCACAACACAGTAACTACCTTTTGTTCTCTTTTTCTTTTCTCCTTTTCACCATTTTTATCATCTTTTCAACTGAAAACTATTAAGATTCTTTCATTGGAATTATGAAATTTGTGATTTGGTATATGTAGCAAAGCTAAGTCTTTTTTTTTTTTTTTTTTTTTTTTTTCCTGTTTAAAAAAGGATAACATTAGTACCATGCTTGTTTTCAATTTCCTTGGCAACACTGGCTTTTCTGCCTTTTCTGGACCACAGCCATATGGGTTTTGAAAACAAAAAGCATTTTTCAGATGCTAACTGAAAGCATGTGTTTAAATTTAAAAAATAATAATCCTATTTTGCAAAGGGTAATAGTTTTGTGCTAGATGTCACTAAGTTAGTAGTATCTGGGGTGTTGCAGTTATGCTATAAGCATATGCTAAGTATGTAGTAAAACAGAATTTGTGGGTTGACATGACCAATGAAGTGAATATCTATTTTTGAAAGTGATAATAGCATAAAAGTATAGAAATAAACTTTTCCCACAGTCCTGCAAAATCAGCATATAATTTTAAAAATGAAGAATTTTTCTTTCCCTGTGCATCACCGAATTTTGCAGTCAAGCTCACTTACAAAGGCACAACACAGTTACACAGGCATAACTAAATATTCAGGGAGAACAAAGGACACATCTGTCCCATAAAATACACAAATATCTTTGTACTGGAAGCAGTCTTACCATGTTATAGAAAATGCACTTTATGCTGGTAGATAGGAAACATCCGTGGCAAAGACTTTGAAATAAAAGGTCTTACTTGCTCCATGATGTCATATTTCATTTTATCAATAAAAAAACACAGAACTCCTGTGTTATGAGCAGCAGTATACAGAGATAATTAACCATTTCTATACATAACAGATATATAAATATCAGATTTATGCAGTCAATCAAAGAAAACAATTAGGCATAAAGCCCTGATAACATGGGCACCATTTTCTTAAAGACATTTCTGGTTTGGCTGACAAAAAAAAAAAAAAGTTGGCCAACTGCATTAACTATTTTAGCATTCTCCATGTGCTCACAGTCAATCTGTATTAACTTCAGAATACTTTTGTGTAACAATGAAATTTTCCAAAAAGCAATGTAAAGATGAGGTACAAGTAAATCAGAATGGAAAATGTTCCTGAACTATAAGGGAAAACACACCTCACGGTATTTTTTTCAGCACAGAGTATTTTCATGCAGACTTCTCAACAGTTTTATAAGGAAGTATCAGTTTAATATAAGAGACAAAAACCTGTCCATAGTCATGCTTGTCAACTCTCCTTTGCACTTCAGCTAAATACTGCAGTCCTTTAGAATTCCATTCTTTCAACACAAAGTGTTACTGAAGTTAAAAGCTTTAACTAAGACTGTGATGCTTTTTGTTTCTTTCCAAGTAGGAGCAGGTAGTTTTTATTGTGCATCATTCAGTCTAAAAACACTGCTCTGACAAAGATGGCTAGGTCCAATCTTACTTTTAAGCACTGATTTCAAAATAAAATTTTGAACTGTTTTCATTCTAAGGCATTCATGGACATGCAACAGATAAAATTTATTTTAAATATTCACAGTGACCACTGTTAGGCATCGATGCACTTTCTATGTACAATGCTATGAAATTTCATCCCCAGTGAGAAAATCTCACAACTTCAGAGAATTAAGTTTTGTATATATGTTAAAAATTAGCTGTTATCACTCTTCATACAGAAGACTTAAGCTGCTGTATCACATCTAGAAGTCCACTGTAGAAGTTGGCTTGATATTCAAGACAGTATTTTTTTTCCTAAAAATAAAATGCGGTCGGACAGAGGAAGAACACAGATTCAAACTGTAAGCATACAGTAGCAAAATCCTCAATTTTATCAACTGAAAACAAAATTTAATTAAGTTTAGATTGTAGTTAAAGGCTAATTTGCAAATTTTTCAAGATCCTTCTTATCCATCCTTAACTATTACGTTCAGTTCATATTGACCATTGCTGTTTCTTCCAGTTTCGGGAAGGCAAACATCCATTCCAGAAGGCTAACTAGGAACAGACAATAAAGACTAGATCCAAGTTCTCAAATGTCCCTAAAAACTTCCTCGCAGACATCTGATCATCTAGTTAAAGCAAAGACCATGGTCACATCTGGCAGAAAGGAATCAACTGAAATGACTGGAATTCAGTCAGCTTAGCAGTTATCTGTAATCTCTTTCATGCTAATAAGAAAACTTTTAACTGATAACTCACTCAGCAAAGGTAAAGATTACAGAAGCTGAGCCAAACTCAGTTTGACTGTATAAAAACTAATACTGTTAGCAAGTCTATGATACATATTTAGCAAAATTGTGTATATTTTATATAAATAGGAAACATCCCATAAGTGTCAGATGCTAAGAATTATTACTATTGCAAACTAAAAATACTTTCAGGGGAATTCCACATATAGAGATGCCATATTTAAGGTAGATGAAAAACATGTCATAGGTTTGAACCAATATGACAGCTTACTGGTGCTCCTAGGCATGGTAAATGAATAATTTTATAATACTTTGTATTGCTTCAAACACTATATAGAGCTAAGAGTCAAAAGGGATGTAAAGCTAGGGAGGAGTGGGAGGTGAATTTCTTTCAGTAACTGCAAGGTATTAGATCAGCTCAACTGTAATATGCAATTGCAGATGACAGTCATTTGAGAATGTAAGAAAAAAAGGAGTAAATATATTCTTAGCAACTACCTATTTTCTTTGCAGTGACTACCACTGTTTTACCCAGACATGCAACAGACCAGAAACAGTGTTTGCTAGCACCCATCCTCCCCCTTTTATTTTTGAAGAGTAAGCTATAACAAATTTGGTATCATCACAGTCTGTGGAGGACAATCACTGTCTACAAACAGGGCTCAAGTATCATGACAATATAGAATACAAGTTCAGGTGTTTTCATCAAAGAAGAGATTCAGATTGAAGAACCAGCAAACTGTATACTTGGTCTCTGAACTGGCTACAAACTCACCAGGAATACAACAAAACCCAGTCCTCTTTCATATATCCAGTCTCTCCACCCTCAATCTTACAGGAACAGTTGCATTCAGTGCCTTGTTTCCTCTCTAAAAAGCTCCTTATGAGATAAGTAATTTCCATCACAAGTGACAGAAAACCAAATACTAAAATGTACTTCAGATTAAGCCTACGTAGTGCAATTTATTAATTCAAATTTATAGCATAATTGTAGAACTATTAGCTGTAACATTTTAGCTGTTGTCCAGCAACAAACTTGCTTACAAAGCTGTGTTTGTAAAGTAGTTTTTCATTTAGAAACAGTGTCTAAAATCTCAGTACGGAATGTAACATTGGAAGAGGTTTCCTCTGCCACTAAACACCACCACTAAATACCATGCATAGTTAGTCCCTGTTTGAAACCTGAGATAGGTGTGCTTTTTCTTTCAGAAACAGGTATGAAATAAAAGCCATAACATTCAAGATTACACAGGAAATCTGTGGTATAATCCAGACATTTCAAGTTTCATAACTTAACACCCATGCACCCTGATGTAATCTTAATGACTTACCCATTTAACTCAGATACGTTTCTCTTCACCCAGTTATCCCACTAATTATTTTCATCAAGACATTCTAAAAAATAGTTGTTTGCATCCTGTGTTATGAATTAGAAACCCATTCTTTTGAGTTTTATATATTCAACTTTTTCTCATTCATAACTTTGCCTCACTGATTCATACCTGCAGGTTTTGGCCAAAAAGTAAAACATAAGCTATGTACCTGTTGAGTACGAAGTTAGAAGAAAAGAGCATAAAGAGGCTCCATTCGTTTCCTTGGCAAGCATAACCGAGCATAGCTATTTCCCACGCCAATCTACCCAGCCCAGCACCAGGTACCAAGATATTGACCTTGGAGAAATCCCTGCAACAAAATAAAAACAATAGTTAAATCTTGATCTGATACTTCTTAAAACTTACAGAGGTTCAGTCACACATTTTCCCCCATGTATTTAGATATTATAAATATTTCCTGTAAGGTTTTACTTCTTAAAGGCAAATGGAGCCAGTTCAGGTCAGATCAGTTTTTTACAGTCAGAATAACTCATAGGAAATGACACAGAAGAACATATGCAACCCTTATTGAATAAAGTACATAATTATAAAACAAAATATTTCTTTTGAAAACTTACAGTTATCAAACTAAAACAATCGCCTAAGTGAACTGCAGGAAGGAAGAACATGATTATATATCACCATTTCTTTTTCTGTGGAGCCTGTTGATAGCTCCTAAATACTATGGGTATCTTCTCGCTAACATCGCATTGAAAAATAAACAAGTATTTTGACATCAGCAAAACTTTCCTGATCTGACGAGCAAATCAGACTGCAAACTTACAAGTAGCAACCTTCTCAGCAGCTAGGGGTGTTAAATGTGCTGTTCACCAACTTCACTCTAGTCAATACGGTTCACCAACTGGTGAATGCTGTTCACCAACTCCAATCCAGTGACAAAGGATTTCCTAAACCAAAGTACAACACAGCTCTCTACCTCTTCACTTCCTGTAACTAGACATCATTTGAAGAATACTGGAAGATGTCCAGCACTGTGTAGTTACCAAGAGATTTAGAAAACCCTCTCCCAACTTCCAGGTCAAACAGCTAATAAATAGAAGAACTAAGAATCTAAAACCTTTTTCTCTTTCAGGCAGAAATGTAGTAAACACACATTCTAATCAGTATATTTGCATCACAGCACAATTAAACTTGCATTCCTGAAGCAAAAACAACCCCAACACAAAGCTGAAAAGATACGCCATCTAAAAATCATTTTTCCAGTTTCCGTCCTGAAAAAAGACTTTTTAGTTTCATATACCAAAAATGCTAGTTCACCTTCTCTTTTGCATGTTACCTTCAAAGACAAACATACATGTACATATATATATGCAACTATGGGAAGGAAGCCACAATAAACGTTGTGAATATGATGAAGAATATGACGAAGAAAGCAAAATACAAAGCCTCTTACTATTTAAAAATCAGGATGCCAGAAAGGGTTCAAAAGACCTTGTATGCTGTGTAATCATGAAGATGAATCTGGGAGGTACATAAATTCTAAAAAGCAGTACATGAACGTGATGACCCTAACACGGGAGAAAGTACGATCCTCGTCTAAAGGCCTCACAAACTAACAAAGCAGTTTGAACACTGCCTTTTGGTGTACAGCTTAATCACGTAACCAGTGAATCGTTCCAAACTGAAAAATTGTGTTTCCTTTCATTCCTGATTTTCATTCCAGTATACATAGATATTTTGTTTTCTAATTATCGAGAAACAGGAAGCCAAGACTTTGCTATTATTTTAGAGTAGTTTTGTGAAGTAAGAATTCTCCTTATGTCTCTCCTAGATGAAAAACCTAAAGCTAACCATAAGCTAGTTGTGAAGTCTTATGCCACTTCCGAGAATATATTCCATTAATCAAAAGAGGCATTTTTTTCTTAAAACAACCTAATGAAAAGTGTTGAACAGGCATAATTACAGCTTATAATTCAACGTTTATTTATTCATCCAAAAAAAAAATCATCCAAAATAATATATTAATAATATTTAAATACTATAAAGCTCTTGCATTTCTGAACTATTTTCACAATTCTCTCTCTAGAAAATAGTTGGTTTTAACTGCACTTTCCTGTGCACTTTTATTAAGGGACTGAAGTCTAATTTGATGTCTACCTATAGTCTTTGCATCAATTGCTAGGAACTGATGGTGGCCACCAACTTCATTTCAGTATACAGAACACAAAAAAATAAACTGAGTAAAGTAAAATCTGAGTCCAAGAGTACTGACATTAGTATTCCAAAATAGTTTAAGAGCATTTTTTTGAGCTATCATCCAGTAAATCAGGTATGCTTCAAACTCATGTTTAAAAAATCTCGAGCATTGATAGTGTCCTGATATCAAAAAAGTGCTCAAATACCTCTTGTTTATCAAGATTTAAATGGAATTGCTAGTGACAAGCTGTGATGAATTAAAAAAAAAATGAAGGCATGAAACGAGTGGTAGTAGGAACACTCCAATGCCCTATACTATTTTTGAACCTTTAAAACTAAAATATTTAACTGCATGAAAACAATTTTCTTAGCGGCTGAATAGTTGTAAGACAACTAAAGAAGCAAGAAAAACTTGCCTTGCTGTGGTAGGTATGCAATTGCAGCAACAGTAAAAATCATAGAAAGACATAACCCCAGACTGTGATAACTGACAGTAACAACCAACAGTGATCCACAGTCAAACTAGCCTTGAACTAACAAGCATTAGCAGGCTTTCTAAGACACAGTGCCTGTGGGGCACTAAGGGAGAACTACTGTTAACCTATTGGGATGTGGGGATGACAGACGAGGAAGAGGTCTAACATTGGACTGCTTGGATCAACTATTGATCCTGCAGCAACCTCTCAGATAGAGGACAAATACTGGAAACAACTACAATCTCTCATGCGATTTTGCAGTGTGATATATCATCAGTTTTTAAAAGTTAAATGCTATTAATGAAGATGTATCTTTTTTAAGGGGAAAACTATACATGTTAAAAAGAGGCCAATCACACTTTAACTGAACAAAAAGATGGTATTGAAGCAGTAAACTGAAGTTAAGCAAAAAAAATTAGCATGTGCAAACACAAACCGTTTTCATGAGAAACACTGAAATCCAATGTTATATAATGATAAGAAGGGATCAGAAATATACAGCCTGTAGAGAGAAGATCAATGCAAATATTGGCAAAGAATCACCCTGTGGGATTCAGACTCGTTCTTTCCTGATGTCTTATCTGCAATGTTTGTAAATTTAGACAGTGAACACATCCAGTTCTCAGTATTTTTAATTCTTTTACTGTAGTCTAATTTCAGAGTTTTTTTGTTTTTTTTTTTAATACAACTGCTTTTCAGATAACATACTGAATAATGAAGTTAGCTAAAAAGTAAAATCACTTGAAAAGCAGCTCTTCTTCAAAGTTGTCAATTTAGGCACAGACTTCAGTGGATTTACATGCATCAGTGGATTGGAGTAACACTGAAGATAACACTTGCTCTTAAATCCAACATTTAAAGCAAAGTTTCAGCTAAATCACAGATCTGGATTAAAAACTCTAAGTGGACAGATGTATTCTATGTTAAATAAAATTGTATAAAGCAGAAGCTTTACTGTCACTAAACTGTGTCTGAGTACATTCAAAAAGCCCTTAGACTGTGAATTAAAATTAAATTAATTTCCCCAAATTAAATGGAAACTAAGCACTGGCCACACTTCTTCTAAGCTGTCCTGACAGTATCTTGAAAATAAAGTACACTGCTGAACTAGAAAATACATTTAAATTTTAAGTTACAGCTGGTTTCAGAGGCCAAGTTAATGAATAGAAGCTTGGAGAAAATACCTAAGCCATAGAAATTTATAAACTAATTTAAAGGTTAATCATTTCTTTGGTTCCTTTCTGACAAGAAATTGGATCATAATATCCTTTCACATAAGTAGAAATGGTAACAGTAGAAAAGAAAAAACAAAAACAATGCCAAAAAGGAGGATGCTTACTTCGATTTTGAACTTTGTGTTTCCCCATAAAAACGCTTTAACAATAATGTTCCATCAAGAAATAGAAGTGTTTTACTATTTTCTCCTACAGAAAACAGTGATCATAGTTCATTCAGGTCTAAGAAATTCAGATGAGTTCATTAAAAGGCAGATAATCCTGCGAGCTGAAACGTATGATGAAATTCCAACATAATTAATGCAGACAATCTACTGCTTCTTCAGGAAGAGTTTTATCTAATGGAACTTCACTTCAAACTGCCTTGTTGATGCTAGTAACATTTTCTGTACTAAGCAGAAAGAAGGAACTACTTCTGAAGAGGAATAAAAGGCAGGAACTGCTTTTGCCTTCTGACTTTAGTTTTAGGTGAGTCTTGTCAGAAGACTGGACTGAAACAAAAGATAACAGCAACTCCTACTCAAAAGAGTGTTCAGATTTACAGCTGCTTTCAAGCATGGCTCGCATCTCTTCCACATCCCAGAAGAGCAAGCATATAAAGCACCTCACTTCCATTGCCCACCAACAGAACTGAAGCAGGTGAGACTTGTAGAGAACAGCAACTACGTAACACCCACATCCATGAAGCAAAACATACTTGGACAGTTTCAAAAATTTATATTCCTTTTTCATATGACTCTAGCATAAGGAACCAATACAAATGATGTTGACCAGAAGCGGAATATATAAGTCCAATGAAGCCATTAAAAAAAAATAAGAGATTGACTGTAGGGACAGTTTCTCTAAAGTATTTGTTTCTCCATCCTTCTCACTGCAAGATACATCCACGCAAATCTGCTTTCATTACCAAGTACCAACACAATTACAGGAAGTTCACACGAAATATCTGAAGTGATACATCCACCTTGAGATAAGTTAGCCAAAAGCAAAAGAGAAACCAAGCAATCTGCCTGGTGTTGCCATTTCATCATGCCAGATTCCACTCCACGTTCTGCTCTCACTAACTGAAAACTAAACAATAGCTAGTGTAAAGTATGTACAGGTGCATTATTAGCAATCACTGAAGAAGAATGTCCACAATTAATTGTCAGCTAAATTAAAAGCTTAGTTCTGGCCTATTATATTTTATAAATACAAGGTTAACAAATTATAGCATTACAAGTTTAAACTGAAATGTACTTTCTGGCTAAATGGCAGAATCATTAACTACGCAATTCTTACAGTAGCTGTTTCTTCCTAGCTTCTACCAGCACACTTCTACTTAAATTTACGTAAAAGAAACCACACATTACTATTTAGACAGTGTGCGTTGTTTTTTGTTTTAAACATGCCAACACAGTTACAAAGGTACCCACACATGTGCAGCAGTTTTTATAAGACACGTAACTTCTGTTTGAAACTAAGGCTAGAAATACATAACTAACAAAAATCTACAGGAGGTTACCAGACGTCTTCCCTACTTTCACCTTCCAGAACGAAGTGCAATTCTCATACTTGCTGCTGTCACAAGTATCTTTCCCTTTATCAAGCCTGTCTGAATTTAAGAAGCTTAAGTGCAGACTGTGCACTTAGTTACATGGTCTAAAATTTTGGGTAGACCTGTGTGGTGCCAGGAGTTGGACTATACGATCCTTATGGGTTCCATGATTCTGTGATCTGCAGCATGCACACTGAGAATTTACTAACCTGCAAACACAACCTCACTGAGCACAACTGAATTAACATAATGACTTTCTAAGGTCTATTACCTGAAAAGTGAACAGAATACAATCTGTGGTATCAAGCTACAGGAAAAAAAATAATCCTGGCTTACTATTTATGAAGTTTAAGATCTTGCTCTTTTCAATATGTTCTATTAATAACAAACTCTCTTGATTAAACAGAAAATTCCACATTCACAGCAATTTCTATACCTTTAAATCGAAACTTTTCATTACTCCATAAAAATCTCTGTTAGATTTGTGCAACAGTGTATGCCCACATAAAAAAAAAAAGGAATCTTAAAACACGATTACCATCTTTCTTTTGGAAAGTTCTTTACAATTTCACTTATGATTGGCTGGTAGCAGGAATCTCTTTCAGGCTTTCCCTCTTCACTCCAGTCTCTCACAAATTGTTTCAAGGTGGATTTCAATTTATCCATGTCAAACGTTGAAGCTGGTGTAATCTTCCCTCTTCCCTGATTAAAATGGGGGAAAAAAAAAAAAAGTTAATGAAAAAATGCACCAAATATGTCTTGAAGAATAAAAAGTAAATCATAAACATACAAATGTCATGCTGTAATGGCTGTTGAGAGCTTTAGCTGACAAAGCACTAGTCTTTCACTTCTGAGACCAGTGCTTACATCCAGACTAGAATGCTAAATAAATTGAGTTTGGTGGTCTGAGTGAGACACCCAAGAGAGCAGTTTCTTCCACATCACAAAAGCACTAAGTAGCAGAGCACAGCTCCTAGTCCTTATTCAGGGAAGGACCAGGGTTTAGCTAGTGCAGAGGCTGAACTGCTTACCCTGAGATGATGATCTCTTTAGGTACTAATGAGGCAGCACTGAGAAGCTCACATTAGAGCTGCCCATTACTGTACCTTGCCTGTAGATATCAAAAAGGACTTCAGTTTCCATCTCTGCCACTCTTTTAACCCTGAATGCAATTTTTTTTTTGATAGAGATGCCACACTGAAAAAGCAGATAAATAGTGAAAGTTTTATAGGCGATAACATTCAGAATATTCAGCCTAACTAAAACTGTAACTGATCTAGGATACTGTAACATAAAAGAACCTACAGAAGAATGGAGTACGCTATTTATGCTGTACATAGTTAACTGAAATATTAACTTTAAAATGTAACTAGGGTAGAGTTAGAACCCTGGAGCAAAAAAAAAAAAAGGGTTTGTTTTGTTTTTCTTAAAAAAAGTAATCAGTGATTACTGTCATCTGCCAGATTCACAATTAGTTTTTGTAAGAGGAACTACAAATACTAACAACATTGTTTTCTTAACATCAGCTCTACAAGATGTTTATGAGAGTAAGAAAATGTAAGCAGTCAGGAATTAATAGAGGAGAAAGCAAAGAGGGCAAAAGGTAAGAAAGCTGGAGATCTAAAGGCATGAAAAACAAACATAGAAAATCCCAAGGCGTACAGAATTTAATTTTTTAGTATGAAAAAGTCCATTTTAACATACGTCTTCTCCATATTCTTTATTTTCAAACATATGAACGCAGTCATTCACAATGGTATGCAGTATTTCTTGATTATGATCGATGCACTTCCGAATCTTGTCAAGGTGAGGAAGGAATTGAGGAAGAAGACACTGTTGGTTAGCTGGGAGAGATTTAAACTGCCTTTCTGTTCTGTTGACTCGTTCATGCATATTCGTTCTAAAAAGCAAAAAGTTTAAGATCTTTAGATATCAGCAGAAATAAATGCACCAAGAGCAAGTAATTCATTCTAAGCTACACCGGTTAGAGTTATTAATTTATTTAAACTTAGAAAACGTTCAGACAATGTACTGCTTACTAGAGAACAAGTTTTCAGGAAGTTTTTAGGCAAAATGTTTGTTTTAAGCACTAGTTCTACAACATCATCATTTTAACATCTTTCAGTTTAGGGTGACCATTATTTTACTCTTACCATCCCATCACCCTTGCTAGCACAGGCGATCACGACCTTAATACATGGATCAACAAAATTTAATGAACAACCAAAACCAGTCACAAAAATAGCCAAATCCAATTTAAATTGAATGAACCAGCTGAATTATGTGGTAACCTTTGGAATAAAAACAGCTGGTTATGTATCAGGAATAGGTATCCTCAAAGTCAATTGCTTCTAAAGGAGCCATAAAAGTGAAGACTAGACACCGATGAAGTTCTGGTATGCCAACTAAGATACTAAACTACCGTAACAACATATTCCCACAAGTACGAGTACTGTGAATTTGATGTAACTAATCTGAGCTAAACATAACTCTTCCTTTTCCCAAAGTAACATTTTCACAAAAAAAAAAAAGGTTAAGTTGCTCCCAAAAGAAAGAGGATTTATTATTTTTTTGGTACCTTTCCTTTTTTCTTCCTTCTCCTCAGCAACAGTTTAACACCATGTGACAGTTCTGGCATTCACCAGGCCTGCCATAAAGCTGGTTTGACTTGCTAACTGTGAAGTGAGCTGTATAGGATAACGCTGTTTGATTTCTGTCAGTTTAGTAAATCAAGCTAGCTAAGCAGAGTCATAGCAACTCTGGGAGGGAGCGGCTGTGATGCCAAGTCAAGGGAGATTGCCCCTTTTGGCAGGAGCAAATCATTTTATTGAGTTAAGCCACCCTGCAGTTTCTCAAACTTTTGTGTCATCGTACTGCTGTAGAGTTGAGAACTAGCGATCAGCGATGGCAAAGTACTGCATTGCTTTTGACTGGGTTAGAGTTAATTTTCCCTACAGCAGCTCACATAGTGCTGTATTTTGGCTTTGTCACCAAAACACTGTTGACAACACACAGATGTTTTAGCTGTTGCTTTACTGCATCAAGGCTTTCTCTCATGCTGCCCCACCAGCGAGGAGGCTAGAGGTACACAAGAAGCTTGAAAGGGACACAGCCAGGACAGCTGGCCCAGACAGGCCGAAGGGATATCCCCTACCATGCAATGGTATGGTCAGCAATTAAAGTTGGGTAAAAGAAGGAGGAAAGGGAGGTATTCACTGTTACAGCACCTGCCTTCCCCAGTAGCTATTACACGCGATGAAGCTCTGCTTTCCTGGAAATGGGTAAACACCTCTCTGGTCATGGGAAGTCATGAATGCATTGTTTTTGCTTTTTTTTTTTTTTTTTTTTTTTGCTCTGCATGGTTACACAGCTGTTGCTTTACCTGCTGTCTGTGTCTCAACCCATGAGTTTTCTCTCTTTTACCCCTTCCTCTCTCTTCCCTGTTGCACTGTGGGAGAGTGAGCAAGCCACTGTGTGGGGCTCAGCTGCTCACAACAGGTGTAGCTACTGTGGTTTTAGTTGCAACCTCAGACTGGAAATACGACCAGTTAACATTTCCAACATTACATTCACACTACTGAAAATGTTCATTTTAATATATACACAGGGTTTAAGTGACATTTAAAAATAAGGTAGAAAATATCAGTAGGAAAAATAAACTGATCCTCTATAAAAAACACAATGTCTCATTATCAACATCTGTTGGATGTTTTGTCAGTAACGTCCTTTGAATCATCACTAGAAGGATGGACGATGAGTTGACACCTGTTAGCAGAATGAATAATTCACTGAAATCAGAAGAACTATAAAGGATGAATTTAGGCCCGTATGTCTGCAGACCTTAATATGGACTGAACTGAAAATGTGTTGTTGCCTTGTTCACACAGGTGTTCCCATATGATTTTTAACTACCAATACACAAAATTCCACTTAAAGTCAGAGTTATTTATTTGAAGCAGAATTTAATTCAATTCCTATAATGGAATTTAGGTCATATCCTTTCATTACAGTTTCCTACTGAAACTGAAGGATTCAAAGGCAACCCAGAATCACAATTTGAGCATGAGGTTGACAGGGATGTTCCTGCTTTCTGAGGCCAGAAGATACAGTTACATCACTGACATCAGTAAATGACAGCTGCCTGTTATTAGAGAATTCTGTACGGAGGAAACATCCAAGGTGTCACATCCAGTCCAACCTCCTGCTCAAATGTAAATCCTGGAAAACAAAAAAATCCATGATACAGAAACAATAAGCAGGAAAAAATACTTAAAATGTCACTTACCCATCCAAAGAACCTCACTGTCGCTTAAAAGTTCTGGATATGTTTGTCATTGACAAAAAGCAGTGCAGTGCATAACAATGGCTCGGGTGACAGGGTCTGTCAACGGGAGCGTACAATATGCAGCACAGCTATATCTTATATCTAATTCTAAAGCCTAAAGTAACATAGGAGGGTTTATGAAAATATGAAAACGAGTGGACTTTTCCAACCAGTCCCACCCCTTTTCTCTGTCACTGGGATGAGTTGTCATCCCTTCACTGAAGTTGGTTATTTCCTACTTTTGTCTCAATCCTAAAGGCCCAATGAACCCTTTCTTCTGACTGAACAAATGTTTAGGGAGCTAAGCTGATTAGAAAATGGCATCCGTTAGCCCTGCTAAGAGGACTCATCTGCCGTACAAAGTAACGAATATCTGGGAGCTGTCTCCGCAGAGGAAGCATCCTTCTCGCCCCTCGGAGGGCAGGACCCCGCTGCACCCCCTACAAGGCGGAGCCCCGCGGGGCGGCTCCGTGGGTGTGTGTGGGTGTGTGTGGGTGTGTGGGGGTGTGTGGGGGTGTGTGGGGGGGTGGGGGTGTGTGGGGGTGTCCGCCCGCAGCACGCGCGGCGCCGGTTACCCGTAGTATCGGAAGGCGTTGATGATCCTGCGGAAGTGCTCCCGCTCCATGCGCTCCTCCTCCGCCTCCTCCTCCGCCTGGGCCGCCGCCGCCGCCGCCAGCGCCCTGGGCTCGTGGGGCTGCCGCCGCCGCCGCTCGTCGCCGCGCTCGGCCGCCCGCCCGGCCTGCCGCTCGCCGCCCCCGCCGCCCGCGCCCTCCGCCGGCCACGACAGCTGCTCGCGCTCCTCCTCGTGGCCCCGCCGCAGCCCCCTGCGCATGGCCTTGGCGGGCGGGTCCCTCTCGCCCCGGGGGGGAGGCGGCGGCGGCGGCAGCGCCGGCTGCGCTTTGCGGGACACGGCGCAGGCGGCCGACATCCCCCCGCCGCCCGCCCGCAACGATCGCGCACGGCCGCTCGCTTCCGGCGAGGGGCGGCCCCGCGGCTAGCGCCGGCCCACGGCGAGTATCGCGAGAGCGGGCGCGGCGCCGTGACGGCAGGGGCGGGGTGGGGAGCGGAGGGGAAGGGAAGGGCGCGGCGGCCGGCGCAGGCGTGGTGCTGCCGGCGGGCGGTGCCGCACGACAGGGAGGGGCCCGCCGTTCCCCCGGGGGCGGGGGGCTTGGGCAGGGCCGCCCCGTGCTCTGCAAGCATCGATCCCACACGGCTCCGTGCCACGGGGTCCATCCATCCCCCAGGAGCAACCTGCTCCAGCACGGGGCCCCCACGGGTGGGCGGCAGCTCCCCCCAGACTCCCTGCTCCTGTGTGGGCTCCTCTCCACGGGCTGCAGCTTTAGAAGTACTTCATCTTAAACACAGATTTAACCGCTCTGATCTGTTTAAGGCCTTTTTTTTATTTACAGTTTTGTGACTCTGAATAAAAGCAATACCTTTCAATCACCATTAGTTCACTTGAAGCATAAGTAATACAGTCCATCCTTTGCTTATCTCATCTGCAGCTAGATTTTTATTCTGGCTTTTTTATTTTAATTAAACATATTTTTAATAAAAAAGGCGTTTTATTAATTTTAATTTTCATTTATTAAAAAAAATTTAAGAGATCATATACAAAAAGTATGGGTTGATACGTTACTTATCCAGCAACTGAAGACAATTAAATCTGCTAGTCTCCCAGTTTATCTTAATATATATGTACAGATTCTGTAACAAAATTTTAACATACATTTCGTATGCCTGCTTTCTGAACACTTTCATTGTATATGTAATATATAATTACATACATAACTTCATCCTGAGTTCTGAATATTAGTAAGAAATACTTCTTACTTCTTCCTCCCCAAAGCATGGGTTTATCATCTTGTGCTTTATACCATTCTAATCCATGATCTTTCTATGATATATGTAATTTAGCTTGTTAGTGATGCATATCTATTCAGAGATGTTAGTCCCCCACATTTTCCCAACAATCTTTCTTTTTAAAACAATACATTCTCAACTGGTCCAAACATGTAACATAGAAATTACTTGAGAAACACCACACAGGTATTGAGCAAGTCTAAGTTCAGTTACAATGCATTCAGTAACAGATTCAGTTACTGAATGAGCAGAGTAACAGCTTACACAATTTTAAAGTTAGCATTGCCACAGCTTACAGCTAGTTCCTCTAACCATGTCTATCAGTGATTAATATTTAATTATCATTTCCAAGTACTATATGAACATTTCAAATTGCATTCATCCATTTTCAGATGATCTTACTTATCCAACAGAACTGCATCTTTATAGTTTAGTTCTGTATACAAGTGTTTATATTATTTAAAATATGCAATTTCAATCACATATAAAGATCTGCCAAGGCATAACTGATGGAAGGAATCCTAAGGAATAATGCACTGTTGATAGTTAACTCAGTATCTGAGGCTTACAGAGCTAATACTTGCTACATATCGATTTGCGTTGTATGAACTACCATTACGGGCATAAACATGGACATCTGCTCAGTTGGGTGGCTTGCCAAGCACCATTCCTGGGGTTTTAAATCTGTATCAAACAGAATCCAGGCCTTCTACATTATCATGCCATGAGACCTGATATGAAACAAAAATAAAGTACATGTTTAACTTGCGGTGTCATTTCTCTGTTTGCATGTGACATCACTGTATATTCGAACCTACCATTACCACAACATCTGCTTTCATTGATGTTTTTCCTCACCTTACTTTCTATTTTTTTTTTTTTAATTATTATTATTCTACCAGCAGATAGCAGTGGGTTCACCTATTACCCAAGAGAACCCAACAATGCGTTTAAAGCTATACCTCATTACGATGCAGAGTAACAGGCAAGTATGCATAAAGACATAGGAATATATGTATATGTATCACATAATCCTAGAATGGTTTGGGCTGGAAGGGACCTTAAAGATCATCTAGTTCTAACCCTCCTGTTGGTAAGGATGTCACCCACTAGATCAGGTTGGCCAAAGCGCCATCCAGCCTGGCCTTGAACACCTCCAGGGATGGGGTATCCACAGCCTCTCTGGGCAGCCTGTGCCAGTGCCTCACCACCCTCTGAGTGAAGAATTTGCTCCTAACATCTAATTAAATTTCTTCTCTTTTAGTTTAAAACAAATCCCCCTTGTCCCATCACTACCTTGCCCATGTAAAAGTCTCTCTCCATCTTTTTAATAAGCCCCATTTAAGTACTGAAAGGCCTCAAGGAGGTCCCCCTGGAGTCATCTCTTCTGTGGGCTGAACATCCCCAGCTCTCTCAGCCTTTCTTCATAAGTGAGGTGCTCCAGCCCTCTGATCAACTTCATGGCCCTCCTCTGGACCCGCACTAACAACTACACATCTTTCTTGTGCTGGAAGCCCCAGACCTGGATGCAGCACTCCAGGTGGGGCCTCACAAGGGCAGAGCAGAGGGGGACAATCACCTCCCTCGACCTTCTGTCCACTTTTGATGCAGCCCAGAATTTGGCTGGCTTTCTGGGCTGCAAGTGCACAGTGCTACCTCATGTTGAGCTTTTTGTCCACAAGACCCCCAAGTCCTTCTCTGCAGGACTGCTCTACCCCCAGTCTGTACTCATGTCCAGGTTTGCCCCAACCCAGATACAGTGCCTTGCATTATGAAAATATAGTCAGATATAGATCTGTACAATCCTTGCAGTGTTTCCATACACAGTAATAAGCTTCTTGTTAACTTCAAATTCTATAAGCACATCCAATTTCCAATAAAATAACTTACTTCCTTCCCTCAGCTTCTTTAATTCCTGTATTATATCACTATACACACAGGATAAAAGCTCTTCTTGGGGTTTAGTTCCATCCAGATAAACTAAGAAAAAATAAAAAGTTTTCATGAGCTCTGTTATCTACAGTAGCAGTTGGTAACATTTTCAGTATTCCTATGAATGCAATCAGAAGAGATGAAAAAAATAGAAAGCAAGAGCCACTCCTCCCTTTGTTTCTTTCCCAAATTGAATATGAATGTTAAAAACTAACGTAATGGAAAGGTATTACAGTTAGGAATTAGATTACAAATATTTATGGTAAAAAAATCTCCAAAAGAGTGGCAGTAATACCATTAGGACAGTAGAGCAATCGAATAATTCAGCAGAAAGGTTCCTATGCAAGGCAAGATCTCAGGTTCTTCCTCAACTTCAGGGCTTGAGGAAGTCAAGGAAGAGCATTGTAGTTCTCCCCCTCACTGCACAGTAAACAGCAGTGCCCTAGTCTGCATGCTCATGAAAGGCCACCTGATGTTTCTTTCCTCTGAGACCCACTCCAGAAACAGGCACTCCCAAGAGCAGTAAAATTGACAATGTCACACAAACTCACAGCACCACCATAGCAGCAAGCAAGGCTTTGACATTCCCCATGCAAGACAAGTGACTGTAGTATGTACAAAAAGCATCTGTGAACTATCCTATAGCTTTTAATGGGACTTCAGCCAGGATTTTAATTTTGAAGAATTCAGCCAGGGCATCAGCTATTGTCTCAGAAGTTTCCTGTTTAGCCACAGACATTTATGCACACGTGAACATGCAAACTAGCTTATTAAATGGTCATAACTGATGATCAAAACATTTCTACTTTTTAACCTTAAAATTTTCACAAATTAAAAAAAAATAAAAAAAATAAATCAAAACTATAAAGACTTAAAACATAAACCAACAGATGGGGCAAAACCTACCGTGCAAGTGCCACACTAATATTTGAAGAAAATGTTGCCCCTTTTAAAAATACATAAGCAAACAAAACAAACAAACAAAACAGACAAGAACCACACTTTATGGTTTTATAAGTTTAAAATTAAGGACACCATACCAATGTTACTTGTGTTTTCTTCCAATTCATTTTTGTATTTCAGATACATAGGCCACACGTGTCCATCGAAGTACCCCGGTGTATCTGCTGGCTGATAGACTCTGGTGCTACACAGAAATATATCTGCATTCCCATGCAAGTTTTGCATTTCCCACACAACACCCAATGTTAGCTGGTTTAATAAGAGCATGTATCCAAAATACATATATGCAAGGAGGTTGCATAACTGCTGGAGCAAAAGAGGGGTTTTTGTTGTAATAATATTATCTGTGATATGAACTCTTGCTAACTTACCTATTTCTGCCAATCAAATTATATTTAAGACAACATAAAAGGAGTTTTAACTGAAGAGATTATATAATTAAGCTGCATCAAAAAGAACCTAAAGTGGAGTCAGCTAAAGTCAGCTGAATGGAGGACTGCTTTACTCAGAGAGCAGTTTCTGACTTCATGCACATGTATTGCTCCAAGCACACAGTAGCACTACAAATCTGGAGCCAAGTCAGACACTGGCTTAATAATCTAAATCAAATACACAGTGTAACTAATATATTATATACTTTAAAATGAATTATACAATAAAACTATGCATAAACATTGTTACTTTAACATTAATCACATAGCTATTTTCACCCAAGGATAAGACTACTTCATGTTTTTTATTTTTTTCTCTTTTCAAGAGGAATTTTATCTCCAATATACAGTTAGTAATCTAAATAATTTATCTGGACACCAAATTCCATTTTGGAATTTGTAAGACACTGAACATTTTAATATCTCAGTGATCTCAGTGCTTTAAAATGAAAAAACAAAACAAAACAAAAAACAAAACAAAACACCACCACATTTGTTAATATTTTTTAAATACCCACAGCGTCTTGCCCAGGAACCACAGAAAACAGAAAACCTGTTCTCTGTGATCTGCAAACTGTTAAGCTTACATCTGGCAAGCACAAGCTGGTAAAAACAAACCACTCCAGGTTAGATGATACAGCAACCCTCTGTGAACAATAATTGAATAATCTTACCTCCTTCTCCTTTTGCACTCTTCATAAGGAAGCGTCAAAAAGTATCTTCTATTCCAGAGTTCATTAAGTGGCCTAAGAAAAAAATATATTTAGTTCTCCCTTCCTTTTTAGGGCAGCTCTTAACATACCAGTTTACATACTGCTGCTTACTCATAGTTATACAGCAGAAAGCCTTCAACAATCAAAATACAAACATCTTCTGTATTTTTAACACTGTCAAGTGTATTCTGTGGTTCTTCAGTCACAACAGCTGAGCATGTATGGCTGTTCATCCAGTTGTGAATACTTTTCACCATTTCATCCATATAGAGAGCATCAAGTACTAGATGAAAAGAAAAAGTTAGGCACCTCTTAAAAACAAAGAATTTGTTTACTGATTAACCTAAATCAGTAAAAAACAAACAATCTACATATAAGTCTAAATGATAGGGAGCAGTATTACCCCTCAAAAGTCTCTCTCACACATGTAGGCAGTTCTGTGTTGGCAACAGATGATACCCTAAAACAGAAGCATTTCCTAAGATTGGGGTGTCTGGTTGGTGTGGTCCCTCTAAATCCCGTGACACCAAAAACTGTGTGAGTTCCCTCACAGCCTTTTTCTCCATGGAATAAATTCCAGCGATTGCTCTCTTATTCTACAGAACTTGTAAAAAAAAAAAAAAATCTAATACCTCCACCTTTCAGTCAATTGTCACTGAAATAGGCCAAGGGCGGGGGCTCATTTTTTTTTTTTTCTTTTTGCTTTGAGTTTTCATTGGGTTTCAAGTATTTGGATGGTTGTGAGGGATGGATTGGTTTGAAAGGAGGATGGCATACAAAGCAAAACAGCATAGTGTAGCACCTGTTTTTGTGTAGAGATGAAAGAACATACCAGGTAAGTACTAAACAGAAGGCAGACTTTGCATAAGGTAGGAGCAAATACATTTTAAAGGAATATTTAAGCGCAGCATTAAGTCCAGATACTTGAACCAGACTGTCCAACTTATCCCTCCAGTTTCACATACCAGTTTCATTTAGCCTAGAAGATGTGTCAAAGACTGCACTAACTGATGAAAGTCAGTTTTCAGACGTAAGTTAAGTTTCTGGCCAATGTTTAGAACAATATATTTTGTTATCACTGAATATCAAAATAGAGTAGCTAATAATCAACTGTTTGTAACTAGGTATGATCTGAACCAAATTACTGGCATAAAGTAGATCTGGATCTAGAAGTTCACACAGCTGAATTGGCATACTGAGCCAGCATTACCTATGAAGTTGGAAACGTTTGGTCTCCGTGTAAGATCTGACTTGAGATCAGATCCAAGCTTAACTTCTTTAGAATATAACAATGCAAGAAACTCAATGGTGAATATATCCAATGAGATCAAAGTGAAAAAAATCCATCATTACACAGAAAGTGATGAGGCTTAGCTTATGCCAGTGCTGTAAGTCAAGAGACTTTCAACTGAACTGAAGCATTTGCTACTGCACCAGGTGCAACTTGAGAAAAGATTAAAAAGAGGAAAGGATAAGACAAAGCACTAGCTTCAGCAATTTGCTAATTCATCAAGTTTTCTATTTTGATTTCAGTGAGCTGAGAGAAACTGAGGTAAGGATCACTTTGACACAATCATTTGTTTACAGCCTTTCTCTGAAGGGACGGTGTCAGAGGATGGAGGGGAACAAAGTCTTGAAGCTCAGCACAGTGGAGTTTCAGTAAAATCTTCAGAAACAATGCTTCAAAGTTACTGACCATCATACAGCTTAAATCCGCGCTCATCTGTTTCTACTTCAGACTCTGGCTGAAAAGAAAAAAAATCAGCACTTTCAACGGCGCTTTGTATCCTAACTGATAAAATTTGTGTTCAAAATTAAACTGCTGTATACAACAATTTTGATGTCATACAAACACTTCATTTGATCTAGAAAGAGTCTCCAAATCATAGCTCTTAAGTTCACTAGAACTTTACCCTTCAGAAATCAGAACCTATTCAACCTCTTTAACAACTCTGATATTAATAATTTTTTTTTCCTTTTTTGATTTGGGAAATGATGAATTACATATTACCACATGGATGTATGGTAAACACAACAATATTACAAATCCCATTAGTATAAAGTATCTGCAAGAAATGTATCCAAGGTACACCCATTCCTTACTTTGAAAGAGTATCAAAAATACAGTCAATTTCTTTTTCCCAAATATACTCAGTGGTTTTGGCCACTAAAAGTTCAGTTACCCAAGTGCTGGTTTTATTTCTCGTTCTTGCAGAGTTATTATTTTAAGCAGCGTCAATTTTAACAATCCATCAATAGCTAAACTGGGAATAGTACAAATGATAGTAAATAGCAAAATCTACCCAAACCCACTTTAATCTAATAGGTCTTTTCACTAATAATGTTACCTTAAAGAAGTCATCTTGAGAGATTATATCACAGTTGGGAAGCATTTTCTTAAGCTTTTCTGCCAGTGTTGTTTTTCCTCCATTTGTTACTCTGATTTAGAAAACACAGTAGAAACTGCATCAAGATATAATCTGTCTTTTACACACATACACACATACACATGTAAATGGAGTAAACCACAAAGACACTGCCCCCACTCCCATAAAGTTTATTCACATTAAATATTCTCTTGAAATTTTGTATAAGGTTCTAACAGCTTCCAGGCAGTAAATCCAGCAAAGATAACAAAGAAATCAGAAGAAATTAGAGAGAGATGATAACTGAGATCTTCAACAGAGACAGGAACAATTTCTTAAGAGATACACACAATAAAAAATACAATAATATGATATATTTGTAATCTGTTTTCACAAGTTATCTATCCAGAAATAAAAATTATACCGCTATTCATTATGCAAGGAAGACTAGTCTTGAGCAGTACAGGAAATTTAATTTGCTAATACTTACCCTCCAAGGCCAATAACCAGTACTTTCATAGCTTTTCTCCTCGGTTCTTCCTTTCCACTGTCAAAAATAGCAACTCAGTTAAAACTCTTAATTTATAGATATAACAGACTTCAGTGCATTTTAACTTTGACAGTATTTTAATAATTTGAGATTAACTTTGAGAGACTAATTTACACCAATATTGATTACCACAGAAGTACCTTGAAGAAAAGCACAATCGCTAGCTCAAACATCAACTCTATCCAAAGGACTACATAAATAGATGCTGCAGTGGCAAAACAAACAAACATAAAACTTAGAAAGCAACCTGGTGACATATGCTGAGGAAAGAAAGACGTTTCAAAAATTCTTTAAGAGTTATAACAGAACATGTCCAAAGACTCTTACAAATCTTGGTCTTGGCAGTGTATAAGAATGCACCACTCCCTTGTTATAGTTAACAGCACTGATCACATAAGTGGTGTTCCTCATCCGCTCCACCACAGAACAGTCTGGATTCAAGATCAGAGACTGAAACTCCAAAACAGGTTGCATTTGTCCACCTACGTCCCTACTGCTGCCAAGAAACCTATCCTACGACTCTGGCTGTCAGCTGTTAACTGCCAAAAGACGCAATTCTATCTTTCCCTAACTTTTTCCCAAAACTTTCTTCTGGAACAGGTGTTTGCAGAGCCCAAGGTGCACTGCAGCAGAAAACTACTCCAGCTGAAAAACAGTTCTGCAGAATGGGAGGGAAAGGATGAATGTTAGTTTTCAGCTGAATGAACTCCTTCTAGTTTACCATCCAATTAACTGCTGTAGTGTTGCAGAAGGATAGGTAGCAAGGGCTGACTGAACACCTTCCTATGTCAGAGCCGCCAAAACACATAATCCTGTCTTTCTCTAACTCTTAACCCAGAACTTTCTTCCAGAACAGGTTTTTCTCTTGACTGTATCACTAGTCTATGGACTTTGTCAAGCATTTGTCAGACATAATTTTCCAAGAGCACACACAAATCAATAAGTGCTTAACCACACACAAATGCCCCAATCTGAGAGTTCAGCCTTTTGCATTTGTTTCACAGATCTGCACTGCAATCTTTGCGTGGCTGCCTTAAGTGTTTTCTCTGTTAGGAAAAAAAATGAGGATGTACTGACTAGTCCAAGAGTCATCGCCAGTATGACAAGACACAGTTCTGCAATCACGCTGCATACTGGGTAAACTTTACAAATCAGCATGCAAGGGTTTTCTAAGAATCTAATAATTCTCTAGGTCAATGATATGTTCATGGTATTGACTATCTATTTAGAGAGTGTAAGCAGATTACCCATTCTCAGGATATGATAAGACTTGGTCCATGAAAACACAATGCTATTAAAGAAAATCAGTAAGATTCGTGTTGTTGAGGGTTAGCCTTTGACCCACAAAAAAAAGCTGTTACAAACTAACATCTGGACACAGGTGCCGAGCTTTGGACCCAAATTTACGTCACTGTCTACACAAAAGTTAATCCCACCTCATGAGCAAGAACCAGCACGATGTAAAAAAACTATCACCCCTTCCTCCCCCGGAATAACGTGTAGCCCCAAGTAGGAAGGCACGTTTGTCTCCAGTGTTGTAACACGGAACTCCTACGTTAGCCTACCCACCTCGGCTCAGCACCTTTAAACAGAACACAGATTCACTCTGGCTCCCCCAAGCCGGTGCCCTAGCCCTGTTTCTAACGGCATGGGGTGACAGAGCTGCAGCACCAGCGGCCACACCACGTTTCCCCTCGGTCACCACAGACCGGGCACCGAACCCGCCCGCCCGTTTCGCGGAGCTGCCGGAGGGCTCACGCAGCTCGCCCCCCGCCGCTGCCCGGGCGCAGCACCGCCCGCGAACCGCCGCCGACACACACCGGCAGAGCGGCCAGCGCCAACCGCCCCGCCCGCGGCCCTTCCGCAGGGCAGCAGCCGGCCCGCAGGGCACCGAGCCCCCGTCACGCAGCGGGGACGGGGCACCGCGCACCTCACGCCTGCCGCCGCTACTCGCCCGCGCTCCAACCGCCGCCAACCGCCGCCAACGGCCGCCAACCGCCGCCGGGGCGACGGGGGCGAGCCAGGAGGGGCGGGGCCTCGGCGCGCAGGGGGTGGCTGCGCACGGCACCACGCGGCCGCCGCTAGGGGGCGCTGCGCACGGCACGGGCGCTGCACACGCCCATCGCCACCGCCCTCCCTCCCTCCCTCCTTCCTCCTCCCGCTCCCCGTCCTCGCCTTCCTCGTCCGCCGCCGCCGCCGGGAGCCCGCAGAGGGCTCGCCCCGCCGCCCGCAGCCATGTCCAAGCCGCCGCCGCCCAAGCCGGCCAAGCCAGGTAAGGCGCGAGGGAGGGTCCCGGCGGCCCGCGGAGCAGCCGGGTGCCGGCTGACGGAGCCCCGCGGAGGGGGGCGCGGGGCCGAGCCGCCCTCCCGCTGCCTTCCTCTTCCTCGGCTGGGCGCCGCGGCGCCGGGGAAGCTTCCAGAAGGCCCCGTCAGGCCCCCGCTGGCCGGGAAGCCGTCAGGGAGGCGGTGCGGGGCGAGTCCCGCGGCCGAGGCTCGGGAGCAGCCCCGCGGGGAGCCCCCGCCGCCCGCCCCTACTCCCCTGCCAGCGCCCTGAGGCGGAGCTCTTGCCCCGGGCCCCTGTCGCGGAGAGTTAGCTTCCACGGCCTGACAAAAAAAAAAAAAAAACACATAAAAGCACATCTTTGGTTTTTTTTTTCCTTCTAAAAACGTGCTGAAAAGAATGATTAGAAGTGGCGTAGTTTTCAAACTTAGGGTAAAGATGTCTTCCTGCGGGTCAACGTACACGCTCCTCTGTCAAAATTTAAGCTATTAGGTTTAGCTTTCTTCTTAACGCTTTCCAAAAATACCTCGAGCCTAACCAAACACTTGAACAGCTTGTAACTTTTGAATTCGTTTAGAGGAAGTGCAACACCAGTTTAGGACACTTAACCCATCTATCTACCTACCTGCAGAAGCAAAATCTGTGAAAGCTCCCTGAATGCGGAGTTCCACCCCTGGGGGAATTTCCTCTGCTCTTTAATCTGCTAAGCATCTTTCAAAACTGACCTTGCCCACGGGGAAAATAAGGCAGTACTAGAAGTATGGCCCTTGTGGTCTGCCATTGAAAACCTGTATGAGGAAATCTGTGGGCTTCTGAAAGGGTGTGGTGTTATTTTAACAGCCAAATATGTACAAAAAAAAAATCTAGAGTGGGTAACTCAGTGTCGATTTGCAGAAAGATGGGTTAAAGTTAAGATTCTTAAGGAATTTCAGGAATCAAGCTATTTAACCTCCCAGAGCTACAAGGCTAACTCCGGCGTTTTATGTCTAATGTTGGGCATTCTTCACGAGTTTACTGCGATGCAGTTTTGTGGTACGACTGATCTGATAAAATGCAGGCTGCCATCAAAAGGTGAGGTTCTCTGTACCTGCACCATATCCCTTTTCCATTCTGTTTAGTGATGGGGCAAGCTGGATTGGTGTTCCGACACTACAGAACACTTTCTTGTTAGGTTATTCTTATATTACAATGAACTTGCTGATCTGGTTTACCACATGATTGCTTGACACAGCAAAAGGAAATGGGTAGAAATAAATGGCAGAAGAAGAAAGAGGAAGAGAATAAGGCTTTCTTAGTAGTTGTTCTCAGGGTCAATTAATGAAAGTCTTTTTGAAAAACGTCTTCTTTTTGAAAAGAGAAAGTGAGGCTATTGTGTTAATGTAATTCCAAGGCAGGAAGAGACTGTCTTCTAGTTTACTCCAAAATATTTTGTACAGCTGGCTTCTCTCTGTGTATAATACCAGTTATGTTTTTAATACTGTCATTGGATCTCTTGGGGTTATAGGCATTAAAATGTAGCAACTTAAAGACATAAATATAGGGGCTGCATGTTGTGAAACAATTCCTGTAGCTTTTGATACAAATTGATGTATCTGTTAGCAACTTCTAGGCTGCAGATGATGGAATGTTTTCTCAGTGCATTTGATGAGGCTGTTAATTTTTCTTCGTTATTATTAGGTATCCAGACTGTAACCTGATACGTAGCCTGTGTCAGAGGACATCAAACCTGCTTGCCTTGCCACTGAATAGTTACAATTCAAGACAGATAGGAAACAAGACTTCGGCTGCTGCAGTTCTCTACAAATTTATTTATTTATTTATTTTTTAAATAGGAAAAACTGCAAACTAGGTAGAAATGGAAGGAGATGCAGCCAGTGGTAGAGAAGTATGTGTAGTGAAATACTCATTTCTAAAACAGTGAGAGTGTTCATCATGGGGCTGTTGGAGATTACAGCTGGAAGGCCAGACAGTGCTTTGAAAATGTGCAAAACAGGACGTGCTAAGGGAAGAATACTAATTACAGCATTAAATGTGGTTTTCTTCTGTACATGAGAGATTTTTACCTGATCAAATACTCTTCACTTCTAATAATCCTGCTGCATGAGCAGTGCATTGGATTTCTTTGTGAAGAGGGGGTTTTGTCATTTTAGATTTTAGACAGTTGTCTGATACATTTGTCAGCTCTTGAGCTATATTTTGGCAACTGTGGTTAACCTTTCAGTAAGGGGCTGTGGTTGTTTTTAGTGGCTTTAGGAAGCTTCTAATTTTTATCGTTTTGTGACTTTTTCCTTTAAAACAATCCAGCTTTCAAAGAAGCCATCTCCTCACTTTGCTTTTCTGCTGAGGCTCTTCATACCATTCTTGCTTTCAGGCCTGTTTTTCTATTTAGACCTGCCACTGGAGATACAAAAGAGTGGAGTGGGAGCTGAGAATAGTTGAAGCTTTCTTCTAGCTTTCCTTCACTACGCAAGGGTAGGATTTCTCCTCCGTCTTTCAAAAGCTCTATTGATGTCTCAAACTACATTATTCTTTTTAGAGTTCATTAACCTCTTAAACATTCTGTGTCTGATGTTGATTCTGTTTACAAAAACTACTTAATAAATCCTTTGAACCTGACAAGCTGTATTGACTTGTGCTAGTTTTTTCCTTAAACAGTGTTCTGTGATTACACTTTTTTGACTTGAGCCTTACACTTCGTGCAGCAACATCTTTTCGGGACCTGAAAATGTTATGTTAATATTTTTAAAGAAATCTTCCTTATTTTCGTACTATCCCGATAAGGTAAGATTTATTGATCCTGGCACAGAGTCCACATAATACTTACATTTTACAGAGAAAGACAGGATTTTGTCCCAAGGAAATTACAATTTAAAATGATTCCAGTTGATAGGAAGGGAGGCAGAAGGAAACATAACATATGTAACAGAACGGCTCACTGCCTTAAAGTAGGTCTGTTGCCTTCGCAGCCACTAGTAGCTTTCACAGTTAAAAATAGAATTTTGAATATAAATATTTAGTTTGAACCACAGTCAAGTACTTTTCATGTTACTGAGATGAAGTAGGAGCTGTGGCACTTACAGGAGTCACAGGAGCAGAAAATATACCCTGAGTGGTACGCTAAGGTCTTGACAGCCAGATGGCTCAAACTAATCCCTTTTGTAGTCACTGAAAGGTTTCTGTCAGCTAGGGAGAGGTGAGCATGTGAGTGTGGGGAGCTGTGCCTTAGCCTCGAGCTTGAAAGTGGGAGGCTGTGGGGCGGACATTAGCACAACTATTAAACAGCACCAACATGAATGCTAAATTTCCGTTTCTGACCCCGGACCCTCCATTTACTGCAAGCTGCTTGCTGGGGCTACAAACAGGCTTCCTGCAAGTGAAGGCATTCTCTGTATTTGGAAAATTAAACTGCTAAGAAGAGGAAGATTAAAACATCAAACTGCTGATCAAAATTAATTTATGAAATTGTATGCATCAAACACAAAGTGTCCACATATATCTTCACTGAGAATATTCTTAATTCTGATTTTCTGTAAACAAACGCTGTTTGTTCTTTCTGCTCCAGTTATTGATGGGTGCAGTCCATGGTTGTTGCTGGGCTACCCCACTTTGTCATCTATGCTGGTACCAGTCTGTCCTTTGGATTCATTTCTCTGTATCCCTAAACAGAGTCCCAGTCTTTTTTGCTGGATTAATGCCCCCCTGCCCTCCCCCCCTCCCATTTGTGTGCCCTTGTTCACTTTTCTAACAGAGCGCTATTTAAAAGTGGAAGCTGGCTCTCTAAACACTGGTACCTCTACTTCTTGTCTGTCTTAAAGTGGTCCTTAAATGTTGTATTGTACTCAGTTGTGTCTCTATGCAAAAATCTTTGAGCAAAATGCCAGATTTCAAGGAGCAGTCCTGTAAAACATATTCCCACTCTTTAATCCTTCTTGAACGTCTGAGTGTAACAGCACCTTATTTTCCTGTTCCTGAAAAGTCAGGGGAGGAAAGTTTCCATCTGCCCTTAATGTCCTTCTAAGAAAACAGCATGCTTCCAAAGACACATGCATTATCATAACACAAGCATTACTTTCCTTGTTAAAGTGAAGTGCAAACATATCACAAATGATCCTGATCTATAGTTTTCCCATAATGCCAGCTCTCACAAAAAGCATCGTGGCTTCCAATTGCTGCTGTTGCCAGGCTGTGTAATTCCTTTGTAGGGTCCTAAATCAACACTGAGAAAGCACCAACTGTTTGTGACAGCACATCATCTGTGAGGCAGAAGATGTTTTGCATGCTTCAGAGAAAATCATCTGAATGTGCATCAAAATGCACAATTTGTGTTCTGGGAGGAGACTCTGAAACTTGCATAGGCCCTTGAACCTGTCCTTTTTCTCCCTACCCTGGAGCTTATTCATACTTTCTCTTTTTGGTCAAATTGTTACAGGTGGGGATTGAAATTAGTTGTTGTTAATCAAATTTCTGCTAGACTCTCCCTTATTCTCAGCTTTGTCTGTGCAGCCTTGGAGGATGGTCGCAGCCTAATGGCTGGTGACAGTTAGCCAAGAATTAGTTTGAACTCTTATGGAAGTTGATGGACTTGAAGTTTTCTAATTTGTGTGTAGAAGACCAGGGTCCGCAGTGCGGAGAGTATCCCATTCCCTCTGTTACAGGCACTGTAACAGTGCGCTGTGATATCCAGGGAGTCTTTATCTAAAGAAAGTTAATTACTCTGATTTTTATGGTAGTCTAGTGCTACTCACTCTAAATGTAGTCGATGAAAAGATGCTCCATCGTGACCAATATCTGATTTGTAAAATGTTGTTTGGATCATTCAGTGAAATTTGATTGTGTCTGTCTCTGGCAGGAGAACCAGGATGTAAAATTCTAGCAAAAGACCTGTATTGGTTCACTGGAGCCAAGCCTTGATTGGCTTATAATCATGACTATTTTAACTAAAATAAATGGCTCTCACATCCAGGAAGGTGTCGTGCTGTGTGTTTTTTGTTATTGTTAGTTTTGTTTGTTTGTTTGTTTTTGCTGAATAAGTAATACAAATTGACTAACAAAGTTGTTTTCCCTCCCCTTTAGTGCTAGAAGTTTGGCCTCACTGAGATGGCTAAATAAATAATGCCATGCAAGAATCAGTCTCTTCTCTTTCTTTCACAGGTGAAAGCAAATAAGAGGAAAGCAGAAAATGCTTTAGGTGCAAATTGAGTGGAATTTTAATGCTGGTGTCTGTGACAGCATTGAGAAGCTGGTGTAAAAGGACAGAAGGGAAGTGGGGGGGGGAACATTACTGAGAGAAACTAAATCTGCTGCAACTAAATTTGTTGCAAAAACACTTAGCACTTCTTTGAAAACAACTTTCTATTAATGATACTGCAATTAAAATCAAAATTGTTAGGAAACAAAGTTTCTAGTCCTTTGAAAAAAAACTTTTTTTTTTTAAACTTTGTATTGGAAAACCCAGTAGAGGTCTTGTGTAGTTCAGTATATATCAGAAGCTGCATTTTTAAACTGTTGTTACTGTTTAGTACCACAGTTTCTTTCCTTTCATGAGTGTTATTTGTTACTCAACTGTTAAGAGGAATCTGAGTTGCCTGTTCCCTTTCTTGATAAAAGCATTCTGTAGGAGAAATTATCAGAAAGAATTCAGAGGAATTTAGGTTGACTCACCTTGTCCTGCTGCTGGGTGAGGGTTTGTTAAATTGTGACGTGGGTGTTTTGTATGCTGAGTTCACTTGACTGTGTAGTGTGTGTAATAAATTATCCTTTTTTGTCAGATAGTTGTATTATAGATGTTTAATAAAAATCCTGTGAAAAGGGAAAAGGCAGACTTGTGGCTGAAGTACGGAACTGAAAAGGACTGTTCAGATTTGTCCCTGCAGTTACCGTGAGATATCTCTGCACTGTGCTTCTACTTTTTATTTTCAGAAGTGGTACTGCCTTTGTTAGTTATGCTGATAACAAAGTTGTTAATCTTAGCCTGATACCTTGAGACCTCAAAAATAAAATAAAATAAGAAAGTAGATGTGTCTTTTGCATTTTGGTTATTTTGTTCTAGAAATACCCGTTCAGGAGGTGCAGCCAGTCTACTTAAGCAAATCTAAATCAGTGCTAATAACCATCATCTCCATCCTACCGGAATCTTACAAAGTGGTTAGTGAAAGGAGAGTAGTAAAGAGGAGCACAGCAGGTCCTCAGGCACTTTCTAATTTTGTGCTTATTCCAGAGGACACTAGCCAGGAAAAGATGTAATTTTGTATGCAAGCCTAGGGATGTGCATTGCTAGATAAAAGTACTTGTATTCAAGTGATTGTGGCTACTCGTGTGCCTAGTAAAAAACAGGTTATTGGTATTTCCAGAATGGGGGCACTAGTTTAATATGCCCCTTGAGTCCCTATGTTTTGTTGTTTTTAAATCTCATTAATTTATGAGATTTAATTAATCTCTGGGAGAAAAAAAAATTTACCCTGTGAAGTGCTAAAATCATATTATTCTTTGCTCTTAAATGCAGCAATGTAAACAGGCTTAACATCTGTTTATCAAGAAATACTTAAAAGATAATTTGAAAATGCCAGTAGTAAGTAGTGTTTAACTCCATATGAAGTACTGTAAAACTAAAGTTTACCAGACTTACTGTTTTGTAGATGCAGATCTGTACTTCATCAGAGGGAAATGTTCAGGAATGTGCTGTGCTGTGAAGCCATGAATAAACATTTGGGGAAGTAACTCTGTATTTCTATTGTATAGAATAAAACATAAACAGAAAACAAATTACCTTTAGTTTAAAAAACATTTCAACAGTGCTTTTATCAGCTTCAGTATTTACATTTTCTAAAACTTCCCCAGTTTTAGAAAACTGTTAAACTCTGGGTATGCGTGTAGTACATTATTACTGGAAATGCATGCTGTACAAAGATCTATATTTCTTGCTTTTCTCTATCTTCTGCCATCTTACCATTTCTGCTTTATTATTTGTTATTCTTCCCTTTTGGTCTCCAGTTTCTCCTTTTACTTAAGTAGAACCTTGAAAAGTAGTGTTTGATGCTTAAAGTCATTAAAGTATATAGTGTGCAGTCCTTTTGTGCATTTTACTGCCATCTATTCAAGAAAAAGTCTTAGATAAGGAACAGTATTCTGTACCACCCACCCCTTTATGTTACCCATCCTGGTTTGTCACCCCTTGTTCTTTCTCCATATGTGTTTTTGTTTTTTTTTTTTTTTATTGACTACTAGTCACAGTTTGGACACTTAATTCTGAAGCACTTGCGTCTATGACACATTATTGTTTGCTTGTTTTGTTTTCATCATTTCAATCCACGTAATGAATAGGGGTTTCATTCTTTTTAGCTGCTGCCACAGTACAGGTAGTTAGTTTCTGGAGTGTGGGTCTGTAAAGTGTTGAACCCGTTATGTCTAAGTAATGGCTGCTGTGTGAGAGAGAATTCTAATAGAATTAGAATTCTCAAGGAGAAAAAAAAATATCTGGGAGAAGCATGGGATATAGCTACAAACTGGAAGAAAAAAACGTGCATACGTTTGGTAATTAAGAAAGTTAACAGTTCAATTTTATGGATATATCATTACATGTACTTAGACATAAAAAAAGCTTAATAGTACTAGATAAATGTTTTGCATAGCAGTTATGCATTGATAGATGTCCCTATATAAACATAGACTGTGCTATGGCTCTTGCTCAAGAACATCTAGAGGTATTTGAAGATGTCTTTCAAAAGCTACTCCAAGACTTCAGGATATCGATCAAAATGGCAGACTGATCAATATGGCAGCTTATACAGTTGAGTACCATCCCTCTTTCTCAAGCCTGTCAGCATATATATATATTTAGACTGAGATTTCTAAAGCCCTTAAGTTAGCCAAAATGCTTAAACTCTAAAACTCCCGTCAGTAGGCTATTTGCGGTCAGAAAGAGTACCTCTATTAAGAAAGTATCTCGAGACATTTTTTGCCTCCTCTTCTTTAGAGAAGGATAAGGGGTTATTCTTAAGAGGTAGGGAAACTTACTCTCTTGTTGCTCAATTCTTTCCACATAATTTACACCTTAACATACTGTGCAAGAGTCTGTGTAACCACACTTTGTTGTACAGTGTGAATCTTTGGCAGTAAATTCATCAGTGACAGAAAATATAAATAGCCTTTTCTAAGTAGTGCATTGTCTTAATGAACCAAAGAACTGCTTTGATTATAAGTTAGTCTGCATAACGTGAAATATAATTTAAGAACCTGCAGTACAGCGTGGCTTACTTACATAGTTGTGATATTTAAAAGCAAACAAATGTGTGTATATTTTTCCATCCAGCTCAGTATATTTCAGCAGTTCAATTAATAAAATTATAGAATGTATGTGTTTCTTCTCCTGAACCCATCTTATACCTTTTGCTTTGTATGCTCGAAATACACCTAGATTGAGTATTTTTAAATGTTTACAGGGATGATTCTCTTGCAGTTAATGTAGTTAAATTTCTGCCTCTCTGTGCTAAAGTTATGTTTTCCGGGCCTGGATGCTGCTATAAGAGTCTCTTAAAACTGCCCTATTAAAATAAACATTGCTTACTCAGTGGAATTATAAACACTAGGTTATTTTAAGCATGTAAGCAGAATACCTTATAAGTTGTACATTACATAAATAGGACTTGCTGACCATGATCATTTTACTTCAAGTCCTTCAATGATTTTTGTGCCATTGTGTTATTTTTTTGATTAATAATGACTGCAAGTATGAGAGCATAGGACAGACATCAGTCATTGCTTTGTTTCTTTATTCCTTCCTTAATTCTGTAGAAATTGACATTATTTAAAAAAAAAAAAAAAAAAAAAAAAAAACAAGTATATGGGTGAGTAAATGATTGAAACTGCAATTTATCTCAGAAACCAGTGACAATACTTAAGTTGATTTACATGGTTAGCCATGAAGACTGTTAGATGTGTAGGACTGGTCAGTTGACCCATTTCCTTCAGAATCACGCTGCTTGGTTCAGTGTTTTCATCATTACTTTCATTGATAAAAATTCGTACCACAAACTCATTCAGCAAGCAGTTTTAAGGGTTAAGAAAAGGAATTTACTTGGATTTGGGGGCTGTATGTGTATGCAGTGTTTAGAAAGCATGGTATTAATAATTTTTATTTTTTTATATTTTTTTAGGGCAGGTTAAAGTGTTCAGAGCCCTGTATACATTTGAACCCAGAACAGTAAGTATATCCAGATTTTGGGATTTGGAGGGGCTTCTTTTAAAACTTTTCTATAATAACATTTCTTTAGTTCTGCTAGGATTGGACTATCAGACTTGCTGTACTACTTTTTCATTGAAAACGTGTGTTGACGGGTACTGGTTCTTAAACATGACTTTTCTTTTCTTCCAAAGGCAACAAGGATAATTGAGAGAGAACTGAGAGAGTTGATGAACTGTGACCAGCCAAGAAAGGGGAAGAAGTTAACAAACAAGATATATTTCACTGCTTTTGTTGCACAGTGTTCAGTTGGAAAGACCACAGTCTTTCTTTAGCAGTCAGGAAGATGACAGATCCAAAAAGTTAGCTGCAGGCAAGTCAAACTACAGTATCAGACTGTCAGGCAGTTGTCTAGTACCTACAGAATTAGAACTATGGTCATTTTGAAAGAAACACTGAATAGACTCTGCTTTTTAAAGGTATTTATTTTACTTAATTATACACACCCAGATTTCTGTTTACCCTTACTTTTATTTTAATTATTTTTTAAGCCAGATGAACTGTACTTTGAAGAAGGAGATATCATTTACATCTCAGACATGGTGAGTCTGACACATCCCGTACAGACTATATACTTCTGAGATGCAGTATATCCCTTATAAACTCTTTTCTCCTTTCTCTTCAGAGTGATACAAACTGGTGGAAAGGAACTTGCAAAGGGAGAACTGGACTAATTCCAAGCAACTATGGTAATGTCTAGAATAATTTCGTTTGGTAAGATCATTCACAATCAAAGGAAATGGCCAAATGAAAATTACTGATACACTTTCTTTCAGACACTGTTAACAATATTGGCATTTAACAGTACTCTGCCAGGGTATTTTGGAATACTTCTGCAATATCACTTACACTATGAATATCACTATTCATCAGCAGTGTACAGGCTGTGAGTTTGCCAAGTATTTGTTTCTAAGTGTGCATGTAACAGCAGGAGATGTTCTTAGTTTTGAGAGGAAGAACACATGGATATAAGGGAGGATTCTATAGGATGCACGCAACTCATGGGCTTACATTTTTGATATCCTTAGTGAATGTATTCCAACTTTTAAGATCTTAGTAGCAGTGTCTTAGATGTATTCTTTCCGTTTGTATATTGCTTTTGGTTTGAGGTGTTTTTTTTGTTTGTTTGTTTGTTTTTAAATAAATCTAATGATGGACACAAGTCCTTTCATAACTTGGAGCTCGAGAAGCTGGCAGAGCTTCTGGGTGGCTTCTTAGACAGATAGATTATCAATAGTTGAAATGTTAAGTAAATACTGTATGTGGACAGGAGTCTAAAGCAGATGAGCAGTTCTGTAGATATCCTTTGCTTTTTTGTCTTTTTTTTACCCTGCTGAAGAAATAGGGCTGTTTTGTTTGACATTTGTTGGTTTTTAATGAACCTATTCAGCCACAGAAGGAAATGTTTTCTTGATTGCACCAACATTAAACATACCTGTTTTGACAGAATAGAAATTGCTTTTTCACATTCAACAAAAATCATTTTGAAAAGCCATTAGTATGGTAATCACAGCAAAATTCTTCCAAGTCCACCCAGGAAATGTAGGCAGAGTAGCAGAGTCACGTGACAGGTTGCATCAGAACTGTTAGTATTTTGGTAACTGTGTGGTTGCTCTGTGTTGTCCCTTCTTCACCAGGAGACATGGTAGCAATGCTATATGGTTCCCCACCCTGAACTGTACTTAGTAGAATTATATGAGTAGAGGACTACAGTGCAGTTATTGAGACCATAGTGTACAATTTCACTTGCAGAAAAACTTTGTGACTTCTAGAATGACTATTCCTGCCAGAGATGATTGCTGTTATATACAAGAGTAGTTTAAAGGTGCTTACCTGCACTCAAATTTCTTTTGGACATTGAAGTGTGCTGTATTTAAAATAAAAGCAGCAACTATCAATTTGGAGAACTTGCTTCCAGTCTTTCACTGCAAAAATTATCCGAGCAGCATTTAGCTTTCATCAGCATTGGTGAGTCTGTACCTGGAGTACTGTGTGTAGTTCTCAGCTCCCCTGTACAAAAGGGACATGGAGTTACTGGAGCGAATACAGTGAAGGGCCATAAAGATGAAGGGACTGGAGCACCTCTCCTATGAAGAAGTGGTGTGGTCTTCTTCCTTGGCAGTCTTCAAAAGCTGTCTGGACATGGTCCTGGGCAACCTGCTCTGGGTGGCTTTACCTGAGTAGGGGCACGGGACTAGATGACTTTCAGAGGACCCTTCCAACCTCAACCGCTCTGATTTTAGGCCAGAAGGATATGTCTGTGCACATGCTTTTGCAAAATTTCATGTGTAAGCAGAACAGAAACCTATGTAGAACCTAAGAATGAAGAGTGCTAGGAACATGTTTTCCATTTTAGACATACAAAATCTTCATAAATTTGCTTCCGCTGGTCATCACGGTTAGGTCTGCCTAGGTTTTTAGTCTTAACTACTGAAACAGTGATATCTCCTCATGTGCTTCAGCAACCTTTTTGAGGAAGGTGGAGACAGGCGTGAAACTGCTGAGGCTCTGGTGGGGTCTTGTACTCCACTTGCTGGGCTTGAAGGAACATGTCTGAATAGAAAAGCTGATGAAGCTAGAGTTATGAGCAAGTGTTATCTGCATTAAAAATACTTATTACTGAACTTCTGACAGTTTTATAAGGACAAAATTATTTTTAGGTTTCTGAGAGAGTGTTATGCTTTATGAAAGTTAATGCTTTCTGCTGTTCATTACAAGCACTACCAAATATCACTAGGGCATTCTGCTAATGTGATGGCTGTCCACTTCTGCTCTACTTTAGGATTCTCTTCACTGCTGGCACAAACTTTTGGAACCTGAAGTACTGGAATCTAGCAGTTCTATTTTATTCACAGTTAGAGAAACATGAAATAAGAATACGTTATGACAATCTTCAGACTTCTGTTTCTGATAATTGAAATATATTTGCCTGCATTGCATCTGATTGTAGTAGCAGTTGGATCTGAGAAACATACTCTTATATTCTCCCTGCCTAGGGTAACAAGCTGTAGAGCAAGGACATAGGGAGTCTACTCATCTCAGATTGTATTTATCTGTTTGCATAGTAGTAACAAGCTTTTTCACCTAAAAACTACTAAAAAAAAAAGGAGTTGCCAAATCACAGCTGCACTTTCAGCTGTTCCACAGTGCTGTTCAGTTTCTTTTTTCTGTTGCAACAGCACAGTGACCAGGAACTTGTTGGCTTCTCTTCTCTAGTAAAACCTAAAGCTTGTGAGATGAAGCAAAGACCTACAGAAGCCTCAACTTGAATCTGCTTACTGCTATATTCATTGCTTCTGCAGTTATGATTTGCAGATCTCCTGTAAGTTTTCCAGGGAAAATAAAAACCTCTGTTAAATAAGTTGTAAGTCTGTTGACAGTGGGTTTTCTTAGCTATCTTTCAGAGACCCCTTGGAAATAATTCACTTATAACTACAGAAGGCAAGCTGTAGGTTGAAAGCCTAGTCACATGCAGTTACTTAGGAACATTCCAATTGTGGAAAGGCAAGTAACAACTGAGATAAAATATTACCAGATACCTAATGCCTTGCAACCTCTGATCAATTCAGTGCTGTGCTTTGAAGTTTTTACAAGCGCTTTTCTGAATTGCTTTACCATACATAAGAAATTGAAGTGTATCTGACTAGTCCATCAGGCACAAGTCCCCTTTCATATGTGAATCAAATATGTATTACTGTCTCCTGTAGAACAAATAGCAAGTTTTATTTCTGTACAGAAATCAAGTATCTCTTCAGTTTCAGATGTAGTTAGAATGTACTGTCTGTTTCATTTCAGTGGCCGAGCAAGCTGAATCTATTGATAATCCATTGCATGAAGCTGCCAAGCGAGGTAAGTGTGACTTGGATTTTAGTTGTGTAATGCTAAAAGACTGTTTTGTGTTAAAATAATGTATTTAGAATGAAGTTACCCTGTCTGTTTTGTTTATCTGATATCTTGAACTGTCAAGATAGTTATTTGCTGAAGTTCAGCAGCTTTCAGAAGCTGGTTTACAGTCTGGGAAAATTGCCACTCTCTGTGACATGATTGTATACACAGCAGAAGAAGTTGGTGTCATCCATTTAGCTGTGCAGGGACCTGAAGGTCTCCTGTGAAGGAGGAAGAGATGTTTGCTATGAGTTGGACAGGTTGTTTTACAAATTATAGCTGTTTCTGATAACTTTTTCTCCTTGTATGTTCATGGCAGGACTGGCAGTTTTCATAAAGAACCAAGTAATGTTTCTATTAGCTTTTAAAAGAAAAAACAAATCAGTAAAACAGAATTGTTTTTCAGGCAATCTAAGCTGGTTGAGAGAATGTTTGGATAACCGAGTTGGGGTCAATGGCTTAGACAAAGCTGGAAACACAGCTCTGTACTGGGCATGCCACGGAGGCCACAAAGGTATGGGAGAATTCATTGGAGATAACTGTCCTCTGATTTTCTTGATTTGCTTGTTAGATAGATTGCTAAATAATAAAGCAAGGATTTTATATATATGTATATATATATATATATATTATTTTTTTTTTAAGAGAAGTTAAAGCTATAAGGGAAGTTCAGGTCTGTCAAACGCTATGTGTTTTGATGTTGCTGTTGAAGTGGGCGTTCTAATCACTGTAACTGGTAGAAGTGGAGCGGGAAGAAGGACAGACAAAAAAAGTGTTGCTTATTTTGTTGTAGTGACTGGTGACTGGTTGTTTCCTGAACATGTTCTGGCTGTTAGAGATTTTCATTAGCTGATTGGATCTCTCTTTCCTTGCATCTTAACTAAAATCTGTACTATGAATGTAAATAAGACCATTTTGTTTCCAGTAAACTCTTTTTTTCCTGTTCTTTGCAGATATAGTGGATGTTCTGTTTACCCAAGCAAACCTAGAGTTAAACCAACAGGTAGGAGGACCCTTACACTACAGATCTGATTTTATTTGTCCTTGGTACAGGCTGAAAGGTTTTTTTTTTCTGTATTTTAATCCTGTTGCTTTTCCCTCTAACTCCACAGAACAAATTGGGAGACACAGCTTTGCATGCTGCTGCATGGAAAGGTTATGCAGATATTGTAGAGATGCTGCTGGCAAAGGGTAAAGATCTTCACCAAGATTTCAACAACCTGTGTGGCAGACGAGCTTCCTGAATTTTTATTAATGTGTATATTTAAACTTTTTTCCTATAACCCAGGTACAATCTCTAGCCAGCTTACCTGCCATGACTTTATATGCCTTACAGAAAATTCTGGCAGCTGTTTAGAAAGTAGACATGTCACCTGCTTAAATTAAATTTCATCCTGCTATGTGGACAAAATTAGGCACTTAACCCCAGAACAGCAGTTCCGTTTCCTTCTTGGAAAGGGAGAGCAGACAGCAATTTCCCTAGCCAGCTGTAGCTTTTGGAAGCTCATCCATATCTTTTAGTCTACTTCAGATCAGTCCATAGATAAGATTTCCTTGTCCATTATTCTGAGCTGTTTTACCCATGCTACTGAAACTCATGTCTTACTTAATGCCATTGCTCAAGGCATACCTGGGACAGTGATTAATAGTGGAAATTTTGTGTTATAAAGGGGCAAGAACAGATCTGAAGAACAACGAGAAGAAACTGGCTTTAGACATGGCAACCAATGCAGCTTGTGCTTCACTGCTTAAGAAGAAACAGAGTGCAGGTATTTATAATTTTGTTCTTCAGATAATTTTTTCCTCTTTGGAGGACACGCTATTTCAGCTGAGTATCAAGATGTTGTTAGTCATAATCACTCTGGAGCTAAGAGTGTTCTTTGGAAGGGTTTGTTTGAATGAGGTGGTTCAGCAGAGGTGTGATAGGCCTGTGGTTCATCACATCCAGTGTAGTTGACTCCACATGAAATGCCATCCTACTTAGCAAGAGGCAAAGGAATTTGTGGAAACAGTAAGGGCTATTCAGAAGAAAAGTGAGGATGGAAACTTCCTTTAGGAGCAGTATACTACAAGGAACAGGGTGTGAGAATAAAGCAGTGTGGCATGTTTTCTCTGTTCTTCTAAACTAAATCAATATCTGCAGAAGCTCCTCTTTTTTTCTGTTTGTTTGGTTTGTTTGTTTGTTTTTGTCTTGCTGCTTTTACAACTTTTTACTCCTATGTCTCTCTAAGTGATGTTCAATGGAGGAATAAAGAAAGAATGCTTTCAGGTATTTATCAAAATAGTCTCTCTGCCTCGCACTTGTGTTCTTCTTTCCTAACAGCCCAATGTCTGTGTACAAAGGCTTCTGGGAGGTAAAAAGGACATTTTACAAAAGTGAACAAGTACTGAATTGTTCAGCGTCACATAAGCAACATCACCTGTGACTTTCAGGATGCTGAAATTTGTGTGGAAACCCTAAGTGAATTACACATACATGTAAGATGAGAAATGTCTTAATGACACAGGCAGTGACAACTTGTACCAGTGGGATGCAGTCTAGCAACTGTACTGTTGAAGGGCTAGCATGGAAAACATGGGAACAGAAGGAATTATTTGTGGGTAATACGCAGTTGTGGGAGTTAAATGATGGAACATCTGACAGTAGCTTTGAAGAATGATGATCAGTTGCAGCAAAAATACTGATCAGCTTTTTCATAGAGGTAATACCCAGATTTCCTAGAAAATGTTGACAAACTATTTCTCTCAATTTTGGCTCTGAAGAAAACAGTTGTAACCAGGGGCAGACTTTCCTCTGTTTCAATATGTGTTGTTGTTTGTTTTTTTTTTCTAATGTTATCTAATCCCTGTTAGAACGACTTATTTTTTTTCCTGTCTTGTTTAGACACCTTGTATGGGACTATCTTCTGTTCTAATGTCCCAGATAATTATATTAATATTTCATTTTGTGGCTCTAGAAACTTTACCTACTTTTGGTTCATTTGCTTCACTCCTAAATTATTTTGTTTCACAGCTGACTAATTTTTCATCCTTAGTCACTTCATCTGTTGCCAGGCTCTGATACTCTCGCACAGTTTTCTTGTTTGTCTTGATATGAGAGCCGATGTTAGTTTTTTAACTGCAGGTTCAATATTAGCTTCCTTACTTGTTTTTCTCTGTAAATTTGGTCATTTATAACCTATGTGATACTGCTAGTCTGTTCTTGTTTGCTCTATTTTCTTGGTCATTTGTATTCATTCCTTTTTTTCTATGACTGGATTCTACGTTTCAGTATTTCAAGTATCTCTCGGTTAAAATATGTTTCTTTTTCAGAAGCTCAGTCCTATTTCAGTGGTCTTCCTGTCCCCATTTTCAAATTTGTTCCTATTTATATGGACCAGATATGGCTTATATCACAGTCTGTCTATAAAACGTTTTGTTTTCTCCAAGGAAGGTTACTTACATTTAACTTCCACAAGTTAAATGTCCAATTTTGCTTTACGTTTTTACACACAGATTCGTGTGTACATGTCACAACTATTGAAGTATATTCTAAGAAATGAGAGTTATTAAAATTGCGCCATACGAATGCAAAAAGATTGTGTCGCTTTTGCTTTTGAGAAAACAGAATCTGTCCTTTCCTAAAGCATGGTCCCTTGAGCACAGGGCTCTACTGTTTCTTGTTTCTTTCCTTCCTTTTCTTTTCCTACTAAAGAGAAAAAACTTTCATATATTTCTTTTATCAAAATGATACAGCAGGTCAGTTTAAATTTACTCGTTTTTATTCTAGAAGTCTAGTATAGCATGGTGATTATTTCTGTGCGTTACATAAGTCTGCACTTGATATTAATAATTAAATATATTATTGCAAAATTATGACTAGGATCTTATGATTCTTTGCTCCCAATAGTACAGAATATTATACATTATATACGATATATGTTACTGTATATTTGAAAATCTGCTGGAAAATAATTATTTATTACAGAAAGCCTTTGCAGTTTATCTTTGTTTAGTCCCAAAGATAGATGTAGTTCTCCAGGTAGTACTGCACTTCAGTACTCCTGTGTTCCGCTTACCATTTTTTCAAAAGCATAAGCTCATAAAGTAATTAGATCTAAGAAATGCTTGCTTAGGAAAAAATGTAGGTGAGGAAAGAGAAGACAATGATGGAGTGTGTTCGATTTTAAGTGGAGAATTGTAGCCATCTAAGCACTTGGAAGAAAATTACATAAACTCTTCTGCCAGTGCAGCCCTCCTTTCCTTTTTGATTTGAAGTTAACATATACAGAAAATACAACTAGAGCGTTCCATCTCTGCTGTACAGCTCCTAACAAGCCAGGAGGTGGCTCCTGAGGGTCACTGAGGACAGACTACATTACATACATATGAGATGTGACTGGCTTAGCCCTACCTTTGCAATCCAGATCTTCAGTCCCAGCATCTGTATAGTGCTAGCATCCCAGAATGATACAGAAATCAGTTTTCTCAGATACTGATTTACAAGCGTTGCAAATCTTTTTTTTTTTTTTTTGTCTGATTTTTATCCCAGGCTAAAAGAGATCTTTTTTGCTTTTTTTCTAGGTACAGTCCGAACATTAAGTAATGCGGAGGAATACCTCGGTGATGAAGACTCCGATTAGCTTTTTCCATTCAGCCTGAAGAACTGTAACCTATGCTATTTCCAAAGCGTCTCTCTAAAACTGTAAAATTATCTTACTTAAAGTATTGCAGTCTTCCAATATAGCTTTCCAAGGGAGCAATCTTCATGTGTATCAGAAGATGCCACATTATAAGTCAGAGTTCCTTTGGAATTATCTGACAGGGGATGCGTGGCTTAGCCTTTCCTTTCTTATCTCTTGAATGGGCAGAGGGGACAGTCTTTTGAACTCACAGTTTTCATCTCAGGCCTTCCCAGCAAGTGCCTTGCATCTCTGGAATACAATCCTCAAATTTGAAAGGTCCCTCTGGGACAGCAGGACACCATTGCTAACATTCCCCAAAGTATCCCTGGGTACAGGTTCCATTGTGCAGCAAGATAATACTGGCAGCGTCAGTACTGGCTGACAGGCGTGAATGCAGATGCTGCTATAGAGCTCCATGTGGAGCCGGTACAACAACATACGGTTTTGGAGGCTTGAGCCTAGGAGTGTTTTGTTGTTGTTGCTTGCTTTTTTTTTTTTTTTTTTTTTTTTTTTTTTTTTTTTTTAATTCCCTATTCATCTCTCTCAGTGTAAGGGGTAGTAGGATCTGGATCTGTCCCTGGATGCTTTTTCTTCTCTACTGCTGTGGGCCCAATCCCTGAAATATAAACTCAGGTGAAATAATTGCTTAAGTCAGTTTTGCTTCAGAAATACACTTAATTTTGGACTTAGTGACTTGATTGTTTTGCTTTTGAAATGCATTCTATTGAAACAATTCATAGTGAAAAGAAGGCTGAATATTTTTCTATTTATCCTGCCTACATTTTTTTTACTGATCTCTTGCTTTTATTTTTTAAGTGTTCTTATATTTGTCCTAAATTACCTCAAAGCTTGACTGTTTTTGAAGGAATGAGGGAAAAGATGTATATCTTTGAAAGAGGTATGTGAATAAACATTTTTAAAATGTGTGGTTTCTTCCTGTGAATTAAAGACAGCTAAGAATTTGAGCCACTTTCAAGCTTTCCTGAAGAGTTAAAGAAATATTTCATTCAGATTGCTGAAATAGCTTCAGCCAAAGACTATACCCTACTGAGGAGTACTTGTGACGGTAGGAGAGTTTGGCAAGTATTTGTGATACAGTCTTACTTTTTAAATTTTTTGGCTAAATTTGCTGTTAGCAACTTTGACAGATTCAGTCCAATATGAAATAGTCTGTGATAATTAAAAATAATAATAATAATAATTGTGAAAGGTAGGGTAAAAATGAAAATTGGAATTTTAGAGATTAAAAGTAGCTCTAGACCATTGAACCAGATACTTGTATTTTTATTATCCTGGAAAGAACTAAATACAGATAAAGGTTTTCAAATGAATGCCTTCCAAAGAAGGCAGCTTTAGATTTACCAGAACAATGCAAGACTGAGGCATTGCACAAATCTGCAGATAGTTTCCTCTGCTGTTAGTGACCTGGTCTCAAAAGAAGAATTTGAAGAGTCAAAACATTTCAATTCTGAACTGTTTAAACAATAAACCTGTAGAACAAGTGTTCTAGCCCTGTAAAATGCTGTGATCAGCTGAACAATGGTACTTTATTTTGTGTGAACTAAAAGTGAAAATCCTGGGGAGGGGGAGAGAGAAGAAAAAGCAAAGCCACCAAGTTTTTCTCTCCCATCTTTCATTAAAACAGTTGTTGAGAGTGACTCAGAGGCAGAGTTGAGAGGCAGAGACTGTCCTGCCTCACATCTTATCGGCTAGATATTTTTACTAGCTCAAACTTAACACATTCAGCCCACGTGTTGTTCTGAATGCTGTTGATTGACATCATGCAATTTCACAGTGCAAGCAAAAGAGCTGTACAAAGAAGCTAGAGAAAGAAGGTGGTTCGTATGTCTGTTAAACGAGTCTTGTTTCCTGCATAAATGAAGCTCACAGGGTGCCATGGAACATGGAGAGAATGGCTTTTCCCCAAGATTACTGTTTGCCTATCAAAGTTTTGTGGCAGAGTTTGTATTAATAACTCTAATCTGATGTCTTCTGATGCCGTAGGTTCAACATCCTGAACGTTAATTGCAGCTTTGAATTAAAAAATGTTAGGTTATACTCACGTTTGTGGAATTAATGGCTGCCAGAAGACTGGCTCTTGTCAACTTGCATTCTACAGGCAAGTCTAGGTGCTGCAAGGGAATACTGGTGACAGAAACACAAGTTGGGCCCCTGAAGTATTCCTGTTAAGTTGTTACTGGAATGTCCTGAAGGGGAAATGCATCACAAGGCAGCTTAATGCTTTAATCAATTTCTGTGATGAAAATTACTGCTAATTTTTCAAAACTTCATTTTTCCTCATGCATCTTCCTCCTCACTGTGTAAGATATAAATCACTGTGAAAAATTCAGGCAATAAATGACTTCTTGCCTAGATAGGAGTTAAGTTGTTTGTTTGTTTGTTTTTCTTTTGGTTTGGCTTGTTTTAAGCAAAACTCGTATAGCTAGATGAAGATATACAGCCAGAGTAAGATGATATTCTATTTTACCATTTATACAAATACACTTACTCCATTTTTCTCCAAAGTACCACTGCAGGCACTTGGACAAATTTAAGAGTCTCCAATGACAGCTGGATGCAGGTTTGTGAAAAGTAATTTTTCAAGAAGAATGGTAAAGTGATAATTGTTGAGCTCCTGGTGTCACCTACCTGGACATTGAAGGACATTATTCTGTGTGCTTTTGGCTGAATGATGTGTGCCCTTCTGTTGGCTGAATGGCATGTGCCTTCCTATTGAAAAACAGCTGAGTTCAAGTTAGAAATGCTGTACTCTCTGGGGACAGAAATTATTCTGATTTATTTAGGGATTTTTCCAGCCAAAACAGTACATTGTCTGTCTGCTTCAAGAACAAGCAAATGTTTAATACCTGTTTTGTAGAAAGGACAATGGGACATTTTTGTAACTGTCCTTGGTATAGTTCTTAGGCAATCACTCCATGTGGATAATCTTCAAGTTATTACACTGTGTCGCTAAAGAAAAAAAAACACCTTACTTGAATTCAGCTCTCAAACTTCCCATTGCAGTGGCTGCTGGTATAAACTTGAACATGGCAAGATCTTAATCTGGTTTTAATTGGCTCTGTCTCATCAGCATCCACAGATATACAGTTGTTGCCAATCTGGCCTTAACTTCAGATGTGAAAAAATGTGTTCAATACTTAAAGGGGTAAGATGGGGAAGGGCTCAGCTAGATAATGTTAGGACAAGGGGCAATGGTCTTAAACTAAAAGGGGAAATTTGGATTATTAAGAGGAAATTTGTCACTCAGAGGGTGGTGAGGCACTGAAACAGGTTGCTCAGAGAAGATGTGAATGCCCCAGGAAGTCCCTGGTGTTGTTCACAGCCAGGTTGGATGGGGCTTTGGGCAACCTGATCCAGTGGGTGGCATCCCTGCCTACAGCAGGGGGGGGTTGGAATGAGATGATCTTCAAGATCCCTTTCAACCCAAGCTACTCCGTGAAATGTAATTTGCTTAAAATAATTAAAGTCACATTAAATAATTGCACTTCAGTGGCCCATTGCCTAATACCCTCTTCAGTTTTAGGCCCTCCCTATCCCTAATTTATGCTAATTTGTAAAGACAACACGGTGCTTCTTCTGCTTGGATTTTATATCAAGGAGCAAAGACTGCTTAAAGTTGAGTTATCTTGACCTTGTTATCATTTCAGTTAAATGCTGCTAAGTCAGGTGGTTTTGAGTGTGCAGCATACACCACTGAATTAAAGATTTGTCTTCATTTGCTGTCTTCTAATGAAGCCATTGAAATGGAAGACATCTATGGAGTAGAGTAAGAAGTAACAGGCTGTGGTTCCAATGCTTCCTAAAACAGAAATAAACTGAATTACGTGCTTGAGGACAATGTTAGCTGTACTATACTTTGATCTTGGGAGACAGAGATGAGTAGAAATGGTTTAATCTGAAACAGGATAGCAGGATGTTTCAAAAGAAAATCATTTGATATCAATACGATATAAAATCTTGTATGCTCATTTGCTGAGCAGATTTTTTTTAAAGCCACATTTTAAGAGTAGAGTAGCTTAAAACAAGACTAAACATAGTAGAAAAGCCATTCAGAAAAACAAAATCTTACACGTACTGGGGCAGAACTTGAACTGGTGGTAGAGAAACAGATACAAGGTACCAAGCTGCAGCCTCTCCTGGAAGGCTACATTACTACTCTTTCCCTATATGAAACCTGGGAGGCTTGCTTTGGGTTCTCTAGTGCAAGATTGATAGCACACCAGAAAACTCTGCTGGAAGATATGGAAGGTACATTTTATGAGATGCTCTTCAAATATCAGGTGAGCTGTAAATATCAATGTCACTGTAAAAAACTGTGGTCCAGCCAGTATTGACCCGCAGTTACAAAAGTGGTGGCAGTTTCCTTTGGTCTTGAGGAACTTGAAGTTTTGTCAGAGGCTGAGGGAACTCATTGCAAAGATAACTGATGCTTTTTCAGTGTGTGCAGAACAGCACAGGTCTTCAAGTATACTGGTGTTCAATTCTTCTGCATATGTGAAGTTCATGCATATGGGAAAAGGTCCATAACTTATCCTATTCCCTTGTGGGGTACAGATTTTCACTTAAATCATGAAGCATACAAGAGGAATTTATTTTTTCTTATTAGCAATTATCATCCCATTTCTTTACTGTTGTCTGTGGATATACTGGGACAATAGCCTGTATCTGTTCTTTATCATCACTTTTTTTTTGTTACAGAGATGGATTATTTGGGATATGTTTTATTACTTTGCATGAAAATCCATATTTGTTCCTCTTACAAAGGCTGACTCCGAAAAAGGACTGTTGTAAGATTTAACATAAAACAGATGTGAAGACTTTACAGTGCCACGAGGGAATTGGACATTTAAAAGTTTATCATGATCACATTTTTGACTTCATGGTCTAAAGGGAGTTGTTTGGAAATGGTGAAGCTATATGGGGAGGACCTCTGTCTTGAAGTTCAGCACAGTCCTATTTGGGCTTTTTTGATATGTGTTGCTGAGTATATTGTATATTTGTTCACAGTTCTACTGTGGTCACATCTCCACTTGACTTCATGTCTACAAAGAAATCTCACACTGAAATTAACCTTTAGCCCTCTTTGGAGATGTTCAATGTAAAATTATAATTGCATCCTCAAAATTTACATCTAAGTTTCATGTGTCTCTTGAGTTCAGCAGACTCCTATAACACAAGTAATTCCTCTGTTAGTAATCTACATGCAATTTTTCTTTTATTGAAGATTTTCATTTTATCCTTTCATATAATTTCCTTAATGTTGGTAAAGACATGGCATCAGAAATTCATGAAAGAGTACATTTCTTTCTCTTTCAAATTTTTACTTCTCTACAACAGTATTTTATTTTTATTTTTTATTTTATTTTTCCCATAAGATTACTATTTCCAGTTATTTTGCTAGAAAATCCCACGGAGATCTGACATCCTACTGCCTAGCTCAGGGTTTAAAACAGAAGAGGAACAAAGGAACAAAAAATGTGTCTGGACCACATGCAGTTATGCTGAAAGCAGCAGTGTGGTAAACACTTTGTTAATGAAAAGGTTGCGCAAGAAGCAGGTTGAGTAGCAAGCATGACACATGAGAAACTTGCACAGATTAATTAAAGCCCTGAGCTAGCACATACTTTGGTTTTAGGATTCCATCTAATCAGAGACAGCATCCAATTCAGTTACAGTTTTGTAAGTACTCTTCTAAGAAATAGACTCCACATGGAGCCAAATTTGTCTAGCTAAAAGACTTTAGATTTCCCTTAAGTTGGCCAAGAATGATTCAAAAGCATGAACCGCTGCAGTGGCTGAACAAATGCAAATAATTTCTCATCAGAAGGAAGATCTCTGAAGATTAGCAGTTTACATCTGCTCCTTCCAACTGGTGCTGAAAATGCTCAAATTACTTCAGTAGATGTGGCAAGGTTGCTGTGATAAATGAGTTTGAAAAGCAAAGCCTTCTCATACAGGAGAAAAGTTAAAAGGGTCCGATGATGCTTACTGAAGAGTTATTTCCACACATAGCGTAGAGTCCTTAACTCCTTAACAAGGAGTCATTTCCACTGTGTTTCACCCAAATCCTGGCTATACCACATACAGCTTCAGCAGTTTTCTTACTACTTCAAGGTTCCAATATTACTCATATTATTTTAGGGAAACTCCAGTTTAGCATTCTGTTGCCATTTTAAGGGCTATTAGCAGTTAATTTAGCTTTGGCTTTGCACTTTTCCTCATGACCCCAGATGGCTGGAATCTACATGCTGCTTTGCTTTGCATTTCAGTCTGGTACTTAAAAAGTTTAAATGAGATTTGATATTGTACTGGTTTTAGTTTACCAGCTGTTCCAACTGGACTACCTGCTGAAATGCACTTGTAGTCCTCTCCTTGTCTCTGTGACCAGACAAATGTGAGCCAGCAATGTGCCCTTATAGCACAGATGTAAGCTACATTAAGCAAAGTGTTTCCAGCAAGTCAAGGCAGATTATCCTTCTCTACTCAGCACGGCTGAGGCCACACTTGGGGTACTGTGTCTAGCTCTGGCCTCACCCCTGCAAGAGAAGCATGGAGATACTGGAGAGGGCCCAGTGAAAGTGCCATGATGATGATGAAGAGGCTGGAGCACCTCTCCTATGATAAATGACTGAGAGCTGGTATTGCTCAGCCTTGAGAAGAGAAGGCTCAGGGGGACATCATCTCTGTCTATAAATACCTGAAGGGAAAGCACAAAAAGGAGGGAGCCAGGCATCCTTCAGTGGTGCCCGATGCCAAGACAAGATGCAGTGGGCACAAACAAGAACATGAGAGGGTTCTATCTGAACATCAGAAAGCACTTCTTTACCATGCGGTTGATGGAGCACTGCCATGGGTTGCCCAGAGAAGTTGTATAGTCCCCCTCCTTGGCAATCTTCAGAAGCCACCTGGACATAGTCCTGGGTGTCCCTGCTTGTGCAGGGGGGTTGGACCAGATGGCCTCCACAAGTCCATTCCAAACTCAGCTGTTCTGTTATATTCAGCAGTAAAGAGACTAAAATATATGTGCCAACAATATCTTGAAATTTTAAAAATTTATATGACAAACAAACCCTAGCATATGGACTGTATAATTGCTAATTTATCTAATCTCTTTTGTTGAGCTGTAGGTTATAAAAACTCATGTCTTCTCAGATGTGAGAATGTAAGAGTGCAGCATGGCATCTCTTTGCGTACATACTGTGGTTTAACCCTGGCAGACAGTTGAGTCCCACACAGCTTCTCCACTTCCCCCCCAGGTGGGGTAGGGAGAAAATCAAAAGGTAAAAGTGAAAAAATCATGTGTGGGGATAAGGACAGTTCACTAGGTAAAGCAAAAGCTGTGCACACAAGCAAAGCCAAACAAGGAATCCATTTGCTACTTTCCATCAGCAGGCAGGTGTTCAGCCATTTCCAGGAAAGCAGAGCTCAGCACACATCACAGCCTCTTGGAAAGACAAATGCTCAGCTTTTGTTGTTGTGCATAGCATCGTATGCTATGGGACATCCATTTGGTCCATCAGGGCCAGTTGTCTTGGCTGTGTTGCCCTCTAGCTCCTGGGGCACCTCCAGCCTCCTCACTGGCAGGGCAGTGTGACAAACAGAGAAGGAACAACTAAAACAGTGTATTTTCACCACTATTTTTGTCACAAATCCAAAACAGAACATCATACCAGCTACTGTAAAGAAAATCAACTCCATTCTGGCCTAAACCAGAGCAACACATAAGTCCAGGTATTTAAGTATGTGCACATCAACATTTTTATTTTATTTTATTTTATTTTATTTTATTTTATTTTATTTTATTTTATTTTATTTTATTTTATTTTATTTTATTTTATTTTATTTTATTTTATTTTATTTTTTTTTATTTTTTTTTATTTTTTTTTATTTTTTATTTTTTATTTTATTTTTTATTTTTTTAAGTCCATACAGGTAACCTAAAATTAGTGTTGACTGGTTGTATCAGTAAAGTGTACCCATATTTATGGCTTGACTTGGAGCCTTAAAATGAAATGATCATTTGTCAAAACTCACCTCCTGGTTTCCAGTAAGTATTTGTTTTGGTTTTAACTAAGAATGGACAATTTTTAAGTCTTACATGGAATAAATCAAAAATGTTTTCTGCATGTTCAGTGTTTTAGATACTTATAAACTAATGACGGTGCTGTGTAATATGCACTACCCTCACTGCCTGACTTGCTACCTTCATTGAAATTTTTTTTAATATAATTAAGAGCAGCTAAACATTAATTAATACCATTCAGAGGATGTTTCAAAATAGTTTCCACTTGTATTAAATACAATTTGACACATTCCGATGTGTTAATGTGATATGTACTGGGTTTTGCTCCTTTATTATTTATATTTATTGTATTTATATATTATAATATATCATATATATTATACATATGTATATTAATTTATATTAATACATATTATATATTATATATATTTACACATATATTATAATTATAATTATATTTGTTATTTATACAAACTTTATTATTCAATCATTTTGATTTTATTTTACATACATTTATATAAACTAGTGATTACCTGCATACTGTGCTCTGAAAATTGATCATACACACAGTTCGGTGGACCCAAATGCATCACCTTCATTACCGTATCAGATGAACTTTCTTAATGAGCTAGATGGTTCTCCTATTTGGGTTTAAAGAGCAGAGCTGAATTCTTTTTTTGTTTTCCATATCAGAAGTTAAACTTCTGCAGACCTCATTACATCCCCTATGCAATTCTGTTTTCTGTGTTGACCAGGTCGTAATCATCATACTGCACACACGTACACACAAGAATTATTTACTGCACAAGGTGGCTACACAAATAGACTTTGCAAAATCCATCTGTGCTGGCACAGTCAAGCAAATTGAAGCTGAAATGCTTTGCCCACTTTTTCCACTTATGGTTAACTGATGTGGCCTAAGTTAGACTTGAATTTCTGACTTGAATTTTTCATATTTTTCTTTGGTAAAAATGGGAGCTACATTTACATATTGAACAACATTTATTTTGTAGAAGAACATTCTGAAGGGTTCCCAAATAAAAACACATTAAAAAGAAATTAAGTGTTAAACAGTTTATTAAACGTAATCACCCCATTTTACGTGAATACTTACCCTGTGATTGCAGTAAAACTTGATGGTTTTATCAAAAAATTGAAACACTTTGCAAAAACATGTTAACCAACCCTTCAGTAGTTCACTTTTGTTTCACTGATCAAGTTAATACAGTTTTTGCCTAGTTGAGTAGTACTGCTATGAACTAAACTAGTAGAGGATGCAGAGCAGGATGTATAACAAAGTGTATTAAATGATCATGAGACTTTCAGGCTCAAAACAGAAGTCTAGATGTGGTCTGAAGTCAACCACAGTGTTGCTACTACTCTGCTGAAAGAGCTATTTTCAACTGCTTTGCAGTGAGGAAGAATCTTGAAATAGTCTATCGTGGTACTATGTCTAGAAACTAGGATGAAGCCAGTCTGAGAGATTTTTGTAAGATGGGAAGAATGAATATACATGCAGACAGCCCTGGCTTCAGAATTGTTTCCCTCTTCAAATACTGATGTGTGAATTCTACTATGTATTTGCAGCAGCCTTTAAGTAGTGGGCTTCAAGGCCAGCCCTGCATGCAATGCCTTCTCCATTTTTACTTTAAATATATAACATTATACATAAATATCTTTCTTGTTAGCCCAAAAGATGATGGAGAAAATAGCAAAAGGTGAAGGAAGAGCCAAGACTTGCTTAGTTTGTATTTAAATGCAGGGCATTTTCTGGTTAGTCATTTCCTGCTCCCTTTTGTTTCAAGATTGTACCTCTCCTATTCTTTCTTAAAAATGTTTCCCCTACCAATTGTATTTCGTAGCCTTCTACCAGTTACTTGGAAAGATGAATTAACTCTCTTTTAAAGGTAAAACAGATATAATTTGAAGGCAAGAGAGGTCACTACATTATCAGTAACTTTAACTGTCTCTTGCAAATGTAACCATTTGACACGATCCTAATGCAGCAGGTGCTGCATTAGTTCATTAAGTTCAATTCTGCACTAGGGAAAGTAAATAGGGATTTTAATAGGAGTAAGTGAAATGGAGGATTTGACTGATTTTGTTCGCTCATCAAAAATCCGGTGAGGGCTGGCCACACAGGACTACATAAGCTCTTCTGCTTGCTCACCATCAGCACCATGCACACAGACATCCTCATCCCATGATGTAATACACAGCTGTGCTTCATCACAGGTCTAAAAAACCATTCCTATCTGCTCACTTTTCTTATAACCATATCAATATTTTTATTTCCACCCAGAGGTCTTACGAGACACTGAGTAGGCCATGGCCAATATGAATTATTCTAAAGGACCATATCAGTAAGCACAGCACAAGATGCAGAGAAAACAGGAGAGAGAAAAAATGAGTAATATACCTATTTAATATAGGTATATTAAATAGGGGTATATAGGTATATATATATATATATATATACCTATAATATAGGTATATTATAGGGGTAATACACCTATATTACAATGAAATATTTCCCAGTTCCTTAATACTGAAAGGCTGTTAGTATTGTTAAGGATCGGTATTTAAAGCTGGAACACAAGCCTGATGACTAGAAAATCCCAGGTGGATGGAAGAGAACTACTGTGCCCATTTACAGGAAGCAAAAGCAGCACAGCAGCAGCAAGATGTGGTGGAGTACACCAGTAAAGGAGAGCAGTGTGAAATTAACAGGGCGTTAGCCTGAGTGCCTCAACAAACAAACTTGATGATGCTACTTGTAAAGATTACCAGTCTTCAGAAATAGATTCTATTTTCAGAAATCTATTTTCATACAATGCATAAATTAGTGCTACATTATATTCTCAACTTGGATACAAGTATAATGCAAGGTATGTCTACTATCTTATATCTTAAAAAGTTCTTTTTTTTTTTTTTTTTTTTTTTAAAAAAAAAGACATACAGAAAAAGATATAACACTTTAATCAATTGCGTCAAACTTTAAAATCACTGTTGACCAGACCTGTGGCTGTGATAATGACTCGTGAAATAACAATAAATAATGACATAGGTTTTTTACTTATGAGGACCTCTTCAAACGAATTAACTGTAAGAAAACCAGATTCAAAGTTATGCACCTGGGAAGGAGGACTGAAGGGAAAACAGTTATAAAATAGGCAGTTGTGAATATGCTCAGGCCATAATCACTGCCCAAAATCAATTTCCTCCTCTAGGGCAGAATTTTCAAAATATTTTATTTCCTTTGCTTTTCAGTCTTTTCTGTATCAAACAGATGAGTTGCTCATTCCCAGATACTTTCTGTTACATCACAACTTATGGTGGGAAATTTGTTGTGGCTTTTAATTTTGTTATTGTTAGGTGTGGATGAGTTTTTATTCTCTTTTCACTAAATTATATATTTATATATTTGTAACACGAAATGCAAAGTAGTATTGCAAAGCTACAAGCTCACTTCATACAGTGCTCTTCTGGAAATGCTAGAAAACCTGTTGCAGCCCAGGCAGTCAGATTTTGTGACAGTCTGGCTGATCTGACTCAAAAGAAAACAGAAGTGAAAAGAGAAAAGGCAGCGGTGTCTTAAGTGAAGTTAAAAAATAAATAAATAAAAGGAAACAAACAAACAAAAAACCCTAAACTTTCTACATCTCTCTTCTCAGTTTGTAAGGCCATAAGACTAAATGTCACTTAGTCATAATTCATAAGTGGCATTCTTATCCCTTATTCTATTTAACCAGTTTGATGGAATTTTTCACACTAATGTGAAAATAAGCCCTCAGGAAACTCTGATGTTTCAAATGATAGTTCTACTAAGAGATGGCCTTTTTCTAAGGTGATGAATTATTGTTCTTGCAGGTACAATTTTTTGCTCATGTACAACAGAAAATGTTCTTCCCTTTTCTTCTAGGTTCACAGAGCTTGCAGACCTTCTGTGGTGTGTCTATTTCCACTGTAGTGATTTTTTTTAAAGCTAAACATCAGTCTGATCTAAAAACCTTTTTTAAGGCAAAAAGAAAAAAAAAAAAAAGCAATTAAAGTATGTTTTAGGACTTTCTTAGTCATTTTTATTTTTATTTTACTTTTATTTTTTCTTGATCACTTCCTTTCTTTGTAAGAGGAATGAAAGTTTCTGTACTCTCAGAAAAAATCAGATCAATGTTTCCATCCCATCACCCAATACCCTAGAGATATCACCTTCATGCAAGCTAACATGCATCTGGAGGCTAATAGTTGAGAAAGCTTTTTATATTTCACCTTGTAAACTTCTGAACTACTCAAGCAACTATTCCAGGGAATCTCTGTAGGGGAATATCATGACCCAAACATGCTGCATGTTTTGGACTTGAGCAGCAGATCCCTGAAGCAAATAGTGTTGAACACAGATTTTATTTATGTTATGTTATGTTATGTTATGTTATGTTATGTTATGTTATGTTATGTTATGTTATGTTATGTTATGTTATTCTTTTGCTCCACTTCAGGGCTCAGCTGTTTGTTCTGCAGCTTTTTAGAAAGTATGTTATAATCAGTGTCAGTAACTTGGTGGACAAAACCAGCCCTTTCTCACTAACAAAAATGTCTAGAGGAAGATATCTGAGCAATGTTTGGATACCAGCTGCATCCTTTAAGTCTCCTGCATTATGCACATATTGCAATCTGGTGCACGCCTACTGCAATCTGGTGGACACTTCTACTGCATTTGATTCAGAGAATCTAGTCGATGCTAGATTCCAAATCTTTTTTTTTTTTTTTTTTTTTTTTCTCTTCACAATATTACTTAAAAAAATACATTAAAGTCATTTTCCTGTTTATCTGACAGCTCAATACCAAAATTCACTGGCCTGGTTTGCCTGCAAATATAAAAGTACCTTACCATTTTGTAAAGGGTCACATTAACCACACTGCCCCATGTGTTGCCAGGTGCATTTCTTCTGAGTCTTCTAACATAGCTCATATTTAGATTGTGTTTGGTGAGGTGAGAGATGTCTGCAGGCTTTCCTTTCCTCTTAATGATCAGTCAAAGATACTGGAAGAATCTGAAGTTCAATCCTCTTGAGTTTTCTCAGTCAGATCTAGTGTATCATGAAGCTCTTTTGTATATACAAGTGGAGGATATCCCAATGAAGTCTGGAGGATTTAGAAAATGATTATAAAAGATAAAGTAACAGAGAAGCTGTGTGCTGGGGATCTGACAGCAACTATTTTTGTATCACTCCTCCAGGGGGCTGATTTGTTTGCTACACCTGAGGATGGTAGGTCATGTGAATGGCCTTGATTTTTTTCAAATTTGATAAAACTCTTTTAACAGAGATACATGAAATTGTTTTGTGATATATTCTGTCTTTTGGGATATACGCAGTACACAGTCCTAAATTTTTTTTTTTTTTTTTTTTTTTTTTTTTTTTTTTTTTTTTTTATTGTGGCACCATGTAATAGATCTGACCCCAGAAAGCTGGTCAGGTCTGGTGGTCAGGTCAGAGATATTTATTTTATCCTTTTTCTGAGCTCCCGTGGCAGACTCATGACAGCCTTTTCAATCTTTACAATTGCCTACCTGCAATAGGGAAGAGAACCCCAGATCCTTGGTCTGAGCACTGCCCCTGGACAAAGCTCTAAACAGACTGTGCCGCCTCTTGGAAGTTACAGGTATGAAATCCCTCGGTGTATCAGTTGTTTTGCCTGTTTTTCAGTTTTGCCACCTGGCACCTGTGGGTAAGAGGTTATGGGACACACACACTCTTAGTCTGCAGGCATTCAGGCAGCAGACAGAACAGCTGAAGCCAGTTACCATAATATCTAGCTGCTGTTAAGACAATCAATAAGATAAAACATACCATCCTGTGCTTTTCATCTTTTTTTGTCTGATAATATGAAAGGAAAAAGAGATGTTTTTCTTTTTGTACCCCCAGCTCTTCTTGTTCTGATCTTAGTTCCTCTGCTCTGTGACAAGTGTTTTCATTACAGCCTAACAGAAGTTCCTGACAGCTTCCTGATCCTAACTGCATTAGTTGGTGCTCATGCTCTACTCAGACTCTTCCTTGAACTGACCAGACAATGTAGCTAGTAAACCCCTTCTTGCCAGTGCATTGGCATCTGACACTAAGAGCAGCTCCCACCACTTGTCTCATGGTCCTTTCTCTCACCCTGCTCTTCCCAAGATCCTGCTTTCCTCTCATCTGCTTCCTGGGCAGTGATTGATTAGGGCTGGTCAGTGGGATATGAGCTTAAGGCCCAGATTCCTCAAATTAGAGTGGATGTGTCAGTGCTGTTCTTCATTCTGTTTCAGCAAGCAGAGGTTTCATGCATTCGGTGTGCTTCCTGTCATAGATGTCTTACAATGTGAATGCTGCCCTGCCAAATTCTTCTAGGTACCTTCCTGTGAATGTAGATGCTAGGCACTTGTCCAAGAAATCATGTTTTTTGTGGTGCTCCACTCAGCAAAATTTTGTGGTTTCTCAGAAACTGTATGCAGGCAAGCTTCGTGGAGAAAGGCCACTAGCAGCTGTGGTTTGAATTTAAACTAGTCGGAAACCACCAGCACATCGAGCGGAAAGACTGAGAAGTGAATAGGTAGAAACCGGTGGAAAAACTCTCTGGTGGAATGAAAACCCAGGGCTTTAGCAGCATTTGAAGCCCTTTTCCCTGGACTTTCGTACTTCATCAGGGCAGGCCTGAAAGTGAGACACGGTGTGCATGCCAGGCAGCGATTCATGTACATGTGCTGTGGGATGGGGACCAGGATACAGCTGGCTGTGGGCAGCCTTGCTCGGCCTGGGCGTACAGGCCCTGGTGGCGAGGGGCAGGAGGATACAGAGCACCCGTGCTGGCGCCCAGTGAGGTCTGTTCATGGGCCTGCTCTGCCTGAGGCAGCACAGAGCACCCGGCCAGCTTATATTGGTTTCAGCGAAGGTGGTCTGGGTTTTAGGGCAAGCTGACAGGGAAAGAGAACCTTTATCAAAGTTGTGGAGGTTATTAATTTTCCCTCTCTTTCGGTTACAATGTGAACAAAATCTGTCATGTTTTTGGGAGACGGCATTGTGCCAGCATGCCTGCAGGTGGCCTGCAGCACAAAATCCCCCACCTGGGATCCCTCTTCTTCTCTTCAACTGAACAAAAGTTTTCTTTGAATTGTTTTTATAATCCCCAAATGCTCACATAAAAGTCACAAGAGGTTTGTGTTTAGTTCTTCTGTCTGCTTTATGTGGATCCCAAAACCAGACAAAATGTGAAGTGCAGACTGCTAGACACACTTCTATGAGGTCTACTGAGCTTGTCAAAACCGATTCGTCTCCAGCAAATATTCTGGTTTGAATATAGCATTCTATTCCGGCAACATCACATTTTACAAACTCTAACTTACTTTAATGTATTGCCAGGAATGCCCCCATCCTAAACCAGATTGTTTGAACACGGTTCTGTAAAAATGCTTGTTTGCTGTGATTCAACCACTAATGCATCACAGAAAAAAAAACCTCACAAGCATCCTAGATATTACAGTGAACTAATTTAGCTCACTGGGATTTTAACATAACCATTTATTTGTCCTTTCTCTTATTGCAACACCTATAGTAAGATAACATATCACATCTTGCTAGCAGACTGGTAAGAGGTTGAAATTCATAAAAATACCAGGAACAAAAGCATGTGGAAAAATAAAGTTTTTTGATTGGAAAAATATAGAAAAATAAATTAAAAAAAAATGAGACAAAATTTATAAAACAACTTTGCTTGGTGGCTTTATACTGCAAACTGTGTGAGAATGAGTACCTTGCTTTGAAGAAACAGCACCAGGCACGCAGCAGTAAGGAGTAAGCTTACTCTCCTGTCTCCCTCAGTGACTGTAGTGCCGGGTGGCTGACAGGGTTTCTGAGTGTAGTAGCAAAGTTTACGAGGAATGAAACTAGAAAAAGCAGGCATGTCCTGGTGTCCCTGTGCATTTCCTGGATGACATCCCTTGTCTGTCCACATTCAGTTTCACAGGCTCTTTGGATGAAGAGTGGAGCTGCTAGAGGTTTTGTGAAAATTACATGTTGATTTACTGGCCTAACCTTTGTAAAGTCCCAACCTTTGCCGCCCTCAAATTTATTGCTACTGTGGCTACTGTGGCTGTGTTCTTGAGACAAAGGCCTTCTACTCTGGCAACCTTATTCACACTCAGAAAATTAATTGAAGATGCTTTGATATGCATCGTGGTACATCTTGGGATCTTTTAAGTCTACTGCTCCTTATAATCCATTTGTGTTCTATCTGAGCTAGACCATAAACAGCTTGAGTCATAATCTGATCGTATATAACTGGGGAAGTACAATGTCAAGTAGGAAATGATAATTGGACTTTTATTGCACTGACTACAATGTCTAAACACTTTGGAAATTTGAAGGCCCAAAGCTAAAGAAAACAGAAAAAAATATATCTGAAATAGAGACCTTAAAGAACCTAGGTTTCAGAATCAGGAGAATTTATGGACTATTAAAAGTAATAAAAAGGTACTTTGGGTCAAACATGAAGCCTAAGCTATGGTACATGAGCTTATTCAATGAACATCAGAGCTCTTAACCTTGCTGGCTATTCCCAGCATCCCTGGGGTGACATTAGGCTACATACTTTTATAAGGAATATTAAAAATTTAAGGAAAAACAAGAGCAATGGTCACCGAAACTGATCCAACACCATGGCAAGAAAGGAAAGCTTCTATGATTTACTGCTTGCGAAGGTTGCATCCAGACTTGTCTGTTTTCAAGGAAATAAGCTCTGAGAGACAGAGAATGGAAAATCAATTCACCTTTCCAGCAGTCAACTATGCTGAGTGAATTTATAGTTACATTACTGTATCCTTCTCACACAAGATGGATAAACTGCGTTAATACGCAGTATTTTCACCTGAGCTGATGGCAAGAGGGGCCTGGAGGACCAGGACGGAAGGGGCCTCGCTGCTACCTTTCAGACAGTTTGGCAGCTGCTGCAAGGAGCTCTTTTTTTGATCAAAACTTCCCCTGGGAGAGGGGAAACACCGCTTCCCAGCTGGTAAGCCTCCATGCCTGACACCAGCAGAGGCAGTGAGCCAGCTCCCCTCCAGCTCCGCATTATCCCCGGGGGGGAAGGGACCCTGGGTTGAACCAGGACTGACGCTGCTACGTGTGACAGCAGAGCCAGAGCCCCGGTGTCAACCCTGGTGACACATCCTACGCCACCTAGGGGCAGAGCCGGTATTTGACATGTCTTGGTGGCAACCCAGGCGACGAGAAGCCACAGCAGCTTGGTGTAGCCCCACCTTAACGTTGTTCCGTTTTCCACGGGTTATTCCCATTTGCAAGTTCTTGTTAGCTTCTCGTTGGCTGCCGCAGCAAGGAAGGGAGACACCTTTCTTTTTTTTCTTTTTTACCCTGGACAGCACACGCTTGGTTAAATAATATTTGTGGACCCTGCTGGATGGAAAACCAAGCGTGCCAGAAATTTGTGAATCTCAGGCCCGACCAGTTTGGTCATGGCACACTCATGCCAAGCTACACTATGCTTTCCTCGTGGTGCAGAGGCTGTTTTGGCTGCCACAGTTCAGACAGCCATGCATTGACAACACACCCACAGGCACTCTGGGGAGAGCCCTGCTGTGCTTTGCCAGCTGTGCTGCCGAGGATTCTATGTTGTGTGTGCCCTTGGTGCACTCCTTCTAACAAGCAGGGGCTCGAGCAGCTGCTGCCACTGTGCTGTGGTTATTGCTGCTGCCTGCAGGAAGGAACACACGTCCGCACGTGCTCTGAGTCACATTCATAGGAAGCAGGCACCTGTAGGTGCAACAAAACTGCTGGAGCTTCTGTTTTTCTCTGCTCTGACACTCTGAGCCCTTTCTGTCAAGAAGAACAGCCAAATGATTTGTTTGCTTGGCAAGCCTCCAACACACAGAAGTTGTTCGTTTTATTTTGCATTGGTGGCTTCAGCTCTGACTTCCTTTTCCTAGCTGAACCCCAGCTCTGTTTACCGAGGAAAGAAACCTTCCCCATGTGCCCTCACACTGCTCTGTGGTGAGGAAAGTAACAGCAGTTTCTCTCTTGTTTTCCTAATGAGTCTTGATAGTCTTTTAACATAATAGAAATGCAGCAGAGGCAGTGTTTATTTCAGAAGCTTCCTGCTTTTCATATTCTTAGGTCTGCTTGGCTCAGTTACCCTCTTTCACTTACAACTGGTACACACAGTCTTCTCTCCTGCCTCCGTTTCACTCCCCATCATGTAACAGCTGTCTTTTTCAATGCACGTACTAAGTTTCCTGCTTTCACTGCAGGATTTTAATTCTTTCACTTTCAACTTCTTTGTTGTTGTTGTTTCAGTTGCCCCAGAATTTCAGGCTAATTAAATTAATTAAATGTAATGTTAGTAAAATGCTTTCAAGTATTTAAACTTAGAGCACAAATTTCTGGAATAAGTTTTATCCCCTAGCACAGTTTTGTCTCCTAGGACTGAATTGTTTCCTTGTGTACTCCAAAGCTCCCATACTTAACAGCTGTCTCTAGTCTGAAGAGATTAATCCTTAAAGTGTCTGAAAAGGCTTACAAACATAGTCAATTTAGAGAAAAACAGACTTCTACAAGTAACCTTTTCTGGCAAGACTTGTGCAAAATTCCAGCAGCAATAACAGAGTCAGTACACTTACGTACTTCAATTTTAGCCCCTTTTCTACAATTAATGTCTATGCTCTTTGCACTGCTGACATCTGCTAGGGCACTTCACAGTTTTTCTAGGATTTATGTCTGGACCAGGTGTTGCTAACTTCCTTAGAAATAATGGTGCAACAGGCCTACCTTTTTCTCCTGTCATATTACAGATAGGAAAAAACTATCACTCATTTGATAACAGTAATCATTTTGATATTAACTTTTCAATCTGCTTGGAGAACATCAATTGTGCATATATATATATATAAAAAATCTGCTCGAAAAGAAGCCTGAAATATGTTTACTAATATTTTCCTTGAAATCTGCAGTACAGTTCCTTTAGTTATATGACTTTTTAGTCACCATACTATGGCAAATCCAAACATCTATGAAGTTTTCATTTTCTATAACATGCTAATTGAAAAGTAGTTGTTTTGTAAATAAAAACCAAAAATGTCTTAGTAATAGAAACTGAAAACTTTCCCGTGTTACAATGGAGAGTTAAAATATTCAAATAGATAGAGGAACTAATTCAAAACAATGACAATAAAGAAAAAAAAAAAAGTATCAATTTGTACCTTACTGCAATAGCTGCTGTGCTTCTGAAGTACTTGAAAACTTGAAGAACAATCTGGAAGCTAAGACAAGCTTCCATTCAGAGCCGTGTAACCTACTGGATGCCCCATAAAATTAAAGCACATTGTCTGTAGCACTTTAAAGTAGACTCAGAATTATTTTCTGAACACTTGAAGAACACTCAGTAGTGCTTAAGTACTGCAAGAGAAGATATTATTTGTGATCTCAAACATACATTTTAATGGTTGCAGATTTTCTGCCTCCTCTTGGAAGTGCTCTAAGAAAAATGCATGAAATTTTAATTTGACACTAAGTTACTGTGACCACTCATCCCTTATGTTAAAGAACACCTGTATTATATTTTTTGGTCATATGAATGAGAAAGCAGAAGCAATAAACTCTTTGCAAAGCCACTAAGCAACAACATAATTTTTGATTAAATCTTGCTGTCTGTGTAAAAACCTGTCTGGAAAACTTGTTTTAACAAACACCATGCACAAAGCAGTAATAGTGTTTTCTTTGACCTTCTTTTATTTATTTATTTATTTTGTCAGTTGTGAAGTAGCAAAGAATTGCAATACGAATACAAACATCTATAAACTCAGGCCTGCATCTCTCTGATCTCTAGGCCTGAGAAATAAATTGCTTTGTCATTTACCCTTTCAACCAAGATAAATATGTTGGATTAGAAGAAATAACACTTCTGAAAACTTTTCTTTAAATATATTACAAAAGGTTTGGCAAAGGTGGGTCCAGTATCCACTGATATTTTATTATCTCAAAGATGTGCTGTTTGTCAGGTGTTGGTATGAAACATGGGTCTTAAATTTCCAAACAGGTTTCCATTCTTGCTCTAAGGAGACCTCTGGCCGGAGAAGGACTTCCTTCTTTCAAAGTTGTTGCCATATCATGAGTGCCAGAGAGATCAAAGGAGTGAAATAAGGATAGTGGAAAAAGAAATAGACTTATTTTGGAACTGGGCTCGAACAAGTAAAAGTGCTTTCATGCACTTTTCTCAGCTGCCCAGCTTTTCCTCCTTCCTTACTCCCCTTCCTGCACTTGTCCCATCCCCTGGAGAGCAAATACTGGGCCAGCACAGAGCTGCTAGGTTTTGACCTGGGTCACTTTTTATCCTGAATTATTTGTTTTCCAGTATCACTTGTCATTTCAATTTACTTGTATGCAGTGCTTTTACCTCCAAACAATCATGCTGATTTATAGTTTTGAAAAGTAAAAAAATAGTCTTCCTTGCCAAAGAAAAATTAAATATAATACTTCCTGACTGGCTAAGTATGTTCAAAATCTAGATCCACTCAAGTGTAGCTAAAGGAAATACAGATCCAACGGGGCTCTGCGGACTTCATTGCCTGGTATTGTTGCTGCCACGCCTGTGCATGGGAAAGGCCTGTGAAATTGGCTGTAGCAATAACTTCCATCTAAAATGAATATGTACTCTTGCAGTGATGAGTTTATTTGAGCACATAATCATGGCAGTACTTGTTATCCACTCTGCTACATTTAATGTAGAAAAAATCCCTCAGAAATTGTTTTGACATGTCTGAAGGACAGCAGCTTGCTGAAGAGACAAGTTCTGCTGCTATCTAGACAACCTCTCCTGAAACTTCCTTTGAAAGAAAATTGAAAGCCCAGAGGAACACAAGGTGTCTGCTTTGAAGATCTGCAGGAGTGTGCAATAAAAAATAAAAAATACCTGTTACTATATACAGTTAAAGTTATTTGACAATGATAGCAAGTTAAATGCCATTGTTTTCCAAGAGTTTTCCAAAGTAGAATGAAGACTATCTACATTGGCAAAATCACTGCCTATTTCAGTCAAGAAAACAGCCATGGCAGACATTTTTATCCAGTCACTGTTGATGTCCCTAAATACAGGAACTGCAAAATGCTTGCAGCAGTGGTTTGCTCCTGCAGAGACAAAAGGGTTGTTGTACTTTGCCTCTTTCATTATTTTCAAGGCATCTGTGTAAGAAGTGCATTATACTCAAGTGCTTCATTTTTTGACAGTACCTTATTTTGCAATTGAAGACACTTAAGTTGAACTTTGTGAGACAGCACTCTGCCTCATATTCATGGGACATGAAAAGAGGTATTTACTTACAAGTAACTGCCTGGATGCTATACTTCAAAATGCAAATTATGTAACAGATAACTCACAATTTCGTGTTAAAGTGTGTGTAAGAAACATCTTCACCCACTTTTGGGCCAGGCATTAGAGGCATTAGACTTAGACAAGGAGAGACTCCAGTTTGTCAGCCTGGAATAAATAACTATATTGAGTCATGTTTCCACCACATGGTTTTTACCATATTCTGCAACTGAAAGCATCTTAAAGCATTTTACAGCTAATAGATACTTCTGTACATTAGGGAAAGATTGCCTGATTGCTTGCTTTTAGGTTGATAGGGACCAAACAGCTCTTTCAAAACATGCCAATAGTTAATGACACAGTCTAAAGTGGGAGTAAATGGTTCTGGAAATTTAGAATGTGAATGTATTCACTGGAAGTTACAGCAGAGACTTAATATATTTGCTGGTAGACAGAACTTTTCTAAAAACCTATTGTAGCAAAGCAGAAAAATGAAAAGATTGTTTCTGGTGATGTACATTAGCTCTCCCATACCTGACATTATCTGTTAATTTCAGCATACCAAACACTCTAAAAAGATTCATCTACTTTCTTTGAAAAACAAAAAACAAAACCCACGCACACTGAATTTTCTAAAAGCCTGATGCATTTGAAAGGTTGAAAGTTGATAGGGGAGTGGGTATAAAATATTCACTAGTGTGCAAATGTTTCACAAACCTTGTGTTAAGAAACTGCTTAGTGTTTTAGGAATTTAAGAAAATCAAAATTTAAAGATAAAATGTGTGGAAACTATTATGTCATTCTTATCTCACTGCAGTAGTGGAAATATTTCCCATCCATAAACCAGACATGAACAGAGCATGCACTCCTACTGATTATGTTGAGGCTAAGCTTCAGACTAAAAGTCAATCTCTTTTGGTCAAATATGTAGTCTTAAGAAGAAACCAAGGAAAGATTTAAGTGTAGTAGTATACTTTTATAGTATAATCAATTAACATAGAAGGTAGTCATTTAAATATATCTATATGAGTGATTTCATGTTCAAGGGCGGTAGACATCCAGGCTTAGGAGGAAGAGTAGAATGGAGCAGGGTCCCTCAGAAGGCACTCTGAAGCAAAGCTTTCCCATTCCTTCCTGTTAAATCAGCTTTATCTAAATGTATTTCACAACAAGTGAGTATTCATGGCCATCAGCTGTGCATTATCCTCCTCTCCTTCCTAGTTCTACAGCAATTCTGTTACTCTGTTTTTGGAATCTAGAGATGTGCTCTTTGAACATTTTACATTTTGGACAAACTAATTTCTATTCCTACCAGTCCCTCCTGTTCCTGCTCAGTAGCTGTCAGAAATTTTATTGCTGGGAAAGAATTGCAGAGAAATGCTGTAATCTCTGTTCAAAGATGGAAAGAAATAGAGAGATTTGCCTGCTGCCTGATTTGTTTCAGTGTAAGAACTAGATGCAAAACCCACTTCTTGAAGGCACAAAGTAATCTTCAAGGAATCTCATTAGAACAGTTTCCTTTCACAATGCCAAAATACTGATGCTGTTTGTCATCTAGGCTTGGCTGGGATTCAATTTTGTAATCCCTAACCATATTTTTAAATTTTCTTGGGAAATAAGTCTGCCAAAAGCTAAAAATGCAAGTACAAACTGCTAGGATGAGCTCCATAAATTATAAACCATTGTGTTGTTACATGACAGCTGAAGTGTGGCTTGATTTACCTCTACGTGCACTTACTAAGTTATGTTTGGATGAATTTCACTGTGCCTGGAATTTTTCTGCTGCTGTATCAGTCTCTTTTTAGCATCACTCTACAGACACAATCTGAAACGTGTCTTCAAATAAGAATTATTCTTTGAAATGATTATGAACACTGTAAAGAATAGAAAGGAAGGAGGATTCTTTTTACTTTTGTTTCTTGTCTTCTCACAGCATCCTTCTTTCGTAACATAGAAGCATCACAAAATGCCTTGGAAACATACTTGCACTAAGCAGCAAGCTCTCTGATGCAGGCATTTTGCACAGAACATATTAACTGCACACAAAAATGGGACAGAGTTAATCATCCTTAGTGGTTGAAAGTTTGTTCTGTTACAAGAGTCACTGGTATTTACAGCTTCTTAAAAACTGGCTTAAATCTATCTCTACTCTAAATTACATTTCTTCACTATTACACAAATTTACATTTTTAAGCGAAATACAAATCAACTTTCTATAGACTTCTGGATTAACTGCATGCATTAAAAGTAGATTTGCATTAGTAAGATTAGCGTTGATCCTGTAACAAGTTTTAATTTTCTCTGCTAAATGCATTTCAATCCAAACAACATGCAATAATAACAATACTCTTGAGGGAAGCTACAATCCTGGCCGTACATGTCTGTGATACATGTTATGTAAAGAAACCCTCTATTTCACTGAATTATGTGACATTTAACATGAACTTTTGAACCATCCCTGTTTAGATCTTCTTCCCCTCAAGTACAGCAGCTCCATAAAACAACAACAAAAAACACTTTTTATGTCTTTTTACCCTTTCACTGTGTAATTTGTATTAGTACACTTAGAAAAACGTTGTTTCATCTTACTCAGCCCAATACACACACAACTAAGTTCAAAAGTGAGGCAAAACAAAACCATCATGAAGGATGTTTTGAATACTCATGTATGAAGCAGATCTAAGATATAATTTGAATCCCAGTTTTCTGAGGATATATCAATTATTTTCAAGATTAGGTAGCATCTGGTCTCCTTCCCAAGGTGTGGTATCTGACACTGTGTAGCTAACTAAGTGTAGAACCAATGTTTTTTATAAAAGGGCAGTTGATCATTTTCTGGATTTTTTTTTTTTAAAAGAAAAATAAAATATATGTTCCAACATATAACGCGACACGGGCTGGATGTACATTTATTGCACATGTATAGACCACAATTTTATTGGAAAAGCTCATCTGGCAAAATAATAAGAGCAATGAGCATATTCATTTTGTAAAACATAATATTGAAAATATAAATCAAAATCAGTGAGAGGTATCCATATTGTATGGTAAAACTGACTTAAAATATAGTCAGTCCAACATCAATCTTTGGGAGAAAGAAAATAGTCTTGTGTTCAGTGAAGGTGGTGATATTCTATTCATATGAAAAACTCTAGTATCTTAAATTCTGAGAAACAGCAAGTTATGGAACTGGCAGATAATTTCCTTTCTCTAATAAGATATATTCCAATCTGTAGGAAGTAATTGTACCATACATCACAAAGTGCCTTTCCTTCCCTTGTGGATGCATACAGTATTGAAATTCATGAAGGTGCTTCAGATGCAGAAATGCTAGCAAAGTTTGGTACCACAAGAACCTGAAGTTTTTGTGCCATGACACAGAGGAAAGCCACTATGTCAGAACTGTGTTTTCTATTGAAAAAGGTACTTTTACTCACAATAACTATCAAACCATAACTCTGATTTTGTTAATGCTTTTTAAAATGATATTACCAATTATGAAATGTAATAATAACATCTTTAATGTTAAAAGCATGGTGATTGAAACATACCTGTTCTCCAAAATCTTTGGTGAGTTCGTGATTATGAAAACTCCTCTCTAGCAGTTCTTACCTAACACATAGTCAAAATGAGCCACTGGCTGTAATGCATTTTCTGTTTGACTAAAAAAAAAAAAAAGAAAAAAAAAAAACATCTTGCAGATCCCCGGTGTTCACCATTATTCCTTGGAAATCTTTAGCAGATTTGACCCCCTCCTGTGTTGTAGCATCAGAGTGACCAACCAGGCACTTTAAAGGGGGCAGCCAGGGGATGGGTCTTGAAAGTAATTCCTGGCTGTGGTTTCAGCCCACTACTAGTTAGCCAGGAGTAAATGGCAATATTATTTTTGTTATAGACATTCATGTGATTCTTTAGGTAAGACTAGCTATGATTTTCCAGTGTGCATCACTATCATCATCACTGATTGCTGATTAGTTAAAATAACGCTTTCTCCACCTTTACAGTCTTGGAATTTTGGCAGTACTTGTGGTTTCAGATGTCTGGCAAGCTGTGGGGCATCTACAAGCTTCTCCAACAGCCTGCATATAGCAGTTTAATTTTGTAATATTGTACTGTCAAACATGAATTCAAAGTGTTCCACATCTCTCTCTCTCTCTTTCTCTCTCTCTTTTTTTTTTTTTCTTTTTTTTTTTTTTTCATAAAGATAACAAATATCCACATATAGGAGTTTTTGCACTGATTTTTCTTTCCTTAAAAAGAAAAACATAAATCTTACTTAATATTGCAGGAGACCTTTCTTGAGAAGTGTCATAGCATCTGGTGCTTCTGCACAAATGAACTGTCATTTAAAAGCTGATACTTAATTACCCACTGACGATGCCCGGGGATCCTTCCTGTTCCCATGGATTGAGCATTGGTTTCTCCTTTCAGGAATACAGCCAATCTGAGCACCAGGAGATTTAGCAGCTTTAGGTTGGTGTGAAAGTTTTATTTCTGACTGTTAAGAAATTAATATTAATATTTTCTTTGATTAATATTTTGATTTAATATTTTTTTGATTAATATTTTCTTTGCAGATTTCAAATTTGTGGAGGCTTAACAGAAGGATGGTAGGGGTACAGGATTTACTTAAGTACTTAAACAAGCGTTTCTAGCAGTGGTTTTGCCTCTGGCTACACAGCTGTTGAGTTCAGCCAGATTTCAGGCAAAACCTTATCTTTGTAATTTTGGAAGAAATCTCTTCATTGTTAGAAAGGACAGCCAAGACAACTCATTTACAAATTTTTCCCCAATATTTCCAGAAACGGTTTTATATCATTACCTACAAACCCCATTGCACCAATCATGCATCCAACTGTAAAACTGAAAGTAACACTGTGCAAGGCCTGTCAGAGCTACCTGGGCAAGAGTTTACCAGCAGAACCTAGCAACGCAGAAAGAAAAGGCTTGGAAAGTAAGCACCTGATAGCCAGCTATGAATGGAATCCAACTCTTAGCCAGCACCTAGATCACTTGCAAAAGACAGATCTCACTCTTAAATCTAGTCAGGTCATTACACGCAATAAATGAATAGCCACAAAAGCAGATCCTAAGTGAGAAACCTGAACAAAGATTAAGACAATACAAAAGCTGCTTAGGTTACAGGCAGTACCTAGCTGTAACAAGGGGACTATATTGGGCAGAAAGAAAAAGGTCTGGACAAATTAAAAGGTTTAATTTGGCAAGGTATTTTAACTTCTTTCTCATGACATGTCAGCTCCCTCCCACTGAAGGGAGCCCAGTGAAGTGCTCTTGTGTTAGAAGATGCAATGACACTGACAGGGCTTTGTCCATTGAATTGAGTCATAACCAAAGTTTCTATTTCAAGTAAAATAACATCAATTATTTATGAGTATTAAATAATTTTATTTCAATAAAAGGAATTTACATTCATTTTATTTATGTATTTATTTATTTTTAATGGGAGAAGTAGGAAAGAAGAATAAATGTTTCTTTTATTATGAGAAATACTGAACATTCATAGAATCATAGAATGACTTGGTTTGGAAGTGACCTTAAGGTCACCTAACTCCAACACCCTTGCCATGGGCAGGGATGCCAGCCACTTTATCAGGCTGGTGAAGGCCCTGTCTAACCTGGCCTTGAAAACCTCCAGAAATGGAACATCCACAGCTTCTCTGGGCAACCTGTTCCAGTGTCTCACTACCTGTACAGTGAAGAATTTCTTCCTTATATCTAATCTAAATCTACACTCTTTTAGTTTAAGACCATCCCCCCTTGTTCAATCATTATCTACCAAAGTAAAGTGTCCTTCTCCATTCTTTTTATAAGACTCCTTTAAGTACAGAAAGGCTACAATGAAGTCTCCCCAGAGCCTTCTCTTCTCCAGGCTGAACATCCCCAGTTCACTCAGCCTTTCTTCATAGGAGAGGTGCTCCAGCCTCTTGATCATCTTCGTAACCTTCCTCTGGACCCACTCTAACAGCCCCACATCCTTCTTGTGCTGCGGACCCTAAACCTGAATACAGCACTCCATGTAGGGGCCTCACGAGGGCAGAGCAGAGGGGGACAATCCCCTCCCTCCGCCAGCTGTCCAGCCCTCTGTTGATGCAGCCCAAGATGCACTTGGACTTCTGGGCTGCAAGCATACTCTGCTGGCTCATGTCAAGCTCTTCATCCACCAGAACCCCCAAGTCCTTCCCTGCAGGGCTGCTCTCAGTGAGTTCTTCTCCCAGCCTGTGCACATGCCTGGAATTATCCTGACCTAGGTGAATCACTTTGCACTTGGCCTTGTTGAATCTCATTAGATTCACCTGGGCCTTCTTGAGCCTGTCCAGGTCCCTTTGGATGACATCCCTTCCTTCCGTTGTATCAGCCACACCGCTGTAGCCATTGAGCCAATTCCTTATCCACTCTTCAAATCCATATCTCTAATTTAGAGATTAGGATGTCATGTGGGACCATGTCAAAAGCCTTACAGAAGTCCAAGTAGATGACATCAGTTGGTCTTCCCTGGTCAACCAATGAAGTCACTCCATCATAGAAGGCTACCAACTTGGTCAGGCAGGATTTGTCCTTGGTTAAGCTGTAATTGCTGACCTGGATCACCTGCTTTAACATTGCCTTCAGGAGGATTCATTTCATGATCTTGCCTGGTACAGAGGTGATGTTCACTGTTCTGTAGTTCCTTGGGTATTCCTTTCTACTTTTTTAACAAATGGGAACGATGTTTCCCTTTTTCTAGATAGCAATGACTTTGTCTGACTGCCATGATTTTTCACAAAAAAAGATTGGATTGGTGACTATATCAACCACTTCCCTCAGGACCCTCGATACATGTAATCAGGCCCCATAAACTTGTTAAATTACATCACGATGTCCTGAACTTGCTCTTCACTTACAGTGGGAGAGACTCTGCTTCTCCAACCCCCGCCTAGAGGTTCAGAGACTTGAAAGATGTGGGAAGCCTGACCACCAGTGAAGATCTAGGCAAAGAAGTTGTTAAGTTCTTCTGCCTTCTCCACATTTATTGTTAACAAATGCTGTTGTTAAACATTCTGAAATTATTTCTTAGAAGATCCCTTAGGTGTTGTTTATCTTCACAAAAAGAAAAAAGGAAAAGGAAAAGGAAAAGGAAAAGGAAAAGGAAAAGGAAAAGGAAAAGGAAAAGGAAAAGGAAAAGGAAAAGGAAAAGGAAAAAGAGGAAAAGGAAAAGGAAAAAAGAAAAAGAAAAAGAAAAAGAAAAAGAAAAAGAAAAAGAAAAAGAAAAAGAAAAAGAAAAAGAAAAAGAAAAAGAAAAAGAAAAAGAAAAAGAAAAAGAAAAAGAAAAAGAAAAAGAAAAAGAAAAAGAAAAAGAAAGAGAAACAAAAGAAAGAGAGGGAAGGGAAGGGAAGGGAAGGGAAGGGAAGGGAAGGGAAGGGAAGGGAAGGGAAGGGAAGGGAAGGGAAGGGAAGGGAAGGGAAGGGAAGGGAAGGGAAGGGAAGGGAAGGGAAGGGAAGGGAAGGGAAGGGAAGGGAAGGGAAGGGAAGGGAAGGGAAGGGAAGGGAAGGGAAGGGAAGGGAAGGGAAATCTGTTTTCAGCACAACCCATTTATAGGGGTAGATAAGAAGCACAAGTTCTGCCATGCGTAGTTTTCTGCATAATATTAAAAGCAGTGTGATTACATTTATAGTAATCAGTAAGCTTCTTAGTAGTAATGATCAGAGGTCAGAAGTTTAAAATCTACAGTGGAACTTATTTTCCCCACAAAATAAAGAAAAGCAAAACAAAACAAAACAGGGAAACCAAGTGGAATTTTAAAGATATATTCTAGCTATATTCTAACACTACTTGCTAGGACAGGGGTTTCTTTTTATAAACTCCTTTGTTAAATCCTGATTCTAAATCCTGATTCTGATTTTTTTTTCCTTTATTTTTCTTATTTTACATTATTTCTTTCACCTTAATAAAACAGTACACTTCTTCAAATGTGTTAAGTTCGCAGATGGGAGATAAGTGTCTGTGAAAAATTGCAGGTAAAGGTATAGAAAAACAGGAAAACAGATTCAAAGATGACATACTTTATTACATTGCCAAATATCTCATTTTTAATGCAGAGTCCTTGATTTTTTGTTTGTTTGTTTGTTTGTTTTTGTTTTTCCCTTTAAAGCCAGGGTTTTAAAGCCATAAATCAAAATCTATTGTAACAATCTCAATGCATTTTTTATTTAAAGTTCAGACATTTCTAGTCCTTGTAGGTATGAAAAAATCCTCAGAAATAATTTTAAAAAGTAGAAATTTAAGGATAAAAACAGATGAAAAAGATTATTTTCCCGGCAATATCAATGTTTTTAAAGAGAGAAAGTATGAAAGCATTTTCAGCATTGCAAAAGTGTCAAAAATTAAATAAATCCTTCAAACAATTGTTTCTGTCTTCCAAATAAGTGATAATTACTCCCATTTCACACATTTTGGTAAAAACTAAGACACACATCCCTGTTGTAACGTTCAAGCAGGTGAGAGAACGTCATACAGCCCTGCATGTTTCCCATGGCAAATTGCAATCTCCGGACAGGGGTGCTTTGCTTCACACTCATACATTACCTAGCACCCACAGCTAAACCTCAATGACTAGGTTGCTGCCCTTACTCATAAATTGGACTCACACATCCACATTGTCAACATTTTTTGATGGTCACAAGCCTGAGCTGAACGTTAGCCCTACCTTCCACAAAAACACAGCATGTTTAAAGCCTAGGGCTTTATTTCATTTATTTCAGTGTAGTTTGGTACAAATTTTATAGAAAAGGCAGAAGAAAAGGAGGAACATACATCCTTGCACACCTTTGCCCTGGAGCTACTGACTCCTTCTATCCCTAAGTGCTCCAGGCAGCTGACTTCATACGTCTCTCCTGAGTGCCCACTGGTTCTGACATCTCCAGCCAGACATTTAGGGACAACTGGGCCATATGTCACTCTTTCTCAGATCGTAACCCTGTGGTCACTGTAATGGATACTGCTGACCTATGGTCTCACACGTGCCTGCACCGGCCCAAGCATGAGTGATGGGGAAGCTACATCCCTTCTCCCAGATTTAGCATGGATTTGTATTGGACTGAAGTGACTTGGTAGCTGCAGCCTCTGGCTACACAGCTATTGAGTGCTTCTCAAAGAATGACACAGGAGACCGTGTTTAAATGGGGTAACTTCAGCTACAGAAAAAGTGAAAAGACAGTGTGGGACCACTTCATCCCTCCTGCATCACATTATGTAATCCACCTGTACTGCACGTACGCATTCCACGGCAGATCAATCTGCCACATGTATTTCTTAACAAGTAACAGTCATCAAAGGTAGCAGTCTAGTGCAATTATTTTACTAGCACAACTCAGGGCTGGATACTAAAGACCGTTACTCACTACTGCCAACATGTTTTCCAGCTTCCAGTCTGACAAGTAGCCGCTCTGGTACAATAAATATCAGTGTGTATTTCCATCTGTGGAGGAGTCATGTCAGAAAATGAAATAACCCAGACAGCACTTGTTGGACAAGAAAGGACTGACTTTGCCCTTATCTCCCTCTCAGTCATGGAGAGGGTGAATGCAGCTAGGTCAGCTGAATGAAAGCTGTCAGACTGTGTACCCTTCTACCTGTCTTTTCCTCTTCCTTCCTCTAACTACAAATGATGACCTAACTGCTAGTATGCTTTCTTTGTACACACAAATATTTATTTCCACACTTGTTATGTCCACACTCTCCCCAAAATTAGTTATGCGTTTAAATTGGAATATCTTGAGGGACATGTCTGTACACAGCAGCATCAGAAGAGACAGACAAGGTGACTTTTGCTGTGTGTACACATCAGACATTGTACATCAGGCGGTGTCTGTGTTGTCATGCCGGCAAGGAGTACATGCACATATATGTACTCAGGGTACAAACTTTAATGTATACACATAAGCACTCACCAATTAGCGTGCAATTCTTAAACAGGATCAAACTGAGTTTATTATGTCAGTTGTTAAACTAAGGGGGAAAGTTAAACTTTTGTTTTTTCCTAGTCTAAAGGCAGTAAGCTAATTCTTGCTGTAAGGTACTGCATCTCTGTCTCAATCTGTAGCAGCTTATTCTCACCTCTGTCAAAAGGTTTTTTTTTTTTTTTTTTTTTTTTTTTTTTTTTTTTTTTTTGCTTTCTGTTTAGCATTTAAATTCTTCCTGCTTCTGTGATCTCACCTTCTCTTCAGAGAGTTTTTATATTCATGTAGAATAGGAAGCAAATAAGGGACTTTGTTCCTGACAGTCCCCTTCCTCCCCTTGGCAGCAAATAAGGTCGATCTCTAAACCCTTGGGCTGACTGGTGTAAGCTCCTTCCAAAATGATACTTCACCTTGCCTGAAATGGCTGCTGCCAATATCAGACTTGATCCTTATGTGCAAGAGCTGTTCTGCAAAACAGCTCATGGAAGAACTGTTAATTGGTTTCTACATATCCTTGGAGAGAAAAATGAATTCACGGAGCTGTCAGAGGTGAACTGGCCTGGAAGTCCCCAAGATAATGACGTTGCTGACATTTATATCACAGCAGTGCTGGAGGGGTTCAGAAGGGATGAGTCACAAACAAGTCTGATGGGTAACTCCTTAAATAGAAGCATGATTTTGTTTCTCACAGTATCCTTTTTCATAGGTGTTTGCAATATCACGTCTACCAATGCAGTGTATGACTACCAAATTCATTTCTCAGCTGTTTTTACAAAATGGAAAATTCTAGATTTAGGTAAAGGTCTTTATTTCTTGCAGAGAATCAGTGATTCACTGCTTAGAATACCGATTTAAGTTTTACTTTGCATTATGTGTGACTGCTGCATGGTCAGGAGGTGTCTGCAAACTTCATTTCCAAAGCTAGGAGAAGGGGAAAAAGAGACACTAGAGGTTTTTAAGCATCTGAGTTCTTGCAGTTACATATTTACCTCTAAGGTCATGTTCTCACTGGGGACTTGAAGGTATAATTACCTGCATAATGTAAGAGCAGTGAAATTTGTGCATACACACATATATCAAAAACAGATTATCCACAAGAGGATTTATGCTGCTGTAGATCTACCAGTAAATTTTTCTTAGGCGAACAAACCCTAACTAGTAATCTACTGATCCATTTTTTACTCCTGCTTTTAAATGTAGAGTTGTTCATTAAATGTTGTTGGCTCATATTGCAATTTACTCCTGTGAAAGATGGCATCTTTAGACAACATATATTAACCAAGTACTGAAATCTTCCTTCCAGTTACACACCTCTTAGAAGCTATACAGTTTTCTATCAGTAGATGGCCATGTAGTGTTACTGCTATTTTCCCCTTCTGCTTCCTTGAGTTAAACGTTAGAAAGACAAAAAGATTGTAGCTGGCCCAATGTGATCTCTTTCTGCTGCAAATTCGTAGAGGCGAGTTCTACCTTTGCAGAGCATACACACTGTAGAGTTTGCCAGAGCCTTTGCCAATGAACTTCAGACGAAATTGGTGAGAAAAGTTAGAAGTATCTGCCCCTGGATCCTATCTCTCCAGTGACAGGCCACTACGTACAGTTCCATTTGGTTAAAGTTATTATGTTGTATCAAAGTCTAAAACAGAGGACAGAAAGATCCTTTAAAAAAAATACACATTACTAGTAGTATTTCTGTCACAAGGTCAGTCTTCTTTAAGGACTTGTCATGTTAGGCATGTTCAATAAGTATTCAGTATGAACACTAGAGCTTCTTAATGATAAGGCTACAGTCAAATATTCATAACAAAAAGAGTGGTTGGGCATCAGTGCAAGAGGACTGCTAGACATTTTAGGATCCTAGGTGAAATTTATCAAAAATCTCTCTAACAAGAACGAAAAACAAGAACTACTTTTTACATTCATTTATCTCTGAATTATCCTTGTGAGGAGACTTTTCAGAATACTGTTCCTCAAACAGGTAAGATAGCTGATTGACAATGTATTTGGCCAGAATGTGGAAAGCCCTGAACTCAGATCTTTGATTTCAGCTGACCACAAATTCCACCCTGGGCCTGGAAAACTTCAAAGGAGGAGACAATTCCCAGTCTAAGAAACTTTTTTGATGGAAATGTCTGGTGATATTGACTTTCTTATGGAAAAAAAAAAAAAAAAAAAAAAAAAAAAGTTTATTTTAAATAAAGGTTACTTGTTAGTTCTACATTTAGGTCCTTTCACCAATTGTAAACAATACTACAAGTATTCCCAGTCCTGTCCAAAAATACACATTCCTGTATAACCAAAAGTTAGGTGTCAGTTTCAAATAGTGTTCTCTAGTTATAGGATAAAGTTATGTACTTTTCTACAATCAAACACAGGATCAGTACTTCACTGTATGTAAGGAAAAAAAGTACTTTTTATTTATTTAGAACTACATGTTTGTTTGTTTGTTTGTTTGTTTTTTTGTTTGTTTGTTTTTGTTTTTGTTTTTTCTTCATTTTATTACATAAACTTCATTCTAGTGTGCTTGACAGACCTACCACATATAGGAGAGGAATGGTTTATCAGGCACTCAATACTATGGAAAAGGAACTGTGATCACCATGAGTTCAGCCCTCTCCTCTCATCCCTGCCTGTGCCAGACTATCCAAGGGAGCACTCACAGCATTAGGTACACCTGGGCATGCATCATCGTGCCCCTCTTCAAAGGGTGAAACCTCACCACTCCTGAGGCTACGCTTTCAAGGTGGTAGCCTGATACATATTAGACTATTTTCCAGGGTGGCCTATTTTCAGAATGTTTTCACCTGATTCACAGCTGTACTATGCTGCTGGGGCAAAGTCTTACTTCTGTAGGCTGCCATTTTAGTCACACTAACATCTGTAGCTTCATATTAGTAACAAAAACCTGAATATAATTCAATTCAGGAACTAAAACAGGACTTTGTAGGATCACCTCAGGTGGTATTTCCCAGTACTTCTGATGTAGCCATGTAAACCATATAAAGCCAAGGTACAGCATGCATTTTGTTTAAACAGAGACACCTTCAGAGCGTGCTGAAATCACATCATCACACATGGGTCTGCCTCTAAGTTAACATGTCTGGGCTTCCAGCTGAATACTCAGAGCAGACGCTTATGTAGATTTTTTTTTATTATTATTATTTTATTTTTAAGAACCAAGAAGAGAAAATAAAGGAGGCATTTCACTCAGTAGGCTTTCTAAGCTTTGCTAAATTACTACAAATTGCCACTAACATGTGTAACTTCCATTACAGACCTCTTTGGCAAGCTAGCCCTGTTTCCCACTCTGCTTTGACAGCCCCTTGCTCTCCCTGTGGGCGTGAAGGAACTCCACCAGAGCAGAGACCTCACCTGCATATATCGCTCTACCATGACCCTTTCACCCCTTGCAGGATCTGCTGGAAATGAGCTCAAAGTTTCTTGGGAGGAAAAAAAAATTAAGCCAGCACAAGTTACGTTAAATATATGCTAGGGAAGTACATTGAAAGATCCTCTGCTGAGAGTTTTAACACTGTGTTTGTGACTGACTACCAGATAGAGGCATTAGTGCACAGACAAATGTGTAATACAAAGCACTGTACAGAAACCTCTTAAACTGTTGCATAAAAATGCTAAATCTTTTTTCTTAAATAATCCAAACTTCAGACAAAATGTAACTCTGCAAAAACCTGTACCCCTCACGTATCATCTTTATAAGCCACAGCCAACTGCTGTTTGCAGAGAGTCACATCAGCTGCAAGAAGAAGGTGATGATTCATGCTCAGTGTGCAACAACTGCTCTTTTCAGAAAACAAGCCAACCTGTCAGATCTCTTTGGATTCACTGTGTTCATAAATTACTTTTCTGTCTGAGCAATTCATGTGTGAGGGGATTTACCTCTATGATAAACAAAGATACTTTTGACCTCCCTAAAGGATTCCTAAGCTATGTTTCTCTGAAAAGTACCATAACGATTAGTGGCAATAGAGAGATGAAGTGTACTGCTGTTGCCCTGATAGTAACACCAATGCATTATGATACTCCTATCCCATGGGGAGCTTGTCTGAGCATAAGCTGTGGTTGTTTCATGGCACCACAGCCCATGATGAAGGAGCAGTGTTGAAAAAAAAAAAAAGATGATGCACCACACTGCTCTGTAGGGTCTTTTGTTAGAGGTCCTCTGGTGATTGTTTAAGGCAGATTTACTACAACAGAAGATCTTTCTTTCCCCCTCATCTCATTTCTGTTGCATGTGCAGCAGGGACAGCCAAACAAATCTGGATGGCAGAAAGTACCAAGAAAGTACACAAGCGACAAAAATACCATCTTTAGATGGAAGAGTTTATTTCCACCCTGTCAGTGACACACTATGGTTGGTGATTAAGTCCAGAAGATTCATCAGCCTGGTTATCTTGCACTTATCCCCTGATACAAGCATTGTTGTAGCCGTTTGTAATTATACTCTGTTGGGTGACTGTGAACTGCCGTTCAGTCTCAGCTCTGGCAGGTGCAGTCTGCCAGCTCTAAAAGCGATTGTACTCGCAAATGCACCAAGTGCTTTAAGCACAGCAGGGCCAGGTTTTTAATTGCAAGATATTAACTGAAACTCTTGAGGTTTCATCTGAGGGGATTTTGTAAGGGATGATTTGGAAGATGCTATTCAGTCTGGATTTTGAACTCCCAAAGGGAATATGGTGCAGATTTTTCTTACCCAAGGCAGACATAAAAAGCTTTCACAGCTCATGCCCACAGGGGGAGAAATGTGGTTATGAACTGTACCATACACCTGCACATAAACTGCTTTGTCTCAACAAACACAGTTTCTTGCATGACCAGGAAATTAGCAGAACAATAACTGGGAAATAGTTTGACCTCTCTCCTTTCTGAAGAGGACCCATAACCTTTCATTACCCAGCTATTTCTTCTGGCTCAGTGCCTCTTGTGAAAAACTGCTCATTTCCTCCAAGTAAAGACAGTCATTATGAATAAGTTTCTTACATCCTCCTGTTCATTCCAATTTGCATTGTACATATGTTATGTACATGTTGCAACTTCATCTGAAATGTCAGTTGCAAGCTCATAGTTTCTGGGTAAAACTTTCAGAATGGTGCAGAGCTGAACTTACAGACAAATTCAGGGAATTCTGCTACCATTTTTCTACTTATAAAAAAATAAATTAAATTACATTAATGTAAAATAAAATAAAATAAATAAAATAAAATGATTTCCAGGTATTTGTGAATCTATATCCCTTAATTGTCAGTAAAACATCAGGACCTCTAGTCACGTTAGAAAATTTCCTCTGAATTTATTTTTGATTGACTTATTTTCTACCTTCAGCTGCATTTACAAGCCATACATTATCTTTTAGGTATAGTGCTCTTTAATTACCATCAGTGTCTCCAAAGTAAGCAGCTGCAACCACATTAACTTAACCTTTCTGTTTCTCTGTAACAGTTTGTCTTTCATTCACTGCTCCCCTACTGTCTCAGTGGGTGCCTTAGCTGTCAACCACATCAACCTTTTCTGAAATGCAGAAATAAAAAATCCCATGCAGTTTCAACCAATGGGCTATATTTGTTTGTTTTTTGTTTTTTGTTTTTTTTTTGTACCTCACGGGTAGGAATTTGCCACATGGAAATATACATAATCCAAGCACAGGCAAAGGATACAGATAATTTTATTTCTACTTTTGTTTTCTTAGCTCACCTTTAACTTGTCTTCCACATTTCTGCTTTTAAATTTCGGCAAGTCCTGGGAGTGTACTCAGTGATTCATGAGAGTCTAGAATTGTTAAGTGACTTGAATGTAGCAAGTATTGCTATGCAGTATGCCACCTCTGTTATTCTATTATAAAACATCACCCCTCCTTCCCTTTACAATTTTTCTTCCTTAGGGAGAAACACTTTTAGTGTTTTGGATGAAGAGACAGTGGATTTACAAAATGTAGTGTTCTAAGCAACATCATGCAAAGCTATCATGACTTTTTTTCCATTCTCCCATCTATACAGTTATTCTCTAGATACTATTTTTGGCATATCCAATAAAACTTGTAATTTCTGGAATGTACATTTTGTTTTACAGTTGTGGCACTTGGTGGGGAAAACAGGGCTGATGACCTACTGGTTCTGTGGCTGATTATTTCAGCCAGTAAAACTCCAACATCTGTTTCTGTAATAAAAAGTCAGCAAGACCAATGTAAATCATTTTCACCTTAATTTTGCCAGTACTCAAAAATGTTGATCACCTACAGTTCTGGTACTGGTTCTGAAATAGGTCACGGTATTTGAATTGTTGCTGTGGAACAAGATCAATAGTTGCAACTGTCCAAAGGCCAGTAGGGCATGCAACAGACGAAGAGTCCCTTGCCTTTTGGGCCTCTCACATATAGGTGAAGTTTGTGAAACCACTGGGTATTGTGAAACTACCAGCAGAACAAAAACATGCTTTCAGTTTAACAATACAACATGCTGATGGTCTAGTAGTACTATTTACGGTATGCCTCATGAGGAAATTCTGATCTTCAGCTAGAATGTTTATGTAAAGACATAATCCCATTAAAATGTGTCATGTTTTAAAAAGCAGCTATGATTTTCTTCCAAAATCCAAAATATTTTTGTGGTTGGAAGAAAATACAAATAATACCTATTAGTTTCAGAGAGTGCTTAACTCAGTGATGCATTTTTATCCTATAAGAAACTGTGAGCAGAAATCCCCTCATAACAACAGGGGTTCAACTTAGTCCCAGGAAGATAGAAGGCAATTTTGTAAAGAACTAGTATACAAGCAGGGGAGTCCACAAAGGCCTGGTCCTTGGAGAGCACTGAAATGCAGTTTGGTGACAGATCTACAAAACATTCCAGTTAAAACTTATCTCTTTTCCTTTGAACTGCTTCCTCTAGCTCCTTTCTCCATGGCTTTGAGCTAGCCAAGAGCATCCTCCAGTCATTTTAATCTATAACATCATTCTTCAGAACAGGGAAGTGATGACACCCTTATAAAGTTCAATAAAGCAGTTGGTTTTGCATTGCCTAAATGGCTTGTTATTTAGCTCTTTAACCCTTCACCATGTCAGCTCACACTCTGTGATCACAAACAGCTTTGTTGGGGTGGTACAAAGTTGTATAGTCTTCTGACTGCAACATCAGGACACCTGTCTAGTTCTGCTAGTCACTGACAGGAGTAGAAACCTCTCATCTCACAATGGCTGGTTTGGTAAAGCCCATAAATTTCTCAGATATTGTTCAGATACTACATGTTATGTCATAACTGATTCCCTTTGGTTATTTCTAATTCAAGGCCCAGTGTGCTGCCAGGAATCCTTATGATATAACCGGAGAGGGTAGAGTAGAAATCACCTGAAAATGTCATACAGAAAAAAAACCATGTTCTGTCCAAGACTGACAAGGAAGGAGCACAACAAAGGCAGTGTGGGTCTTAGTTCTGACAAGCAGAAGTGGCATTTCCTCCTCCATCTCATGGCTCCACAGTGTAAATAACCCACCTCGCCTTCTACTCCTTGGGCAGTGTGCAGTAATTAAAAGTTTCCTGTGAAACTGTGTGAAGCACCAAGCAGTGCTGATTTTCAATTGCTGTCCAGACAGCCTAGGTTTGGGAAGGCAGTCCAGAGCTGAGAGGCTCACTTCTTCAGTCATCCAGTCTTTCTTGATTTTCACTCAAATGAGAAAATCTCTTAAAATCAGTAGTGAGACAAACTTACATAAATTCCCTTCCATAAAAATACAAGAGTAAAATAACAGTTTATTGTGTCAGACAGCTGAGAAGAATTTATGATATATTTTGAAGTAAAATTTATTCTATAAATGTAGGCAAATTATATTTACACTAATTTTGATGCATGTACAGAAAATTTATATACAATAGCATAAAAACCTCACAACCAATTTCAGGACCAGACTCATGCCTGGTGGATCATGGAGGATCTCTCCTCCCCAGAATAACTACATTCTTTCTTGGCTTGCCTTGCACAACATTACCAATGCCAAATGGACTTCATGGCATGAAGTTGATAGTACAGCAAAGATAGTACTGCAGACAGTACTGCAAAGCAATTTGTACCATAATTCCTGGCATGGCAAATTGGAAGTACATGTCAGAGAGACTGTGATTGTATTTCATCTTTGCATTTGCTTTCATTTGTCCTTAAAAATAAGAATAGAACAAAGCCTAGGCCTTTATATATAATATATATACATCAACCAGATGATCTTTGAATCCTATCATAAATGAGTCAGAAGATACATGTAATAAGGTAGTTGAAAAATTGACACAAAGAACATGAACAATTTTCTTTTCATCATTATTAATGTGCCACTTCCAAATAGATCCAATCCTTTAAACACAGACAAAGCAAATTCACCAAAGCCTAACACCTGATGAAGAGCCTGCTCCCAATGGATCTATGTGCAATTTCTATATCTCAGTCACTGTGCAACTATTGCACAGAATACATATGTTTCATTCCTTCTTGTGAATCAATTAACACAGAGAAACCGCTTTTTTTTTTTTTTTTTTTTTTTTTTTTTTTTTTTTTGTGCAAGACTCCTGGTGAATAGGTTTAGACAGACAAAAGGAAAAAACTCAAAGTAACAACCTGAGTTTCCATTTCCTTCCTTTGAATTGCTGGCAAAATAACAACATCTTACTGTGGTAGAGTGTAATATGTCACTGAGATATACACTTAAAGTACAGAACATTTTTCTGAAGTGTGAAAATACTGTAGTGTAATAAACACTGACTTTTCCAGTTGCCCAACAATACTGCAGGAGTGAACAAGGGCATACAGAATATTCCTGTGCCTTGATGTAGTGTGGGTGGTGTTTGTGTGCATACCACAGGACACAGCTGCAGAACAGGAAAGGGAAACATGCCAGCATCAGCTACCTATGTTCTCTGTTGCTCTAAATAAGATTTCCACAAGTGAAGATGTTGCCAGAGATTTTGGCACATTGTTTCTCTGAGGTTAGTATTATTTACCTTACTAAAACTCAGCAGAGAAATCTGTATCTATAATCCTCTTTGTGTGTGTCTTTGACATGATGTTGTATTTTGATGATGATGGTGTTATTGGAGAGGTCCCACAGTTAGTTAACACTTTTACCTTCCCGTACATGGCACTGAGGTCATAGAATCATAGAATCATAGAATATCCTGAGTTGGAAGGGACCCTTAAGGATCATCAAGTCCAACTCTTGACACCGCACAGGTCTACCCAAAAGTTCAGACCATGTGACTAAGTGCACAGTCCAATCTCTTTTTAAATTCAGACAGGCTCGGTGCAGTGACCACTTCCCTGGGGAGCCTGTTCCAGTGTGCAACCACCCTCTCTGTGAAGAACCCCCTCCTGATGTCAAGCCTAAATTTCCCTTGCCTCAGCTTAACCCCATTCCCGCGGGTCCTGTCACTGGTATTAATGCAGAAAAGGTCTCCTGCCTCTCGACACCCCCTTACGAGGAAGTTGTAGACTGTGATGAGGTCTCCCCTCAGCCTCCTCTTCTCCAGGCTGAACAGGCCCAGTGACCTCAGCCGTTCTTCGTACGTCTTCCCCTCCAGGCCTTTCACCATCTTCGTAGCCCTCCTCTGGACACTCTCCAACAGTTTCATGTCCTTTTTATACTGTGGTGCCCAGAACTGCACACAGTACTCGAGGTGAGGCCGCACCAGCGCAGAGTAGAGCGGGACAATCACCTCCCTTGACCTACTAGCGATGCCGTGCTTGATGCACCCCAGGACACGGTTGGCCCTCCTGGCTGCCAGGGCACACTGCTGGCTCATATTCAACTTGCTGTCTACCACGACCCCCAGATCCCTCTCTTCTAGGCTGCTCTCCAGCGTCTCATCGCCCAGTCTGTACGTGCAGCCAGGGTTTCCCCGTCCCAGGTGCAGGACCCGGCACTTGCTCTTATTGAACTTCATGCGGTTGGTGATCGCCCAGCTCTCCAACCTATCCAGGTCCCTCTGCAAGGCCTTTCCACCCTCATTCGAGTCCACAACTCCTCCAAGTTTGGTGTCATCAGCAAACTTGCTCAAAATACCTTCTATTCCTACATCCAGATCGTTTATAAAAATATTGAAAAGTACCGGCCCTAAAATGGAGCCTTGAGGGACCCCACTGGTGACCGCCCGCCAGCCTGACGCAGCCCCATTTACCATAACCCTTTGGGCCCTGCCCGTTAGCCAATTGCTCACCCATCGTATGATGTTTTTATTTAGCTGTATGGTGGACATTTTGTCCAGTAGGATCCTACGGGAAACCGTGTCAAAAGCCTTGCTGAAGTCCAAAAAAATCACATCAGCTGGTTTCCCTTGGTCCACCATACGGGTGATCTTATCATAAAAGGAAATCAGGTTAGTTAGGCAGGACCTACCCTTCACAAACCCATGCTGGCTGGGACCAATGACTGCTTTGTCCCCCAGGTGCGCCTCAATAAGTTCGAGAACCATCTTCTCCATGATTTTACCAGGCACTGACGTGAGACTGACAGGCCTGTAATTGCTAGGGTCTTCTTTCTGACTCTTCTTGAAAATCGGCACAACATTTGCCAGCTTCCAGTCTACCGGGACCTCTCCAAATTCCCAGGATCGTTGAAAAATAATTGAGAGAGGTTCCGCGATGATGTCCGCCAGCTATTTCAGCACCCGGGGATAAATCCCATCCGGACCCATGGACTTGTAGGGATCCAGGTGGAGTAGCAAATCCCGCACACGTTCAGGGTCGGTTGGGAGTTTGTAATCCCCACCGCCCCGGTCCTCCAGCTCAGGGCACCCTGGGTCCCAAAGCCCATCATCGGCATTGAAGACAGAGGCAAAGAAGGCATTAAGCGTCTCTGCTTTGCCTATGTCATTGTCTGTGAGGAGACCTTCCCTATCAAGGAGCGGCCCTATGTATTCTTTAGTTCTTTTTCCATTCACATATCTAAAAAAACCCTTTTTATTTTCTCTCACAGACACAGCCAGCTTCAACTCTAGGTGTGCTTTGGCCACACGAACTTTCTCCCTACAAACACGAACAGCATCCCTGTATTCTTTCCATGACACCTGGCCCTCCTTCCAGTAGCGAAACACTCTCTGTTTCCGCCTAATCTCCATTAGAATGTTCCTCGTCAACCACGCCGGCCCTCTTAAGCCCAGTCCTTCTCAAAAATGACAAGAAAATCTGACCTATGATCTGAAAATGATAAATGAAAATTTAACAGCTTTAATTGCAAAGAAAATGTCAGTAGTGTGTTTATTTTCTGTCAATCTCCAAGATTTTGATTAAATCCTTGTAATCTGTATTTGTCATCACCACACTTTTCAAGACATTGTTTCCTTTATCTCCCCATGCAATAATCTGTCCTTGTTGCGTGATTTCTTCACAAATGCCAATACAGTAATAATAATAATCTTTGCTCTCAACTGAAAAGCAAGAACTAAAATGCACTCTCAGGAACCTTTCTTGCAATTTAGTTTCTGTAGTCTCCTGAATTTCACTCTCAGAGTTGATGGTATTAGTGTATATTGCCTCTGGCTTGAATTACAACTTTTTCTAATAAGCCAATAGCTCTGTATTTTTTGAGATGTTTTTCACATATCTGAGACTGTTCTGACTTTGGGAGATTTAATCCCAAGCTACCTTTATTTAAAAACTGTGGTGTCCAAACTTTGCAATACTGGCAGTGTCATTAGCAAGTTCTCAGACCCCAGTGAACTATGCCAAGTCAATGCAGATATTGGTTAATTATCATAACTTTGTTTATTATTTAGAGTCATGTCCTCTGTCTGCAATTTTGTCTTCCTCTGTTGCTCAGAAGCAATTGCTTATTTCAGTTCAGAAGCAATGAAATCCTGGAACTGAGCAGTATTATATTTATCCTATTATTACAAGTTGTCTTTTAAGGGTCTGCTGAGCTCATTTGTCTGTAAAAAGAAATGCAGTTTGAGCACCACTACTGTTAAATAAAGCAATAAGAAAAAAAAAATAAAAATATATGTTTCTCCTCAGCACAAGAAACTGTATGGCATAGCAAAGCTCCTGCGTTTGACCCGGGTGTGTGAATAAACTACTGAATTATTTCAAAAGCTGAAACTCAAGGGTAAGGAGAAAAGTAAGGAAAACTTGACATTTACATGGTTTTTGTTTGTTTGTTTGTTTGGTCATTTATTTATTTATTTATTTTCCCCCAGTATTAGGAATACATTTGGCAATGAAAGCTCAAAATTTTCAACATGGGCATGGCATGTTTCCGATTGGTTTGGCGCTCACTCTGGATCACTTTCCAACTCTGAAATGAATGTCTTAACCTCCAGGGCATCTCAGTTAACCTTGATAACTCTAATTCCCTGGTGTACAGACATATCTGCTGGGCTCAGGTAGAGCTACAAGAGCCACTCAGACTATTCTGCCTCCTGAACACTATGCTCCACTGTGTGCTCGGCAACATTTGCTCTCATACCAATGGTATCTTCAACCTCCTCAGATGCTGGGGGTGCTTCAGAGAGGAGACCCTTTATAGCCATGGCTAGAAGAGGCTGGATGTGTTGAAACTGCAGGGGGAAGGGCTGTATTCAAAAACAGAATGGATAAGGGAGAACTGCTGATGTGAAGAAAGGGCTCCTGCATCTTTGAATGTGGTCTCCAAAGAAATACCATCTCCATCCAGTGCAGGCAGCACAGCTGGGTTTGTTAAGAAGATGACTGAGAGATTTCTCTTCATGTGCCTCCCTGTACTATGTGCCACAAGGAAAAATTTCTGCAGTACAGGTTTTACTTCAAGAAGCAAGATATCAGTTTGGTCCAAAGTTTAAATTCAGTGTCCTATGCTTTCTGGAGAAGTTTGTCACATTGAAGCTTGCCCACCATTTGATACGCTTGAACACCACCACTATTCAGAAGATCACAGAATCACAGAATCACAGAATCACAGAATCACAGAATCACAGAATCACAGAATCACAGAATCACAGAATCACAGAACTGTAGGGGTTGGAAAGGACCTTGAAAGATCATCGGGTCCAACACCCTTGCCAAAGCAGGTTCCTCAGAGCAGGCTGCCCAGGTAGGTGTCCTGACAGGCCTTGAATATCTCCAGGGAAGGAGACTCCACAACCTCCCTAGGCAGCCTGTTCCAATGCTCCATCACCCTCACCATGAAGAAGTTTTTTCGCATGTCAGTGCAGAACTTCCTGTGTTCTAACTTGCAGACATTGCCCTCCACAAACCACTGAGAAGAGGTTGGCTACATCCTTCTGTCCCCCACTCCTCAGATATTTATATACACTGACGAGATCCACTCTCAGTCTTCTCTTCCCCAGGCTGAACGGACCCAGGTCTCTCAGCCTTTCCTCATAGGGAAGATGCTCCAGGCCCCATATCATCTTCGTGGCCCTCCACTAGACTCTTTCCAGGAGATCCCTGTCTTTTTTGTACTGGGGAGCCCAGAACTGGACACAGTACTCCAGGTGAGGCCTGACCAGGGCAGAGTAGAGGGGCAGGATCACCTCCCTTGACCTGCTGGCCACGCGCCTTTTAATGCACGCCAGGATCCCATTGGCCCTCTTGGCCACAAGGGCATGGTGCTGGCTCATGGTCAACCTGTTGTCCAGCAGGACCCCCAGGTCCTTCTCCTCAGAGCTCCTCTCCAGCAGGTCATCCTCCAGCCTGTACTGATACTTCAGGTTGTTCTTTCCCAGGTGCAGGACTTTACACTTGCTCTTATTAAATCTCATTTGGTTTCTTCCTGCCCACCTCTCCAGCCGGTCCAGGTCTCGCTGAATGCCAGTACAGCCTTCGGGCATGTCAGCCACTCCTCCCAGCTTTGTGTCATCGGCGTACTTGCTGAGGGCACACACTATTCCCTCATCAAGGTCATCGATAAAGATGTTGAACAAGGCTGGACCCAGATGCCAGGGACCATCAGAACTACTTCACTTGTAGTCATAGGGCACCAGAGAAGTGGTAGGGGGTCTGTGGGTCTATGGCTCCCTACCAAGCTGTAGAAAGGGAATCTTCCATCTAGTTCTGTTTAACGATATTGCACTGACTTCAGATTTCTTTTGTTTCCCGTCTCGCTCAGGAAATATTTTCAACAAAAAAGTTGTATCTCTGAACATACACTGTTCATAAGGAAAATTTTCTGCTTGCTTTCTAAGCAATGTGGTAGATTGTAAGGTGGTGGCAACTATCTGAAATAATGATGACCAATGAACTGTGATATATCATATAGCTTTTTCTGCCAAGAATTTATTGTACTGACATTTAGGAAAGCAAAATTCCTCAGTTTCATAAGATTCTGCAGAATGACTGTTGTCAGCCACAACATGTTTATGTATTTGAGTGTTTTCAAGCTACGTGTTCTCTTATCTATGGCCTATGTCCTCTTCAAGTAATCCAAACATCTCTCTGTGAAATAGACAAGAAGATATACAATAAATCTAATACAGAATTAGCTAGTCTTAACTCAAAGAACAGTATTTCCCTAGCTTACAATACTTATAGTTTTATAAAAGATACATTATGAAAAATAAAACTGTCATATTACCATTTTCTGGAAAACACGAGAACATAATTGAAATAAATTGACTTTGTGTGTCCTTATCATAGAATCACAGAGTCATGGAATCATAGAGTTGTGTAGCCTTGTTTCACTGTGTGCAATTTCTATCAAGCAGAATATGGTAACATGGTAAGAGTGAGAAGTTTGCAAGTGTTTTTATCTTGTGATTTAACTCGGAGTAAATTGTTCCCTTGGAACTGAAGCAACCAAGAAGAGTTTTTCTGAAGAGTCTACAGAAGAATGAAACTTTCTGCTAAATGGGTTTCAAATAAACTAAATAATTAAAGCACTGTTAAAGAGGATAAGAGGGAGTCGATGACTAGCTAGAGAAAATGGGATCTTCTAGAACCAGAAATTTCTTGAGAGATTTCAGAAAAGCCCTTATCTCTAACTCTGGCAGGGATTGTGTGAGAATGGATTTCTTGGTGTTGCTCTCTATAGGTCTGGACAATGTGTACTCGTTTGCCTACCTGTAGCTACTGCCGTATGTGTAAACTTGCCAGAGTGGCTGAAGATCAAAACAGATTTAAATTTCCCCTCATTGTGACTATGGTCTTGAACAAAAATGCTGAGATTTAAATCAATTTCTAAGTCAACAGACACAGAGCACTATATGCAGAAGATGCACCAAGGTTCAGTTTCAGGAGTTATTTAATTAGGTGATGGAAAGCTTGATCTCAAAAAGAAAAATCTCTTTGTCTGAAATCCATGCAATGGGCTCTAAGAGACCCCTCTTGATATAGTCACAGCCAAATTGAGTGATATTTGTGATATCAATACTACGGTATACTGTAGTATACTGCTACTGTAGTATACTACTCATGAAGCATTTTAATTCTTCTTGCTTGTTCATTGGTTTGTCTTTAATTTAAGCAAATGACCTTTTCCTATGCTCAGTAAACATATGGTCCAATATTAAGTGCATCCTGGAGACTCAGTTTCAGTGGTGCATACAGCTGTAGCTAAGATAAGAGTTCAGTTTATTCACTGTTATTATGGGCTCCACCCTATGTTACTTGTATATCTAAGACTCCATCTAAAGGTAATAGAAGGTAGGAATGTCAAAGAATATGGGACAGGGGTATAATTATGAAAATGTAACAAGTGTTAGCTCAAGGGCTTTGTAAACCACTAATTCCCAAGGGAAACAGCCTATCATTATTTGAAAATGATAATGTCGTAACACATCTTGTTGTACTTGAAAAAATTAATAAAAAGAGAATTATTAAAAAACACTAAAAATTACATATACTCTGCCCACACACAAGCTATTTAATAAAGCAGATACCAAGCTGGCATTCTGATATTTCATATCGACACAGCCACTACTCAATTTTACTGTTATTAAAAATAAGCCAAAGAAAAACATTACTCATTTTTCCTCTTTTAAACACCTTCTTTGTTTCTTTTAAACACCTTCTTCCCCCTGCCCAAAGGGCAAAGAAAGCTGAAGTGAGAAGGGTCATCCATGATCAGGATGGACCATAGCATGTGGTGGGTTTGGGGTAGGGTCATGGTTCCTGACACATAAAACTCAGCTATTGGGACATGAACATAGCCCCCTTCTGACTTCCTCAAAATTGCTCAGAGAGGGATGGTCCAGAGTTAGTGCCTCTTCTCTACACCAGCTATCATTGAGGTGAAGATGCATGATGAGCATTCACGGTCCTCAGAAGGTCTAGTGTCACCTGCCAGTACAGACTCCATTGTCATCTTGGCAGGGCATTAACGTTAGCTCCTGGAGGCTGGAAGACACACTAAGCAGATGTGTAAGTGAAGAGGACACAAGGCAGCTTTGTCACTTCCATCCCTGCCCTTCAGTTTGACACCTGATGTGTGAGGCTGTGGGACAAGCACAGCGGCAAAGCAGAAAAGCCATCAGCATGTGTGGGGGCTTCTTGGAGCTGCTGTCCCATGCTCTTGGTGCATCCTGGTGTGCACTAGGCCACACAGAGGCTCCACAATGCCAAGCACTCACATCACTGGGGCAAGCATCCAAGGTCTCAGCTCCCAGGAGCTTTTAATTCCTCACATTTCATTTTTGAAGCTTCATTGCTTTGGGGGAGGAGAGTCTGTTTTTCAAAGCACGTCTTCTCCTATCAGATAAAGCAGGCAAAAGCTGACTGAGTCCCACAAACAGAGGTAAGCTGGCTGCTGCCTTCAGTTTAAAACAAATAAATGAAACCAAAACACCTCCCACATATGCACTTCCAGCACTTCAAGAATTTTAAAAGGAGGGTTGTGACTTCAGTGAAGAGAGCAGCCAAACTCTGCATCTGGCCCACACACATTGCTCAAGTCTAGACTGATTGGCCCAGACATCAGCCCAGTCACATGTTTTCAAATTAAATTAGACCTTTTGATCAAAGAACTGGGGACACTTAAGCAATGCCATAATTTCCTAATTATATGTCTTATTATTTGATTAGAATAAGACTTAACACAGTGACATTCAACAATTTTGTGCCAGGGGAAATGGATTCTCATTGACACTACAGTCCTGAGCTAAAAAGAGCCACAGTTGCTGAAAGAACAGTAATAATAACAGTAATAGTAGAAAAGGCATCCTATTAAGCACTCAGTTTAAGTGAAATTCAAGGACAAAAGTGAGTTACAGCTGAGGCTATCACTGCCTGAGACAGAGAGGTAAAGGGATGTCTTTAGGTTAGTGTGACTTAAAACATGAACAAGCAACCTTCTCAAATCATTAGCAAAGGGAAAAGTGCTTCCCTCCTGTTCAGTGCTGGCAAACAAGGTAGCCTGTAAGTGAGATTGTGTCATCCATCTGAGCACTGCAGCAGACCCAACAGTATGTTAAATTTAGTTGTTGCCATGCTAGAACAGTGTGGTTTCATTCTGCAGTTTTTTTTTTTTTAAGTATAAAAATTAGGAGCCTATGAAAACAAAGTTTTTATTTAATAAACAGTCTATGCTGTGCCATCACATTGACTTCTTCAACCTGCCTCTGCAGGAAAGGTAGAAACAGCTTTTTCAGCCAGTCAGCTCAACTCTGTTCATGGATCCTCTTTCTGTAGCACTCAGAATCAGCTGTGGAAAGGCACCCTGTGGTTGGCATTGAATAGGTCTCATCCCCTTCAGATCAAAGACAATCTCACTTCAAACCTCTTTGTAAACCCAACAATACCGAGACTTTATACCAAATACATCTCTGCTTCAATAAGTAGAAATTGAGCTTGTTTGTGGTGCTCAAGAGCCATAGGCTGAGATCAGGTGAGTAACTGAATATACAATCATTTATAACACTGGACATGATCTTTGGATCATGCTAGGAGGCTTGGAGAGACAGATGAGGGGTGGAAGGAAATAACAGCAACTAGTCTTCAAAGCATGATGTATTATATTTTTGTATGTGTGGATGAGAACATACGGTTGGGTTTGAAAAGGTCATGACTTCCTCGGAACTTCTGGAGCCTGCCATTCATTGTCTCAATGCTAAGAGACTTCATGACAAAGACAGACATCTTCAAAGTAGTAGCATAGAGAGAGTTCAGATAAATTAGTGGGGTTCCCTTAGACAATGTTTGAAACACATTGCATGATGACGTTTAACTAATAAAGAAAGCCATCCTGTCAGGCTCTGAGAAGGTGTGGCATATTCTTTCTTCTTTTCATAACTATCATAGCTTACTTTTCAGCAGCACTATAAGTAGCATGATGAGCAAACATGCATGTCTCTGTGATATATAGACATATCCATGCATGTGTTACTCTTACACAACTGCCTTGAGCTTACAGCAAGTGAAAATTCAGAAATGTAATACATGGAAGAAGTTGAGTTACAACATTTTTCTTACACTGACGCAGCTCTGTTACCTCTCTGATGCCAATGGCCATAACAAAGGCTGGACCTAGTCCAGTCTCCCAGGGGTCCTGCTCTGAAAGAAATGAGCCTATTACTCAAGCCCTGAGTCAGGGCTGACTCCTGTTCCCAGATCTGTGTAACTGAACTCTCATCACCTACTGCTGTGTCTCTCCACTCACCAGGCCTCAGGAACCTTGGGAGGACTGAAACTCTCATACCTTACACTTTCTCTCCTCCCAGCTAAAGCCACCATGATTGTAGCTGCTACCCTGTGTTGTTTACACTTTTGCTCTTTCATTTTATTTTATTTTATTTTTTTCTCTCAGGAGTTGTTGCTGAAGGCTAGTAACTGCAGGTCAGTCGAGATGGTGTGTTTATAGGTGCTGGAATCTTCCCTGACCCAGACCCCTAACTACAGTCCTGGCAAGTACATGGCAGTGGCTCTCCTCCACCACTGCCCTCCCACTTCACAACCTGCCCAGATAGTAAGGGACACCAGTGCTTTCCTCATTGCTCTGATGGATCCAAAGCCAATGCCAGCTTCCTTCCAGAGACCATGAAGGTATCAGACCACTTCTCTGATAGCTGTCACTGCTAATGCATGTCTGTGCTGCTGCAAGTTTGTTTCTGTCCAGCTCTGGAAAACTCTGCTGTGCATTACCAGATGCCTTGCAGGAGGACACAGAGATGCAAAGAACAGTGGGATTTCTGGGGAACCTCCTAGTCTGCTGGATAATCTCTCTGTCTCACTGAACTTGAATTCCCTGAAAATCCAGCTGCAACTTCTAAACCTCTCACAATGACTCTATCGAGTTATTAGTTACGCATCAGTCATACTGTAGATAGTGCAATAAAAAACAGTATGTGAGGCTGTAAACAATGTATAGTAACAATTCATGTGGGAGACTTCGGCTCCCTATCAAGGGATCTGAGCCTTGTCAACCTGTCTCTAATTACCTCTGTTAATTTACCATTTATTGTACTTTCTGGTTTTACAGTCTGTGTCATTTTCTCATTACTGTTCCATTCTGATTTCCTCCCATGTCTTTCAAATTTCTATTTCTATAACTGTTAATTGTACCTCCACACTAATAATTGTTTTATATTCGGAATGAAACTAAACAGTTCAAAAATTGATATATAGGTCTGTCCTCCAAGTGTACCAGCATTTGATGACCTAGTCATCAGGCAAGGGGAAGCAAATATTCTCCTCCAGACCTGATAGCACCTTTGAGGTCCATGAGAAATCAGACACCCTCATTCTTCTGGATCCCTGACAGGATAAGAACAAACTATAAGCCTGTGAAATCAATTAATGCCTTTACAGAGTTTCATAAAATTACTGGTGATCTTGGTAGATAGAGCAGATGACAAGTCAGAGGAGAAGAAATTTGTACATTGACCTAATATGGGTTAATCTTTAAATTCATTCCAAGGTCAGATCTGTATGGCCCCATCAGAAAAACACAGTTTAAAAATGAAGTGCTTGTGATAGGAAACACCATTGTGACAGGCAGATGGAGCTGATCACGGAACAGTAGTTTAATGAGGCGATACCACATGATCACCATGTACTTCACTATTATGTCAAGTATTTGTCCCAAATATTTTGCCATGACTGTGTTTATAGAATAGTTCAGTTACAATCAGTGACAGACCTGAGTCCTGTATAAATGATGAGCTTCAAGGATGTTACTTATCAATGGGTTAGCAACTAATGCAGTGCAGCCCAGTTATATCTCCAGCTAGTGTTTCCTTCTGCATCTGGATATTTCAAACTCCATAAAACAACCCAAACACATGGCATGCACTCCTGACTTTTTCTGTAAGCAAAAGGTTTGAGATGAACCAGGGTTTAGCACTGTAGAACTAAGTTAATCTTCCCAGATCAGGAAGTGCTTTGATAGTTTCTGATTTTGTGATCTCTGCAATAAAACCAGGATATTTTTTCCTGGAGCAGCAGCTTCAGATGGAGAGCTGAGGGACTAGGCCATTATTATCAGTTTTGCAATTATATTCTGTTCAAGCTCAAATAAGCTGTTTTACCTGTGGTTTAACTTATGCAGAGTGGAGACAGACAGATCTGTTTATTGAAAGCACGAGACCCATCACATTTTCTGAGGAGAACTAATCAAAATGCAGAATTTCTGTTCTGATTAATTCTGATATTTTTCAAAGGATGAGGAAGAAAAATACAGCTGTTGAGATGAGAAGTTGGGGGGTCAGGAGCAGGGATCAGGAGGAGGGAGACTCCCCAGATGTAAGCCCCTGTGGAGCAGGAATGGGGAGCTGCAGGATCCCTGCATCCATCCCCACCTGGAACCCAGGTGCTGGACAGCCTGCACCCAAAGTGTTTTCCTTTGCCAGTCCCTGATAGGAACTTCAGTAAGAAAGTGGCGAGCTCCTGGCTCGGAATTCAAGACCTTCCCCGGTGTTTTAAATTACATTTCCTTTTTGAAAAGGAAGGCACTTTTTGAGCTCAAAGCATTTCATGAGGTGCAGGTCTCGGCAGGTCTCTTTTCTGAGCAGATCCAGATGGCAAGGACCTGCAATGCTTCTTGGGAACAGCAGAGACTGAAACGATGTGGGTATCACACCAGCTGGTACCACAGCAGTACTGGCCTGTGGGCAGCTGTGCACCTGGACAAGGGACAGCTAAACACTGCAGGAGCAATTCTGACCCCGCCTTGCTCCTGGGATCTCTCAGTTGATATACAGAGTATCTATCTTATCCCCCTAACTGAATAAATACAAGGAGAATAATGCAGAAATCAAAGTCTCCTGCTATCTGTTTTCCACCACATAAATCCGCTTACAGCAACAGAAATTTACTTCAAAGGAGTCTTGCTTATACATTAAAAAACAAAAACAACTTGTAAACCTGCATGACCAAGCACCATCTGGCGACTCTTGTCATAACAGAGCTATTGTTTGTTTAGGTAGATTTCATTTAGGGTTTTAATTACTCACTGGGGAGTGGCACCCCTGCAAAGAAATCCCCTGACCTCAACCCCTGCAGATGTGAGCTTCTTCTTTTTTACTTTATTGAGAAACATGGCTATTACAAAAATAGAGAGGTTCCCAGTGTTTTAACATAACTATTAATCCATCAAAAAGGTTTTTATGTAATTTCTTAATTTCATGGCTTGGGCTTGTCTGAGAAGGAAAGTTAATCATTTTATATTTCTATTTCTTCTTTAATCTAAGTCATGAGTGTCGCTCAGATATGCTCCCCCGACACAACCAGGAACTGGTATTCAACAAGATTTTTACCCGACTCTCCTACTATAAAATCTAATGCAGTGGATCAATTTTTATCTTGTTTAATCCACAAAAGCTTAAAGACTTTAAATGCATGTAATGTATATTAAATTCAGCAATAAAGTGAGTTATTCTCTGCAAAATAAGAATTTTGCAGTACATTTTCATTGGTACAGGTAGAAATACTCCTACTATATCAATGAAAGTTGTTGTAATCAAAAAATATCATCAGGAAAATGTGCTGTTCCTATCTGGAAGGTCTTTGTTATCAATTTTGAATATTACCACTACTATGATAAGCCTCAGTAAGCCTCCCATATTCTTTCTCAGCATTGAGTTTTAGGTTATCTGAAAGTCTGGACATAACACACTAAATATTGGCCAAGTCTATAAGGAGTCTTTGTTGCATGTGCTACCTTGATTCTTTGCTTTTTATGTGTCTCCCGAAGGTCTCTAAGTTCAAACAAACAGGAGCACTGTTTAACATTGCAGTGTTCACAGCATCTCACACAGCAGATTATTGCACTCCTTCACCTCTCTTACTAAGCACGAAGATCAGAGAGCCTCTCCTGGCAGCTGGAAGTAACTAGGCATGCATCCTTGGTGCCCAGCCCTGCATTGCTCTCAGGGCCACTGTTGCCCTGGACTGACCCAGGTTAAAACTGGTCTCCAGACCTGCTAAGGCTTCTCCCAGACTCCATTATCAGAGGGTAGTTTTAAACCATGTTAAGTTATAATTAGAGCTTTTGTTAACTTAGAGAACCTAGACATCAAAGAGTCTTAGTAGGACATCTAATCCATGTCTTGGCCAACACATCACTGTCATCGACAGCATCCTTAAATGACCTGAAACATATTAGCATTCTGAGATAATTCTCCTCGCTGGCTCTGTGCCTAAAGCAATCTGCAGCAAGGATTTATGACTTCCTTTCTATCCGTTCTACACCTCCTGTGTTAACTCTGTGTATTCTACAGTCCTGCCTGCCAATTAACTGCTAGCCATGATCAAATAATCCGATGTGATCAAGATGAACGTCAGACAGCAAACAGCCACAATTTTTAGCAGTAACAACAGCACATAGTTACTGGCAGTAAAATAAAACTAAAGGCAGTAGTAAGAGTGGTTCCAGTCTACCAGAACTTTTTCTATAAGAAGCATAAAATTAATATGAGCAGATTTTTGCTGGACTCCAATGCAATATTTAGTGTTTTGTTTGGAAGAAAAGAGAAGTATGAATAAAAGATGCAAGAAGTCTGCTTAGACTGATCACAAGTGCCACAAGAGGAATACATCACAGCAAATCATTATATTTCTAAGATGTCATTAAACATAGAAGAAGGATCTGTTTGGGCTGTATTTTTGGGGACTGACAGATTGGATACTTCACTTTCAAGTTAGAGAAAGGCAAAGAACTATTAAAACCCAAATTTTGACACATAACAGTCTTAAGCAACTCCTAATAACCAGGTTAGCCCATATATTCACTTCTTAACTGAATTTAATAAATTTTATTTTTATTTAGTATATATTTTTAGTATATTTCTTATACATGTAAAAGGTAATTCCAAAATTGGGCAAAAACCTCACAATCTAGCCACTGATATTTTTATTTTTTATTTTTTATTTTTCACACAATATTGTTAGGCAATTCAGTAACTCAGGCAGCCTTTTCAAATTAGCTTGGCATTGCAGGATTTTCCACACTTCTGACCTCTTCAGATGTAACAAAAAATGTGGTTTAGGTTCATCTCTGCCTCTAGCTGTCATCCCATGGAGGCAGGACAAGGTTCCTCCCCAGGCTACTTCAGTCTTCCTTGCTTATCACACTATACCACAAAAACCATGCTATACATAAACTAATCTGAAACACAGCCTTCTTCAATATTAATTTTACCACCTGCTTCTAACTGTGCATTTACTCATAACTAATGATGCATTAGCTCATTTCCAACACTATCTGGGCTTTACCATTGCCGTCATTCAGCTGGCTATACTGCACCTGCTTTAAAAATGAAGTCCTTAAGTTTCACATGTAGAGCTGGTGCACTTATTTTTCACTGAGATTTTTTTTTTTCCTAAACAAGTAGTTCTTAAAAATAATTAAAATTTTCATTGTCTTTATAATTTTCCTTTAATATCATGTAAATGTCTCAAAACCCACAAAGATTATTTAATATATATATTTTTTTTCCTTAGTTGAAGCAGTCTGGGATTTGAAAACTAGAACTTTAACCACAGTGCTAGAGACTTTTATCAAAATGGCTTCATTCTGAAAATTGTCTTTTTTTTTTTTTTTCTTTCTCTTGTGAAAACATAAGACCACAAGAATTTGCTCTTAGTTTATGCACATAATTTATTTCTGAGACAATAACTGAATTTTTCCGTTGACTGTGTATGCACACTGCCAAGGAATAATGATAAAGTTACATTAGATATATTGCAAATATACTGCATCTCCTGAATAGCCCATGGATAAGATATCAAAGAAGGACATTTAATGTCCTGCATAAAGAGCACTTGTTTTGGTGTGACCTGTGCCTTTAGGAACACATGGTAAAGCATACCAAAATAAGAATGGTTCTGTGTACACTTGCCCTTGTTGACTGTCAATCATAACTGAAGTAATGTTATGTCTATTGTTACATGTATGTCCAGGAAATTCCTTCTGCAATATAAAATGAGCTTGTTGATATGTATCCCTCCTTTGTACCCAGCTTACTACAAATGTGAGACCCTGTCTCCTAGCAGGGAAACTCATCTAATTGCAAATCCAAATCAAAACACTCCATTCAAATTTGAAAATGCTCACCATTTTCCCTAAGTTTGTCAGATGTTTGGGCCAATTTTAAGTTGCTCTTTCTGTCTCCAGGGATTTGGAACCGGGTATAAATGGGCGATATTGGAGCATCATTAACCCAGTATTACTGTGTTATTTTTATTTCTTATCAGTCAGCATTCAGCTTCAGACTGAAGATTTTATACAGTGCCCGAGCTGTATGCTGACCTCTCTGCAATGCACTAAAAATGCAGTCCCCAGGATGCTTTACTGATCTGCTCATAATTTGGAAGATTCCTCCAAGGAGTCATATTTTTCTTCTTCTTTAAGTGGACGTAGCATGTAAAGCAGGTCCCTGCCAAGTATTTACTTCTCTGCCCAATTAAGTATGAAATGCTAATCATACTTTATAAAAATTTTTATTTTCAACAATAAATTCTGCTGGACATTTATGAGTGCTCTCATTCTCTAATTTCTATTCAATTAAATGTCCTGAACAGCCAGGGAGGCAGAACAGTTGCAGTTTCTTCATTTGCAGGTCAAAAGCTGAGCACAGGACACCATTGTTTTTGTAGCATGTGCATTGAGTACACATATTGTATGATTACCTGAGGATGCCCAGAATTCTGCAAATTTATCATTTGGTTCTTGCCAGTGTTCCTCACAGACTCTGGGCATTCCATGAACTTCAGGAGAAATATGCTTCCTAACAGCACTAGCCTACTTGGTAAGGGTTTGTTGTGTCTGACAGCTGGGGAACTAAGACACCAAGAAACATTTTGGGTCTGCTGCAGTCCACAAAATGGAAGGAGCACCACTTTGGTGCTGCAGCTTTGCAGCTACCTATGCTGTTCACCTCATCTCCATTTCACTGCCAAAACTGAGGCACCTTTGTGTCAGTGAACCTGAAGACTGGGATCAAGGCAAACTGCTGCTCCAACCTTACACACCAAGCCCATCCTGACAGCAGGTGTAGTTTTAACTATCTGTTGTAGTTTTGACTATCTAATTCTTCCTTCTATCTGTACAACAAGTTGCTGGAAGTAAAATACTGTTGCTTTTTAAAAAAGAAGATGACATTACTATAAAATAATATATGCAGAGAATGCATACATAGAAAAACAAACAAACAAACAAACAAAAAATATGCAGCATCCTGGAACAAGGTTTCAGTAGGTAGAATTCTGCTGTTTCCAACACATCTCTCTGTACACAACTGTTTGCTGCTCAGATGTACAGGGAGGGGAAAATCAGGGCAGGGCATAGATGGAACTAAGCTTGACATGGGATGCAAAGAATAACAGGAAGAGATTCTATATTTCTCAGAAAAGAAAAGCTAAGGAGGGTGTACCCCCTCTGATGGTTGAGAAGGGTGAAGTGTTAATGACATGGAGGAGGCTGAAGTACTCAACCACTTCTTCGCCTCAGTCTTTACTGCCGGTGAGACTTCCCAAGTCTTTCATTTCCCTGAACCCATAGATGGAGGCTGGGGGAGCAGAGTCCCTCCCACAGCAAGTGAAGAGAAAGTTCGAGACCACCTGAAGAAAGTAAACAATACATGTCTATGTCTCTAAGACATCCCAGGGTCCTGAAGGAATCATCTGAGTTGCCAAGCCTCCCTCTTTTTTTTTTTTTTTTTTTTTTAAAAAAATGTCCAGGCAGTCAGGCAAAAAAAAAAAAAAAATGGAAACATCACTCCCATTTTTAAAAAGGGAAGAAATGAGGACCTGGAAGACTACAGACCAGTGAGCCTCACCTCTGTGCCTGGCAAGACTGTGGACTCATGGAAGCAATGTCAAGGCACATGCAGGAAAAGGAAGTGATCTGAGACAGCCAGAATGGCTTGAGCAAGAACAAATCATGTCTCACCAATCTGGTGGCTTCTGTGATGGAGTGACTGCATCAGTTGACAAGTGAAGACCAACCAGTGACATCCACCTGGACTTCTGTAAGGTCTTTGGCACTGTCCCACATGACATCCTTGTCTCCAGATTGGAGAGAAATGGATTTGATGGGTGGACTGTTGAGTGCCTAAGGAGTTGGCTTGAAGGTTGCACCCAGACCGTGGTGGTATGTCCAGGTGGAGGCTGGTGACAAGTGGTGTCCCTCAGGGGTCTGTCCTGGGGTTGATGCACTTTAATATCTTTATCAATGACATAGACAGTGGGATCGAGTGCACCCTCAGCAAGTTTGCAGATGACACCAAGCTAAGTGGTGCGGCTGATACAACAGAAGAAAGAGATGCCATCCAAAGGAACCTTCACAAGCTTGAGAAGTGGGCCCATGTGAACTGCATGAGGTTCAAGTCCAAGTGCGAGGTGCTGCACCTGGGTCAGGTGCATGACTCCCAGACATGAGCACAGACTGGAAGAAGAACTTATTGAGAGCAGCCTTGCAGAGAAGGATTTGAGGGTTCTGGTGGATGAAAGGCTCAACATGAGCCAGCAGTGCGTGCTTGCAGCCCATAAGGCCAACTGCATTGTGGGCTGCATCAACAGAGGGGTGGCCAGCAGGTGGAGGGAGGTGATTGTGCCCTTGTGCTCTGCCCTTGTGAGGCCTTACCTGGAGTCCTGCATTCAGGACTCTATTCCTGCAGAACAAGAGGGATGTTAATCTGTTAAAATGGGTCCAGAGGATGGCCACAAAGATGATCAAGAGGCTAGAGCACCTCCCCTATGAAGAAAAGCTGAGAGGGCTGGGGCTGTTCAGCCTACAGAAGAGAAGGCTCCAGGGTGACTTCCTCATGGCTTTTCAGTACTTAAAGTGGACTTATAAACTGGATAGAGAGCAACTTCTTGTTCAATCGGATAATGATAGAACAAGGGGGAATGTTTTTAAACTAAAAGAGGTTTAGATTTAGATGTTAGAAGGAAATTCTTCACTGTAAGGGTAGTGAGGCATTGGAACAGGTTGCCCAGAGAAGCTGTGGAAGCCCCATCCCTGGAGGTGTTCAAGGCCAGGTTGGATGATGCTCTGGACAGCCTGATCTAGTGGGTGGCATCCATGACTAAGGCAAGGGGTTTTGAACTAGATAATCTTTACGGTTCCTTTCAACCCAAGCCATTATATGATTCTATGATCTGCTTGATACATGTTTTCGTCTTGGGTATGAGGGTTTGAAAATGCTGGGATGAGACCTCCTACCTACAGCACTGAATGAACTGATTGCCTATGGAATAGAAGAAAGCTGTAGGTGTCTCCTAATTTATTTTCATATGCACAGAAAAGGATGGGGAAGTGCTCTTCTTCTCCAGACAAGCTGTCAATGTGGTGCTCTGCATAGCAGTACCTGGAGCCCTGAGCAGCCACGTGGAGAACCAGCTTGGGTTTTACCCCTCTCCCACCAGGACACACCATGGTCTAAGGCAGGGCTGCAATCCAGGGTCTGGCTATGCTGTCAGTCAGCATCCTGGAAGATCACCGTATCACTGCACCCCCTGTTTGCTTCACAGAGCAGATAATGAAGGGTGTAACTCACCAGCCAGAGGGTGTCCTCTTGCTTCTATGGACACATGTCCTTCTGAAACAATCTGCCCAGGCCATAGGACCAATGGCCATTGTTTAAGAAGAGTGACCAGCATTTTTTTCTATATGTAGAATTCAGAGGTTTTTAAAATCTTATCTCTCACAGTGTTCCTGGGCTCATTATGGGTATTTTGTCTTTGGTAAAATTATAATGTTGGATGTTGCCATGTCTAGAAGGTATCAAACATTAATTGAATGGCATTTTGTTATGTTAGAACTGTTTTAGGTCATTCTGGGAGAAGACTTCAGAGGTCTGTTTTAATATTTCTTTCTGTCTAAGTGTGTATACTTGGATTTATGGCAAGAAAGGCTCCAAGCTGGCAAAGCTGAGAAGACAAAATGCTATTCACTTGAAATGTTCTGAAAGTAAAGAAGATGTGTGTTCTGACACATGCCCTGTACATTTTCTAGAACGATTTATACAAGTTTGTCGTAACTAATGCTTAAATTTGAATTAAATGTAACTACTCTTCTTACATTTCTGTGAATTTTTCATAAGCAGCTAAACCACATGATCAATGATTATCAGGGATGAATGACATAAAGAAATTTATTGTTCTGACATTTTCAATATGTGTATCCAAGCACTCTTTTCTGTAGTATTTGGTCAGCTGCAGTGCCCTGTTATAAATTTGTCCAAGTTTTGTCCAAGTTATATCCCCTATATAATCTCAACAGACATTACCCTTCTTCCTAAATGTATATTATGTTCAGCTTATCTGAATGTGAGATGACGAGTGACCTTAAATGGGGCTACCTTGTAGCATGTCTGCACACATGATCACACTGTAGACCTATGGAATTTTTTTTCTATTACACAAGGAAATATGAACAGTAATGTCACGAAGGCTAGAAGTGGGTGGACTCTTAATGTTAACATAGAGCAAAGGAAGTCCATAATGTCATATAACTTGACCACAATATATGCAAAATATAGCACTCAACAATGGAGTAATGAGGATGCTGAAGTCACCTCCCACTCCTTGTAAATCCGTGCCTTGGGTCTCCACCATTTGGATCGCCATTTGGAGCCCAAATCCAGTCAGTGATTTTGCTTGCTGGTTGAAGGATTAGCTGCAGCAATTAATCTTTGAACTTGGCATTGTCCAGAACTTTACTCATAATCAGCAATATCCCTAATGAAAAAAAAATCCATGAAACCATGTAACATAGCTTATTTTTTTGAAATTGAATTTTCACAACACAGCAAATTGTAAAAATTGTTCGTACATTTCAATTAAATCGGTAAACTAATAAAAAAGTTACTGAAGATTTTAATTAAGTACAAGGAGACTAACACAATCAGAAGCAATTTATATCAGTATTTGAATAGGAGGGAGAGAAAGCTAGGAAGGACAGAAACAGGTTTGCTTGAATGCATTCAGAAGCTTATGCTCAATTTCATACTCTGCTGCCCCACTTTCATACCATTGAAGTTTTGCTGATGTCTATGAAGCCACATTGGTTTGAACATTAATTAACCATGGAGAAAGCAATAAATGGTGTTTCCAGAAAGCATCAATTTCTGTCAGGTGCTCAACACCATCAGATGGAACATGATCAGATCCAGTGGACCGCAGTGGGAGGTATGTCCCAAGCTAGACTCTGAAGAGCTAAGCCCAAACCCATACTTATTTTTAAAGCGTTTAGTTCAAATGTTTCTCAAGAGTTGTCTGACCAGAGTCTTCAGTAGCCATTTTTCAAGAGAAAATGTCTTTTTATCTTGCAAAACAGGAAAGGCTAAAGGCTGGGTTTCTTAAAAGAAGCAGTTTTGAGTATATTTAAGCAAGATTTAGGTGTACCTGGGAAATACTTTCTTCAAAACCGTCATGAGATCCTGCTTCTATTGTGCATCAGTTAACATGCTTCTTCTTCTTCCAAAATTGTTTTTTTTTTTTTTTTCTCTCTTTGTCTCTCTCTTTCTATCTCTCATCCTCTCTCTCTCTCTGCCCTGCTTCATTATATATCCATAACCAAAAGAATTGGCTTTGTCTATTTGACGTTGTTTGTCTTTCTTCATGATCTAGCTAAATTTGTGAACTTTCATATGTAAAAGTGAAAATTATATTTATAAACCAGCCTTGACAAATAACAAGCTGATCTATTTTAAAATTATAGATATGTGTGGTATTGGGGTTTTACTAGGAAAATAGACAAAGAAATTTTCCATAGGTCTGACTAAAGGATTGCATCAGGACTGTCATCTGTGCAGCTTTAAAAGCACCGTCAAGCATGACAGTGGGAGTTGGGCATTACAGGAAAGAAAGATTTTTGGATATGTTTTTTCTCCAAAGAAGCACAATATTTCAGGAAAAACAGACAAACAAACAAACAAACAAACAAAAAACCATTCTTCCTTCATCTCCATAACACTTCTTTAACTAAACCAAATCACTGTACTAGAGTGTGAAAAATAATTAACAAAGCTATCCTTGTACACTAGTTCATATACTATATTTATTTATATATACTGCCTTATGTCTCCTGGAATTACTGCCACAATCTACACTGTGCTCTCATTTGTTTGCACAACTGTTCAACCAAACAAAACCAATCCCACAAAACTTACAGCTAAAATTTATGGTTCCAAGAAACGTGCAACTGGCAATGAAAATATTGCAAGATCAAGGGGTGTTCTAAGAAAATCATACTTCCTTGGTTTGTGCAAAAGCCTAGGCATTACAAAATTTTGCAAGACCTGTTCAGCTCTTGCCAGAACTGGTTCATCTGGGTCCTACCAACAATAACTGTGGTGTATCTGCTTTCGTTGAAGCAAGTGTAGGCCATAAGTACCCAGAAAGCTCTGAAATATTAAACTCTGAATACAAATGGTATAAGAAGAGGACACTTTCCCAGACCTTGAAGAGAAGACAGACTGGAAAGTGAATAATAAGACCTTGCTGTGATTTATTATTAATTCCTTCCGCTCTTTTCAGAAACATACATTTCATTTCCTGTCTAGATGGATAACTTGAAGATGATCTTTTCCTCTTGTTTCTGGGTCAGAGGCACCCTTGATAGAAAGAAAGATATTCATCCAAGGTCTTTTCCATCAACCTCCCTGAAATGTTAACAATCATTGTGGTTGCAGGGAGGCACCTCCCACAGCCAAGATCTGCAGCTGTAAGCCTTATCTAAACTTAGATGCAGGGGTCAGTGCTCCTCAAACAATATCCTGTTATTTAGAATACCATGAAACAGAAGAAAATGATTGCAATTTCCTCTCATCTCAAGCTAAAAGACATCTCCTACCTCCTTCTCTTACCACCCATTTGGATTGGTGAGAAAACATTAACAGTGGGCAGACAGAGTCCTGGTCTCTTTCCCTCTCTCTCAATCTCCCTTTCTTAGGGACTAGGTATTTATTCCATCAACAGTCAGACACTGTAGAGAATTATGCCACCACTCTTCATATGCAGCTACCTGGTGAGAATGAGTTGTTTCAGTTTGTGAGAAAGAAAGATATTCCAAAATATCTCCTAGAAACATTCTTGAGCAGTTTAAGGTAGCTAAATGATTAGATGATAACTTGAGATGTGTTGAGATTCATATTTTGGTGTTTAAAGTGTTATTTAGATGCATGATTTCTAGGGGTAAGGGAGAAGAAGGAACATAGTTTACATAAACTGTTAATTGCTTTGAACTTCTCTCCTTAATATATGAATTGTGTTACCTAGAAGGAAACTCAAAAACAGGCCCATTCCACAGCCCATTTGTCCTCATGGAGAGAAAATGAGATAGTGAAATGCGTAAAAAGCCAGACTGTTGTATACTACAGTACTGAAAGACATACAGATGTTACTGTCATGAGCAAGGTATAAGGCTCTGCATGTCATACAATGTAGTTGAAGATGGAGAAGGGACTCCATTTCCCCAACCAACACTAATTAATTCCTTACACGATACTTCTTAAATTATTTTAGCCTATTTTATCTCAAAACCCATTTACTAAATCAAATTAACTCTCTCTGGGGTGCTTTCTGATTTGAGATTACTGCTGCACATTTTATGCAGTTCCAAAGTTAGTTCTCCTACCATGTTACAGTAGTGCTTTGAGGAAAGGAAAAAATCAGTTTGAGATAAAGTCTTGGAATGAAAAGGTCTCATTCTTAGCAGAGCTGACTGGAAGTAAAACTGAGAATAAGTCCTCACCACAAGCTCAAAAAAGTCACTGTTTGGCAAAGCATGCCCACATGGACCTCCTGCATATCCATAAGCTCTAACAATGATTCTAGAGAAGAATTCTTATTGGACTCATGATATGATTTTCATAGGCTCTGTGTATGACATTATATCTAAAGGTGGGAGTACAACTTTAGAAGTTGTTTAACAATGTGGGACTGTTTAGCAGTTTGTGAAATTTTGGCATTGCTGTTGGTTTGGCTAACTGTTACATTCTAGAAATTACATGGTCCTCACAGGAATGCAGTGGCTGCTCATACCATAAGATATGAAATATGTCTATTTGTTTCACTTTTCTGTGATAGCTTCCTTGTATTGCCAGATTTTTTTATTTTTTTATTTTTTTCTGTTGCACAAGTACATGAACTTCAGTTAACAGAACAATGTTAAATATATTACAGTATGTAATATATGATAAGAAAAAAAGTCCCCTGGTAATCTTCAACAAGATCCATACAATAGTCTCTGACAGAGTCCAATTTCTAATACTGGGCAAAAGCTACTGGCCAGAACACAATGATTTTGGCCAGTTTGCCTATTTGACTTTCACAGCCATAGGATTAGTTCATTGCCATGTACAACACGTTTTGAAGTCAAAAAGAACAGCATTTTTTATTTTACTGAATAATATAACAATGTTGACCTAAGAAGATCATAGGTGTTCTGAATTCCTAGTCTTGGTTTTACTTTGTACACTAAACAATATAACATTTAATTTGTCTTCCTTATTCCATAGGGAAAAATCCATATATATTTTTAAAACCTATATAAAACAACTAGGAAGACAAATACAACACAGAGGTTCCCTGTCCTCTTTCCTGATAACAATAACAAGGATCCTCTTATCTGATTTTTAATTTTTGATCAGTCAGAATTAGCTTGTGAATTCTGCTCCTAAATAGAATGGTATGATACGGTCCAATCTGCTACTTTCAGCGTTAGTGAAATACTGCTTCTGATAATAACATAAAATCTCATCCCTACATTTTTTCCTCATGCAGTCCAACTTCAAAGGGAAATAAATACAGGGACTTCAGGTATTTATGCTTGCCAGACCCTAATGTTTTATTATTAACTATTTCATGTTAAATTATATCCTCCTGAACTGGTCACTTCTCTGTCAACAAATACAGAAAAAAAGAATTAGCAATACTTTAGAGATAGAACCTAAAAATCAATGTCCCATCATACCAGGCAATGGGTAGGTACATAAATGAAGATAAGCTGAGCAGAAGACAAGAAAAAATGGGGAAAGAGGAGCAACACAGAGAAATGAAGTAGGTTATTAATATCATCAATTAATAGAATTTGTGTTTTCAAGGCTCAGTTGACTGAAATGACTGTCAGTTCTCTAGCCTTCTCATGATCTGGTGATCTGAAATCATCTAAAGTAAATTTTAAGCTCACAGAGCAAAGAAAAAGCAAAAATGAGTGAATGAACAAATCCCTGATCACTCTATGTGGCCTTAGCCTTACAAACAGAACAGTGCTTTTGTTGCCCCAGTTAGAACTGGGCTGAAGGCACTGAACAAGCCTCAGCATACAGAGTGCAAAGGTAGGTGTTCTTAATGGGCATGCGAGTGTGCTGTGTCTCCATTCTACAAAAATGCTCTGATGTGTATTTAAAATAAAACCTTTAAAATCTCTAAGACCCCCAAATTACCTGCTCATTCCAATGATATTGTACCTGTCATTACTCAGACACTCCAGACATGATGATCCTCCCAACACCTCTGTATGGTAAGGAAGTAGTAGATGATTTTTACAGATCTGAGCCTGAGGCTCACAATATCTTAGAAAAGGATCTTCAGAGGGAAAATCTCTAAATTTCAGATTTTTAGACTTATCTCCTGAGATGCTTTGTTTTCATTGGATAAACTGCTTGAAATTAAGTGCTGAATGGCCACGCTGGTACATGTTTCCATCAGTAGCTTGAAGGTTATTAAAAATTGACACTGAAGAAGTGACGCAAAGCTACAGAGATGACATTAAGAGCTTTGAGAAAAAACAGGACATATTTGGCTGTTTTTTGTTTACAACACACAAAGATAAAAAGCAGTATTCTAAGATTTTGTTTGTTTTTGGTTCCCACAGTCTGCCACTGTCCAAATCTGTCTTTGTATGTTCCTGGAATGTTACCCTTCACTGATCTAAACTAATAGCATATTCCTCATCATCCTCTTCCCTGTTGATACCAGGCAAGCTCAGTGCACTTAAAAATATGTAAAGAAAAGGAAAAAAAAACAAACACATTTTTCAACATCATATTGTTATAAAAAATTAATTTTTGCATCTCTCTGAAAGAAGTTGGATTCTTTGTTCATTTTGTACAAAACACTTTCCAGAGACAATTACAGTGCATATAAAATGATGCTAGAAATCAGAATTGTTTCTAAACAGCATTAGAGACAAAAATGGTAATACAGAAGATGTTATTAGAAATAAAATTGAAAAAAAAAAAAGTCACAGGAGACAAAATGTAGGGAAAAAAGCTTTGCTTTGACCTGGCAACAGCTGAATACCAGAAGAAGCAATTTCACACTTGGCTTTGAATAAAGAACCAATGACTAGGAGACCTCAAGGTCACTGTGGCTCAACAGCAAGGTCAGTAAAATTCTTTCCAATGACTAACCTTGGGACATGAGATAAAAGGTACAGATAGGTATTTAAAAGGCCAAAGTATCCAAGTCCTGTTAAGGACTGACTATTGTTTCTGATTCACTTCTGCAAAACTAGAAAAATATGAGATCAGAATCAGGCCAGAAGACTGAAGATCTCAAATAATTGCTTTTGGAAGAAGGATTTGGCAATCTTTAGTATATTACCTTTCACAGCATCTGATTCAATGACCTGCATGGTCTGATTACTTTAATTATAAGTGTGTAGGGCATTTCCTGAACAGTTGCCTCACTCGTTCATCACTGTGTGAAAAGGGCCACTGAGATTAAATACTAGCTGTATTTCAAACCTAGCACAAACTACTAGCTAGTATCTGAAATGTTACAACAGGTTAAGCTACCCTAAGTGCTTGGAAAATGTTAAACATATTTTATGTTGTTGTTGTTGTAGTTTTTTGGTCTTCTTTCAGAAGTCCAGTTTCTCTGTCAATACCTCAGTTTGCAGACGACAACCGGACCGCATTCCAGGCACTAACAATATGTCTTCAGGTCTTGTTGTCTGCAGAAATACTGGAACTCAATTTAAATGAACAAAGAGAAGTACAATCAATAGCCAAGCCCTATTATTCCTGTCTTCCCTTCCTTTCCCCCCCTCTCTCTTTCCCCCTCCTTTTTTTTTTTTTTTTTTTTTTTTTTTTCTTTTTCTTTAAAAGAAAACATCTTTTCTCTCTGTTCTTGACCTTGGACACAGCTGAAGATATCTGGCTAACATTTAAAAAAAATAGACAAGGCAAACACCCAGCATAAAACCTCAGCCTAGTGTTATATTTTGGCAAAGGTATAGGTAACAGAAAACTAGGTCCTATAAAGGAAGATGTTCAACAATCTGAACGATAACTGATGCTACAAACCTTGTCTATGATAACTGAGAAAACACATCTAAGAAATTATATTCTGAAGTAATTGCATCCTGTATAAAGTTTACTTTCATTTTGTATCATTGCTGGCTTGTTTGATGTTCAAAATTAATTCATTTTTTATGAGACTGTGTTCTTTTCATTAGAGGCACAAATTACTGCACGGATTATCTGATAGCTGATTACACAAAGGTGTACATCAGAGGTCCAGGTTGTTGCTATATACTTGGCTTTTATAGCTGCAGATTGCATGTTATGATCTGCTGCTGTATGCTACACCCGAATCAACTTGTACTGTTAGAATAAGCAAACTGCCAAGTGCTGTTGCTGTTATTCTTATGTCTGGTTGCTAATTCACATAATGATATTGCTGATAATAGTTGTCTACAGTACTTTTTGGATTTAGCTGCAGACCTATATTTGCTATATTGGATTGTTAAGGGATAAGATAAGTTCAAGTTAGATAACCATAGACTGTGGATGCTTGATATGTTCTGCTGAGCTTTATCAAATATACTAATAGGCATACAAATACACCAGTCACTTCATATTAAATCACCCAGGAACTCTGTAATTCTCTACTACACTGTAACTCTACTTTCAAATTAATGCTCACTGGGGTCACAGACAAAACAAATTGAAAATATTTCAGTACCTTGTGAGTACCTGTAAGATGACATATCAATGACTTTTAGGAAGACTTCTCAAGGACCTTCTTAGCCTCACTCTCTCTTGGGTTATGTTTGAGTAATGCCAGTTGAGGGGAGGGGAAACTATATTATTCTTGTGCACTGGAGACAACTCTATCCTTCAAGTAGCCATTTAACTACAACCGAGAAGAAAAGACCAGAGGGGATGTTCTACTACAGCCTTGCAGATGCTGCAGGATAAGGAGCTGTATATGCAGAAGGAAACAGAACAGGCCTCCTATTTTTATTTATTTTATTTATTTTATTTATTTTATTTATTTTATTTTTTATTTATTTTATTTATTTTTATTTATTTATTTATTTTGCATTCTTGGAACTCTTAAATTAACAGATTAAAATGGGAAATTAAATATGGTGTAGCAGATAAGATAGTGAAGCAGGAGTTCAGAAGATCCAGGTTTTAGCTGAGCTTTGACTACTGAACTACTATGTGATCTTTAGAAAGTGGCTTATTCTTTTTGTATTACCAGAGGTAGAGTCCTGATGTCAATAGAAATCAACACTCCTTGTCATCAGTGCCAATGTGTAGCCTCACACAATAGGCTCTTCATCTCCCCTAAATCTCTCAATGCGAGTACAATTCTGTTCCTAGTAATTCTGTAGCTCAGCCTAACCTGTAAGCTGTTTAGTCTAGCAAGACTTCCTGATGTCCTGTGTCCTAAAATATGCAACAATGGATGCACTTGATTAGGGTCAATTGGTTTTGTATCACATTGAAACCTTCATTAAATTTTACTTGTGTTACATGTTCAAAAATACCATGATTTTGAAAGAAGAATGAGAAATAGAGAAGCAAATTACCAAAGAGGAATTTTCAAGGGGAAATCAAAACACTCTCCATATTTATGAATCAGTAAAGGACATATATACATATTAAAACTGTGGTGAGATTTTTGTTTGACTTTAGGTTGCATAGCTTGGGTAGTTCATGGTGTAGTGGCATTTTTATATAGTGCTTTATCAAAAATCTTTACACTGGTAATTTGTGCAACTGAATTTAATTAAATCCACTTTCCTCACTAAGCCAAATAACTTGATTGTGTTCTGATGACTTGGAGAGTGTCAATGTTGTGAAAAACATAGGAAACATGCTTTCCCCCCACCCTTTACTAAAGATGAAACCCATGCCAGTAGATTTGTACTTGTGAATGGCAGGTTGTAGAACAATATCTATTCTGTTTCTATGCATTTCAGATGGAGAGAACTACAGTTAGGAATCAGGTTTCAGTGGTATGATCCTAAGGGATATACATGTAATTAAAAACAGGAGTGTTATGAGAAGACTATTTGACTTAATAACGTTTGTTGTTGCTGTTGTTGTAGTTTTAGAAAAAAATAATGACATAATTTTTTAACTGACAATGGCAAAAACACTTGCATCCAGTGTTTATTTAGTCTCAGAACACAAATAATATTAAGGGTAGACCTTTTTCCTTTTCTTGAGCACAGTGTATAAGCAATCTTGGAATAAACTGAAAAGAAAGTCAGAAACCACAGCTGAACTGATTACCTTCAGAAGACATGGATCTAAGAAGTATGTGGTTCATAGATTTCTTTCAGTGGAAGAACTTTTATTTCTTTTCCACATGTTGTCACTTTTTTTTTTTTTTTTTTTAACAAAAATGGCATATAGAGACTAAACCCTGGGAAAGTGTGAAGAACAGTCCCAATGTTAGGAAAATATATAAATATATTTTGTCCTGTTTTGTCAGGCAACTTGAGGATACTTTTATTATTTCTGCTTTATTTACCTGTCTGGGTGGAACTGAAGAAGAACAATACTGAAGTGAAGTAAGTCTTAGAAAATAAGATTTGCCAACACATTTGTTCATTTTGTTGAGGTGACTTCTTTCAACATGGTTTTGATGTGGTGATTTCCCTATTTACTGAACATCCAAGAATAAGTTTTTAAATCTCTTTGTTTTACCCAAAGCTTATATTCCAGGGACAGAGCACACAGTATTAAGCATACTATGACATCATGCAGTCATACCTCATTAGCTAAACAAGTGGTACAAATCCAATACTCATTTCCAGAAACAAAAGAATGTCTTTACCACTTAAGATGTGACAGAAAATGTGAATCTCATTAAAACATTCCCAAGCAATGCTAATTCACAGTATAACAAAATCTCTTTTAATAATTATTTTCCAGCTTAGTTTTTGTTGTATTAAATTCTCCTATCCTGTTAGCCATGATGCCTCACAACCTGGGAGGAACCACTAGGTCAAGCAATCATCCCCTAGTCCAGCTGTTGGATCAACTGCCATAAGGAAGAAAAGGAACTACAAAAGAGCATCCACTGGGCAAGTTTAAAAATGCTTTATTTTATTTTATTTTATTTTATTTTATTTTATTTTATTTTATTTTATTTTATTTTATTTTATTTTATTTTATTTTATTTTATTTTATTTTATTTTAAATTTTCCATCACCTTTCTTTAAAATAGAATACCTTAGACAAAAGGTTCTGCAGACTTCCACCCACCTGCGTTTGTTACTAGGAAAGAAAAAAGCTTAATGAGAAGTCTGATCAGCTCAATTATGAGCAAATTTTCCACCTGGTCAAAAGAACCAGAGGGGAAGGGGAAGAGGGAAGGGGGGCGGGAGCAATGAGAGTGGAAGGGGGGAGTGGGAAGGGAGGGGTAAGGAGGAGAGGGAGGAGGAGAGGGAAGGGAAGGGAAAGGAAGGGAAGGGAAGGGAAGGGAAGGGAAGGACAAATCAATAGTCCTCTCATTTAAGGCTATATCAGTATAACAACAGAAATAGAAACATAGCATCCTAATACTTCTAGATAATTTAATGAAAATGTCTCTAAATGATCTCTCACATTGTACTTATTGGACATACATAGGCTTTCCCATCTTAAAGTCCTTGGGCTCTTTTTATTTTCAGGACTCAGTTGAACAGACTACAGGCTATCTGAAAGACAGATTGCTGCTTTTATAAAGTTTCCTTCTTTCTACCTTTTTACTGAAAAGTAGATTTTCTTCAATGATATCACCATTGTGCATCTAAGATATCGAAGCCATAATACAGTGGGGTTACTGTTATAACTCCCATCCTTTTCTGAAACACAGTCATAAAGTAGTTGTTCACTTAATGTGAAGTCCTGATTCATTGCAAGTGGATAAATTATTTATTAGTATATTTGAAGTACCAGGTTCTGATCTGCTGAAGTAATGGCTGTTTAAAAGTAGCATGATGATTCAGTAAATGGGATTCATTAGTCTGTTCAGTACAGCCAGAAGCACATAACATATTTCTCCACTCTTTCCAGGGAAGCACAAAGAAATGGATTTCGCATGGGTTATGAAAGTAAATCTTAATGTTAAAAAAAAAAAAAAAAAACACTATCTATGCAATTAACCTGTGTAAAATATTGACTAATAATTAAAGTCTTGAATTTGTCTAGATTGTCCAGAAAAAGAGTGATCAAAATGTCACAGGTTATTGTTTAAACTGATTTTCACTCTGTCCTTTATAAGCATTTGAATCTGCTGATAATTTGAAGGTCAAGTGTATGTTTTGTTTTCAGAAGTTCAAAAGGGAATCTCAAGTTTTCCATTCACCCTGTAAATTCAAATCACACATTTCCACTGCCCTTGAAAGTTTTTAGAAAACACAGCATTTTATACTCTTATCAATATAACTTAGCTATTCTGGTGTGCTACTTTGGGGTTAAGTGGTAAATATAGGCCACTTTTGTTAAATTGGATAGTGTCATCTGTCTTCTCTAGTGATTTTCTTGCATAATAACACAGTTTCTTCCGGGATTCAGATCCTACTACCTGCCACTCCCTGCCGGTTTCTTCCCAGGCAGAGTGAGTGATCCCCTGCACAACACACCGTATCTGGTAATAGTTTTCCCTCTGGACAGCTTGCTTTACTGTTAATTTCTGGTTTCAAACCTTTAATTTAATCAGTGCTGGCCTCCAGTTCCCTTATCTCATTTATTAGTGAATTACCTTCTGACACTTCATTTCTCCTGAGAGGAAGTGCTACTTCACTTTTCCGCTTTGTTCAGACCAATTGTTCAAACTAAACTTTATTTCCTTACCACTTCCCAGCTTTGTTTCTCTACCTCCCTCTTCATGGCAGCTTGTTATTGCAGTAGAGAGTTACTCCATAATTATAATAGAACTGAACAGAGAAGCAGGTATCTCACACACACAGAAAAACACACATACGCACACAAGAACAGGTCAGTCATTGTTACTGAGACTTTTTTTGTTTGTTTGTTTGTTTGTTTTTGTGTGTGAGAGCCAATGTTTTTTCTCAAATCAAGATTATAAACATGGAAATACTGTGGTTTGTGTTGCCCCAAAGATAAAGTTCATATTTATCTTTCATTGACTTTGAGTAAATAAGAATTTTAATACATTTATCTATAATTGCTTTCTAAGGCTATTGGCTATGTAGTTAATCAAAATTATTTCCTTTCCTTCAATACTCTGTTCCAATTGTACTTTTGGTCCATTAAATCAAATTGCTGAACCATAATACTTCATAGTTTCAGCAAATGAAGCCAATTACTTCTATTCTTTAGCTTCTCTACAACATGTGAGTAAAACAAAATACTATGTTATGATTCTATTACATCATACTCCAGAAACCTGCAGATGATCAAACAGCTTCACACTGCTGAACGTAACTGATAAAGAAATTTCCATGCCTCCAGAGGAAGGTTCTCTAACTATTCTGTCAAATGGGTTACAAATGATTAGCCTGCCTGGATACTCCTAAGAGCTGATAGAGGTCAAGTGGTGCATATCCGTAGACGTACTTTGGTCAAGCACTTGTGAAGTACTGCAAAAAAGAACTTTCAGTTATTTCTAGCATGTTTTCACAGCACAATGCACAGCAGGGTCTGCATTAGGTGGTGTCTTAGATCCTTTCTTCCAGAGAAAAATACCTTCCCACCTCAAACTGTCCTGCCTGGTTCAGCATACATTGCACCCCTGACAGCCACTTAAAATAGACAGAAATATGGACTATTTTAAAAATACTTCTAAAGAATAATACACAGACAGAACTAACACAAATTTCATTGTTATAGTCCTTTCTTAGAACAGTCTGTTCTATAGCTATGCTATGATCCTTGCTCCATTTCTCCTATACAGTTCTGGGCTTTAAGAAATTTAAAAAAAAAAAAAAAAAAGTTTTACATTCCACACTGTCCTTTTGCCTACATATTAGGTATATTTATATGTATATGTATGATTATATGCATATTCACACAGAGTCTAAATTCTGAGTGCAGTACAAACATCATCAAGCATACACACAGGTGACTGTAAAATATATATCACCTAAGCACCTGCTCCCTAGTTTTATTCTTCTAACCAAGTGAAAATTATAAATGGAATTACTAAGTCTTTCTATTTTTTCTGATAAACTGTTTGTTTAACAGTTTTAAGAGCCTCAAGCAATCATGCCAACAGAGGAAAAATAGAATGGCATTTACCGTATTTACAACGTCTCCATCAAGGTAAGATAAAAAACAGAAGTTTTCAATCACCCTATGGAAATAGTCCTGTCTCAAAGTCAATTTTAGATATATTCCATTAACTCTGAGATATCAAATGCATTCTTTGATTAGATGCTTCACCACACAGATATTTCCACTGGTAATTGTCAGGCATTCATTTTCACATATTAGCAGCTCTAATATTGCCAACTTTTTTTTTTTTTTTTTTGCAAATATCTTAAAAACATAGCCCAACTTTGCCAACTTTTCATCATGTTGTGGACATCTTTATTAAACAGCTTATAAACATATAAAACTAATGTATGAAGGTACTGCAAAGTGTTATTCAGTGGTACAGGCTGTATGTCTTCTTATGTGAGGATAGATCATTATACTCTTATGAATGTGAAAACAACTTTTGCTGTAACAAACTTTTTAATGAAGTTTATAAAAGCTAACAGAATCTCTGCTTGGTTACTTGGAAGACGAATTGTTGTCCTTCCTTTCCCATCTGTGACTATTACTCATAAAAGCCACAGACAAATGTCCAAACACAGTTGCTTTTGTATTAAATGGTTGCAAAACTGAGTGACGTCTTAATAATTCCAAACGTCCCATAAGAATACTTTATCCCAATGTTACAAACTATGGTCTGAGGTACAGTCTGTCCTGACGTCACTTGTTTAGAAAACAAACTAGAGTGGTAGCAAAAACATACCCTTGCCATCACATTTATATTTCAACATCTGTCAGAGGAAAAGGGGCAAGACTCAAGCTTGTATTTGCTCTTCTGCCATGCCCCAGAGCCTGCCTGAAGGCTTTGCCATGTTCTAACAGCTTGGAACAGGCACAGCCACCAAACGTGGTGCAAATACACCTTCATATTTTCAAAGTAAATATCTAAGACATGGCAAAATACAAAGGACTGCCAAGGTCAAAGTACCACAGTCACAAAGTCAGTCTCCCTTTTTGCGAGTAAACATGCCTTCAGTTACATCCTGAATAACTGGCCTCACAGATCCAGTTGTGTTTAAAATCTGAAGGTAGACTAGCATTCATTTTATTTTATCAGTCTCCCTGTGCCAATAGTCACTCTCAGAGCTATTCATGCCTGATAAGTTAAGCTGACACTTTTAAAACATCTCAGTACTACTCAAGTCTAGTATGTGTACTTAATTTATTGACATAATGACAGCTGAGGTCTCTTTTGTCTAGGATGTCTTAGATATCAATAAACTAGAAGGAATCAAAAGCCCAAGGTGGCGCAAAGTTCAAAGATCCAAACTGCACAAACTTTTCTTGATCACTCACCCCAGTAACTGCCCATACTAGTTTGATATACCTGCCTCCCATTACCAATACTGCTGTAATTAAATGATCGTTCCTCCTCCTTTATATTAAATCCTCCCAACAGAGAAACCTCTTATGTTTAAAATGTAAAGCCTTCACATCATAGCACATCATGTTGTATGGCCAGCTCTCAAGGTGAAGGATTTGTAGCTGTGAACCCCTGCCACAAAACAGGACAGTGAATATCTCTCATCTTTACAAAACCTTTTATTTTTAGATTTCTATTTTTGCACAGAATTTTGAAAACACAGGTCTTTTCAACACATTTTTCTATACTTGTAATAAGCAGACATCACCCACAACTTTCATCAAGAACCTACTCTTTTAAGGTCTTGCAAAAAGTGACTAATAACATTAACATGAGTAAGGATGTTGCATTTACATGCAATAACCTGTAAAACATGACCCAGAAGTTCAAAACTGAACATACCAAAACACAGGAAGTAGCTTTCAACTCTCACTGTGAAAGTAAGGCTGCAAGGAAAACCGCACGTTTCTCCTGTTTTGTTTATTCAGAAAAGATTGTTGATTTCCAGTAGTCTAAAATTAACATCCTTTCTGACACCCCACTCCTGAAATTTTTGATTTTGACATTTTCCTGTTCCTACAAGCTTCAAAATCTTTGCATCAGTCTAGAAGTTATGTAATGCCCAAGTGTAATCCTAAAGGAATCTTTTACATCTTGAAGAATTCAAGGACTCACAAAATACACTCATCTAGTATTTTCTAACAGCATGGCCACATTTGACTTCATGGTCAACAGCGAAATAAAGTCAGATTTCCTCTCCTTCACAGCATGGTCTTCTTCTTAAGCTTCTAACATTAGGATTTTTTACCCCCTTAGAAGGTCTGCTGTTAGAAGTAGGCTAATATTTCTGCTTGATATTTTACTTGGTGCAAGACAGGAGGACACTTACATGTTGTTCCCTGCATTATTCACACCTCCACTCCTCAGCTTTGCCATAGGAAGCCACTGTAGACTGAGTTGTCTTTGCTAGAGGTAGAGAAGGCTGTTGCCATTAGAACACTTGCTCTTCTGTTGAAAACCTGATTCCATTAATACCATCACTGTAATTTAGTCCCTGAGTTGCTTCTTTAATAACAGCTAGCTTGGAAAGAATTTTCTTTACATCCCCACTAGCCTTTCATTATTAGTGTCCGTTCAACTACAAAGATGAGTATGTAGACAGGGTGCGGACATAAATAAAGTGTTAAGCTTTTGATATTTTATGCACTGTTTCATATGACCCTATCTCATGAGTGCTACAGTCTGGACATTGCCTTTGGGGTGATTGATTTCTGTATTCTCCTGCAGAAAGGCTCTCTGACCTGTGGGGGTTACTCCCTCACAGATGAAGATTTTAAAAAGTGACTGACCCAGGACAGTAGTAATTCAGCATTTGTGAAAGGACTTGAGTGAAGGCTGCTCTCAGATAGAGAATTCACATACCAATGCAGTTATTAGAAGCCTTCATACTATTATAAACAGAGGTTGGCTTTAATCCATAAGGAATAAATCAGGTTGAAAAAAATACAGAATAAAGTTAATCAACAATCTTTGATCAACAGAGGAAAAATATTTTCCCTGAAGTAAGAAACTGCACATGAAATTGATAATATTTCCCATCGATGTGCATTTCTGAGTCATACAGTATTCTCAGATGATATTTAAGTTTTGAGATGTATGCAGTTATGTTAATATTTTTGATTATTTTGATAATACCATAAGACTTAAAATTTAATATGCATGAAAAGTGGAGGTGCACATCTTCTAGGGCAGTTCTTCTGAAAAACCTCGTGTTATTTGGAATGCTAACCCACATCAATAGCTGTTAGTGCACAGTAATATCTATAAACATAATGCTTTGTGTGCAGATAGAGCTAGAAAAGAGCAAAGTAAATCCTGTAGCATCAGAAAACCAAAATGAAAGCATCAGAACAAAGGAATTTAAGACTTGTAGAGCACAGTACACCTATTAACTATGTATCTTTTATGACTTTGAAGTTAATTAATCTCTAGTAAGTACTTAAAACAGCAATAAACAGATAGAAGGAACTAACTTTATATACTCAAGTCAAAGAATGGACTAAAGCACATGTAGTGATTGCAGTCAGGCCAATGGCAAATGAAGCATATATGCCAAATATTGAAAATGAGCTGCGTAGTCAGATGACTGAGTGGAGTCTGAAGCAAACAGTGCATCTAGGAATAACTTGACTGGGAGGAATCTTTGCAAATGGTGAATTCAGACCTGTTCAGAGCATGCTCTCTCAAAAAAGATACCATGTTTCTTAACTCAGGAGTTAGTAAATTGAGGTGATTTCTGAGTTCTTCAAAAGGATATACGCTAATCCACACTAAGCCTATAAAGTACCTTGAACACAAGGTACTTTATTCACAATTGGTGACCAATCCCTTATTCACAATTGGTGACCAATTTCTTTAATAATCATATCATGTCTATACTGCTGAGATCCTCAATTCTTCCTCAGTCTCTTGTGGCTAATTTACAGCCACAATATATACTTAATTTATTACTATTACAGGGGCCAGAGCTCTCTTAGATGGCATTGGAGTTTACTAGAAAAAATAGGAGAATCACTTCTAAGGTGTCTTGTGCATTACAAAAATAAAATTAATAAACTCTTGTTTGCCTCACCCTTCTAGCTTATAATTTTTGTGTATGTTTTAAGTGCCTTTACAGGAATTTTATCGAAATAGCCAAGACAGTAACCAAATAACAGCAAATCATGAGACTTACCTTCTGAAGAACACACCTGGTCTTGAATTCCTAACAACTGAGAAGAACTCAGAACTGACAATTAGAATAATTGTTTCATGTCTGCAGCATATAGCTGTGGAGACATCACTTGAACAAGTATTTTGAAAACCAATTTTTTGCAAGGTTTGCAGTTATATTATGCATCTCTAAATGCTTTGACATTAATATGGCTTTGGTCTGAAAACAAAACAGTTTTCAGGCAGTCTACCTGAAGCAGATAGCTTTCTGCAGCCTTGCAATTTCCACACCTGGCTTTTCTCACTACCTCAGCTCTTCATTACCTAACACAAAGTACGTTTACATATTGACTGTCTGCAATATAATAGAGGCACTGTTTGGGTTTTGAAAAGGTTCACTGTTGCAGTTGGCTCAACATGGTACATCTGTCTGGCAAAAAAATATAACAACTTGGATCAAAGAGAGGAGTTTCTCACAGAACTTGTAAGTTTATGGTGAAATACTGCATGTGCTTGTCCAGGGAGCAGGTGCTTTGAGTTAAAAGATGTGGCGGAAAGACCAGGATGTGAACAGTAAACAATTCCATTTTAATTAATTCCCTGGAAACAGTCAGTTTTAAAGATAAAACCAAGATATGATTGACTTAATACACAGATATTTTATTGTTAAAATGTCATGAAAAACATATATCCATGATGTGAACAGATAATAAAGGACAGTCAAGCTAGAAAGATGAAGTCAGGAAGCTACTAGAAAAATAAGCCACCATAAAATTTTAATACATGTTTACATGAAACTTGTCTTTACAGACCAGAAAATGTATGGACCTCTTCATAGTAACACAACTTTTTTTAAATTGTACAATAACAATGTATCTGCAGATGTACATAAAGAATAGATGAACATATACACATATAATTCCAGATCAGTGATTTTTTCCTCTTTCCATTGGAAATAGTAAACTTCTGTACTTAAAGAACTGAAGAGATTTATTTTATTTTATTTTATTTTATTTTATTTTATTTTATTTTATTTTATTTTATTTTATTTTATTTTATTTTATTTTACTTTATTTGTTTGTATAAAGAATTAGATACAAGCAGCTTCAAGTATGGCTATGGCCCAAAGGAGTAAAAATCCTCAAGGATCTCTGAGGAGTTACATCCTGCAAACATTATCCATTGATCTATGTACTCATTGTCCTTAAAAATAATTATGTTATTAGTTAATGCTCAGACTGCAGATGTTTTCTTGAACTGTTCTACAAAGTCATGCCCATCTGCTTCTGGTGATCACCACAGTTCCTAATCTCTGAATCAAACAGCTTTAAGTTTTATGTAGAAATATATCCAGGTGTCATACATCACCATATTTTTTAAAATAATATTTTCTAAAAGAGTTCTTGAGATAAATCAGTGTCAGAAAGACATAATTTTATACTACGTAACTACTGGTCATGTGTTGTTTTGTGAGCTGCTTATCTTTCAGTAGTAGTTGAGATTCCTGAAAGAACTTGAGAGAAATATGACGTCAGTGAAAACTCAGTGAAGAGTATCTGCTGTGCGCATCTGCAATTATATGACTCTACAGTTCACTGGCTTTCAAAAACTTGTAAAGTGAAACATCATTTTCATAGACTAGCGTATAAGTATTTGTAATTGGTCACATAGTCATTGAGACATTAGAAAGTAAAACAATAGTCAAAAGAACACTCTTATTTCTTACTAGCTGATGTCATCAACTTCTACAGAGTAAGTTCATTGAACACATATCAAGGGAACTCTGTGTAATGTGTCATGCACATATATATGTAGATTTACAAACTGGATGTCCTGAGCAATCTGCTATTCCTATCATGAAGGGGATGGAGAAAATTAAATAATTCTGACAAGAGAAAATGAGGTATAGGAAAGAGCTACTGCATAAAGTATATGACGTAGCAAAACTAGTAACATACCTAATGCATGAACATACCTAATACATGAACATACCTAATTGCTTTGTAGAAGACAGTTGCTGTGCAGCAGAGACCCCATTGGCATATGTTTACTTTAAGGTTATTTGGAAGTTATTTTGAAAGACCCTTACAAAGGCTCATCCTTGGTTCTGGATTAGTGAATCAGAGAATAACTTAGGTTGACAATGATGTCTGGAGACCCACTTTGTCACTTACAACACTTTGCCTAGTCATTTTCCTTTGTCCTAAAGGAAGGATACTTCACAACCTCTCTGGCCATCCTGTTCCAGCATGTGAATACTTTGTGACAATATTCCAGAATCAAGTATCCAAATAGAATTTCCCTTGATACAGCTTGTCTCTTGCTCTTCTCCTGTACTTCCAAAAAGAGTCCGAATTTGTCTTTTTTAACATCATGAACGAAGTCAACTATAGTCCTCCCTTAACATTCTCTTCTTAAGACACAACAAACCTGGTTCTCTTAGTTTATCCTCATGCTATATGTCCCAGGCCCCTAAGCATCACAGTAGCCTTCTGCTGAGCTTGCACCAGTAGATCATTTATCTTCTAGTATTGGAGAACATAAAAAAGACAGTTCTCTGGGCACTGGGCACATTCTCAACTGTGTGAAATAGGAAGTGATACCCATCCGCCCCCCTTTTTTCTTTTTAGTGAACTTTTGCACCTATAACCCAGGATGTAGATGGCCTTCTAGGACTGCCAGGACATACCCTGAATCATGTACAGCTTGTCCACCAGGACACCTTAGATCATTTTTACAAAGCTAATTGTTAGCTAGTTGGTACTCTCCCTTGCCTTGCCTTGCCTTGCCTTCCCTCACCTCTTCTTCCCTTTCTGTGGTGTGGTGTATTTTTGCTTTTTATTGTTGAAGACAAAACAGTCTCTTGCTGAGGAGATCCCAGAAGCATTCACAGACAAGTAGGACTACATTAACAAGAATTATACACAAGGTGCAATTCATTTCCTATCAAGGAAATCAATCCCATATCAGGGTCCACCCATTTCACTAGTGCATGCAAACAAACCAAAATAACTTAGTGAGATTTCTGACACCCCATTAAAGTTATAACATGCTCTGACTGAACACAGGAAAAAAATAATAAATAAATAAATGAATAAATAAATAAACAAACAACAAAAGAAACAAACAAGCAAGGAAATCTTACTAAATAAGTAAAAACAAACAAACAAACAGACAAAAAACTAGAAAAACAAAAACCTGTCTGATACAATTCTGAGAGTTAAAAGCTAGCAAGCAATTTAATGAAACAGTAGCATATTTTGAAAACAAAAAGTTGGAATAAAAAATAGTGGCAGGATGTAAGGACGTACGCATATATGGACCAGCTGCTAGGACTGACCGTCTCACATTTGCTGTTGTTATCCAGATGGTCTTTTTAGAGGTCCAGTGGATACTAATTTGTTATACCTAGTACCTTGACTAATAAATATGAAACCTTAACCCAGAACATAATGAAAATGGGAGGGGAAGGAAGAGGAAAAAGACAGAAAAATAAAGGATGTGAAGAGCCTGAAGTAAATGATTTTTTTTTTTTCCTTAAATGGAATTTGAAAAAGAAAGGAAAAAAAAAAAAAAAAAAAAAAAAAAAAGCCTGTGCTAACTTCCAATAGACTCCAGATGGATCTTTTAGTTATTTCATTTATTTCCCTCAAACATCAAGCTCCCTGATATTCTAAGATAGTTTCATCAGCTTGGACAATATGACCTTAGAGTGCAAATAAATGGAACTTTTATTTCATGTCTTTCTGTGTATTGCACTATTACATATGATACTGTTGTTCATTGTGGTAATTTACAATGTAGATTTTATCAGTTTGCCATAAAAGTTAAAACCAACAAAAAACAACAACAAAAAACAAACCATCCAACCAAGCAAACAAATAAACAGGGGAGAAAGATCAAATTTGGAAATGATATTAGGAGAGTGATTAATGAATCAAAAGTCTATTAATTTGAAACATAAAAACCATGACTAGTTGCTTGAATGGAAGCAAAACCCTCAGTGTCCGATTAAAAAAAAATGATCTGAGTTTTTAGTTTGATAATATAAATTCTCAGGAAGATAAACAAAATTCAAAAAGAACTCTGACTTTAATTTTAATAAAACCTCCAGAAGAGAAGAAGAGGCAGAGAGAGCAAGCAAGGAACATGCCTTTAGATAAGCTTAAACTTTTTCCCTTCTTCTTAAGTACACTCATGAATGTCACAATTACACTGAGTGCATTCCATTTAAAATGTGAATGTATAAAATAATTAATTCAGGAAATCATTAAATATTATCATAATTTATTCTCCTCAGAAACTTCAAACATTGCCACGGATTTTGGAGAAGACAGAGACAAAGACACCAAGGGTACAGCAAAAACCATCTTGATGAGTCTCCTTTACTAATTATTGTTTGAGCATTGTCATGGTGAATTCAAGAAAGCACATGATGCTATCTCCATCCACAGCATTTTGAATCACACTGACATCTCTGAGAAGTGTGGTCAGTGGCACAATAAGCAACATAAGCAGCCAGGATTGATCCAAATCATGGGGCTTGGAAATGTCACGGGGAATGGAGAAACCTGAGATAGAACTGTAGGTGAACATGAGATCAGAGAGTCTGGAACAGGGAAAAAAACAGGGCTGGGGGAAATAGCACTGTGTTTGCTGCTTCAGTGACTATTTGGGAAAGGAAGGGCAAAGGGAAAGGGGAGAGGGAGGAAAAAAGATGGCTTCTGCAGGGAAGGACCAGCCTCTATGAGAAGCTGCCACTCTCTGTCCCAGCCCCTCCCTGCCTTCCTTTTTCTGGGAAGCAGCAACCATCACCCTCATTTTTCTGGATTCCAGCAATAGTCAAGGAACTCTCCATAGACTGAGAGCAGTCACTGCCTTTAGCATCTTCTTGATAGGAAGTTCAGTGATCAAAGCATTCACAGGAAATCTATAGACTCAACTGCTGTGTGAAAAACTTAGACTTCTGGACTCATTTTGCCCATGTGGGCAAAAAAAAAAAAAAAAAATCAGGTAAAACAAAAGCTCAAAGTTTCTGCCACAATTTTGCTTCTCTGTAGCTTTTAGTTTGTTGTTGCTTTTGTATTTAATTGTTATTGCAATATTGGTAATGGACACAAATAGTCATATTAACATGACCAAAGGGACAGGAGCTTATTACAGGTGTCTCTAGTGACTCAAAATGGTAAGGGTAATTTTGTGTTTAATTTTGGACAGATGAACCATAGTGTTTAGAATAGCACTTAACATAGCAGATTAAATCCCTTAACATAGCAGATTAAATCCCAATCTCATTGCCTACATGCAGAATTGTTTTCCTGAAACATTTAACGTTGTGGATTTATGTTCCTGGGAATATTAGTCTACAAAGCAAATAGCTGGTTACAGTATTATATGCTCTATGAGCATCTGGGAAGAATAGATGTAAGTTTCATTTTCTGATAATATTTTTCACTTTTTGTTGTAGGGAATCCATCTGTGTGTTCACTTACAGGAACGCAGCCTTGCATAGAAGAGGAGACTTGAGATTTATTGTTGTTTCCTGGCTAATTACTATTTAAACGCTGAAACTCATACTCCAGGTGTGGAGGGATGCAACAACTACACCACATTTATAGTGACTTTAGCTCTACATTTTTATCCAGAGAGCTTTCCTGATGCTGGTACCTCATTATCCAGTAAGATTAGATCCTAAAGGGGAAAGGTGAGCTGGACAAAGGGCACTATGAATTTCATGTTTGTTTTCTCAGTTTTTTTTGTTTTCTCCCCAAGTCTACATACTAACTGTAAAGTCAGATAAAGTTGAAAAACTCAGACATAGAAAAATTATAGAAATAAAAAAATAAAGATGTACAAAAAAGTAAAACTATACTCTAGCACCCTTACAGATAGAACACAATGAGATATTTAATGAGTAAACAAGTTTTAAAAAGAAATTACTGGGAAAATAAGTTTTACAAACACTGCCAGTGAGCTTTCTGTAAACAACAAACATGGCAATAGGCAAGCCTCATGACAAACCTGTGGACTTTTGGGGAAACTCAATGAGGAGAAGAAACATTATTAAAAAGGGACTGTCAACATCTCCACATTTAAATTGAAATAACATCTATTGAATCCTGAGTCCTTAAATCAGAAGACAAACACAGAGTTTATCAAATATCATAAGTTAAAAAGCTCTCACCTTGTACCAATGTGATAATAATATAGCTCAAGAAGGAGAAAACAACAACGACGACATAAAAGTCATTGGCTCCTAACAGGTGACCATAGTGACCATAGAAATAGAAATCTCACAGATGACTGAGCAGCACTCCATTGCCATGCTACCCCTTGCAGGAGGCATGCTGTATGTGGTCTGCTGTAGAAATGGCTGAATACCAGGGAAACATCCTGATACTCCATGACATTCCATTTGCATACATACTGGTAACATTTCTATCTGTTGCATTTGCTGATGATAGTGTTATTGGTGAGCATTTCTTCCTGAGAGAATAATTGTGAAAAATTAAGCTTTAAGTTAATTTTTGATTTGCTAGTGTTTCAAACTAGAAATCCTTTGTCTATATTGTATTTATTCCTCTGAAAGTTGCTTCTGCTGTTACAGAAGTAGAAGGAGTTCTAGTAGGGAGAAGTAAATGCAGCCACTTCCTACATCAGCTAACTCTATTACTAAGAAAAGAAAAGTCAAAAGCCACCTGGTGACAAAACAAAACCTGCAGTAAGGCAACAAGATAATTAAAAGTGTGAGATTCATTACTGTTTTCTGTAAATATTAATATTGAAATAAAGTGAATATAATCATCTCTAGGCCTAATAAAAACAAAAACAAACAGGTAAACAAGGAAGCTAAAAAGGAAGAAACTCATTTTCCCAGAGTTTAAGCCTGGGAATTCAAACCATACTTTTTTTGATATATAAAAAAACTACAAGATGAAAAACAGTCATCCACAGTATTTCTGGCTTCCCTACTCAGCTTTGCCAACATACAGCATAATTTCAAAACCATCCAAACTGTCCATGTGCAACATCCGTACCTTCTGGGACTAGTGCCAGTCAATTGCCAGCTAGCTACCTACACTGAGACTAGTTTGCACTATCAAAAGAGTGATAAATACCAGGTGAAAATGAGGATCCGATCCTAATTTTGTCCTCATAACTTTAATGAACATTTTCTCCTCGTAACTTTACCGAAGCTATACTAAGCATATGCTGCCACAAAACAATCCAGACTCCAGTGATTTGCCCCCCTGCTACTCAAGCATAAATGTTACAGATAGCAAGTGGAAGTGATGCATCTGATGACTACTGTGGATGAGGTGCAAAGAATCATGAGGCCCAATAGAGAAGGCACAACTATTTGTGGTAACCTGAACTTTTGGCCAGCTGGTGGCCAAACCAGCCTATAAACCCCAGGGCTGTGTAAAAGTGCTGTCCTTCAGGAGACAACTAGAAAATCTCTCCTCCTCAGTTAAAAAACTACCACCATTCCAAGCTCTTCCTGTCATGTGGTGTCTATAATCTAACAATAGGATAATTCATTGCATCCCCATGCATGTGAATACTGAGTGAAAGAAGAAATGTGCTAGAAGAGAGTATTTTCACAGACAAAGCTGAAAGTCCTGGGTAGTTAATGAGCAGCAGAGGCAAGGAGGCTAAATTCTTTGCATCTTCCATGAATTTTTCCTATGCTTTCAAAAATTTCTCAATCTCTGTTTCTGCATTGTGCTTATTTCTCATACTTGTTCATATGCAACCCACTTGCTTGTGAACAGATATCTTGACATCAATTCAGGTTTGTATTGAGCATTGTTTCTCTCTTCATGTCTCAGGTGAATCTTTCAGCAAGTCACATGATCTTGATTTGAAAAAAATATATATATAAAAAATATGTTGCTTTTCTTAGTGGTTTGTTCTGTGTTAGTCACCCTCACTTTGTAGTGATCCTTAGGATTAGAAATTTCTCATACGTACTAATCTGGCTTCAGCCTTTTTTTATTAAAGATTTTTTAGTGCATAACCTCTTGGCTACAAAGCAATTTTTTGGCATCCATAAGAAAAAAAAATACATACTTCAGGGGGAGAGAAAGGGAGTTTTATGCACATTATGTGCATTAGTTTTGCATATGGTGCATATGGCACAAGAGGTACATTAGTTTTTCTTAGTCTTGTCATCTATAGTTGTTTGGTTTTTTTTTGCTTTTTTTTTTTGTCCGACAGATGTATTCAGTGTGTTATTAATTCCATTGTGATCCTCAGTTTACATTCAATTACTAATTGCCCTTACACTCTTACATGCCATATTTTTTCTTTCCTCATTTCTCCTTTTCCTTTGCCATTTATCTTGCATGGCATTGATCTAGGGTGTTCCTCTTAGAGTGTAAAGCTTGTGCCACCTGTTTATCTACTGATCTTCTAAAGGATCTCTCTCTCACATTTGCATAATTCCATTTTCATTTGCCCTTCAAATTGACTTCATTCAATTTCTTTCAGTTTTGGCAAATTATGTAACTGATGTTTCTCACTGCTTGAGATTGTCCTCTGTTTGCCTATGAAAGATGTAATAGGTCACTATTTCTGGTTCCTAAGCAACAATAATTATTTAATCATTGGACTGGAACCATTAATTTTTATCTTCTAAAATTAGATTGAAACATAAGAAACCTCCTGTCGGGTGCAGGTGCAAGGCATTTGCATTGGGAGAATAATCACCAAGTCTTAGAAATGTTATGTTCCTAGCTATGCTCAGAATGTGTACATTTTACAGCCATGAAAGGCTATACTAAAATATTTAGAAAACAAAACACAAAGTGGGGTTTGAGGAAGTCCTCAGATGACAATGTATTTCTGAACAAATGAACAAAGACAAGAGAAAGAGACAGATGACTGAAGCAGAAGAACCATTTGATCTCATGTCTTCTGTGTCATCGAGATGGATAGAGAAGATGAAGGAGCTCCTCTTTTGTCCACTCTGAAGGAGACTGAAATATGTAGTAGAAAATTACAGGAGAAGAATGAAACAAACATTCCAGAGATAAGAAAATATTAAAAATAGTTGCAGACCATAGTGACTACTGAAAGAGAAAGGAATGCTCTTATTACTGAGATGGAAATAAACTTAACAGTTTTATTACCCTAATGTTTGTTCCTGTTCTTACATAAAAAAAAAAAAAAAAAAAAAAAAAAAGAGTTCACACTGACCTCTTCTTTTCTAAAAGAAGCTAATAACAGAACCACATTTTAAAGAGCAAATAATTTTAACAAGAAAAAAAAAGTTTAAACTATGATCAGTTTTGTTAAATCAACTCAAGCAAGTGGAATATTATCCTTCCTTTTCTCATTTCGCTTCCATCTGACAAAGACATCTTGGAGGTAAAAATATTCTGCCACATTTTCCTCTGTCAACTTGTAATGATACCAGAAGGAAATTCTGATCCTATTAAAAACTGAAGTTGTGCAACTGTGCACTGTTGACTGACCAAACCAAGAGTCAGTAGTAGTCCTCTCATTCTCTTGGCTTTCATTGAAAATCACTTCTTTTTTCTAATCCATTAAAACTCATATTTACACACAGCTGGTTTTCTTTCATTATCTTCACTGAACAAATCAACAATTTATAGGAATGGAACGAATGTACAATCTCCATCCACAGGTTTTGCTTTTAAGTGGCAAACTCATGGTAGTAATTTGCATTAACGATAAAGGAATATAAGGCTTCTCTTGGACTTTAGAGGTCTTTTGGACAGAAATGAAAATATCATACATCTAACTAAAATGGATTGAATGGTTCAGTGCACAGAGTGTTCTTTTCATCAGTAAACAGCTTGAAAACTCCAGCATGTGAAAAATGAAACACTGATTTAGTCTAAAATTGAAACCTCTCAAAAACCATTCTGCATGGAACTATTTAGCTTCAGGCTAAATTCAAAGGCATTAGCAAGTTTCCCCTCTGGAAATACTCTATGCAATCATTAACATAAAATGAAAGATCCCATTTCTAATAGCAATAGAGAACAGAAGAAAACATCAATAATCATCAAATAAAGGAAACCAAAGCTCAGACTGCTTCAGCTGAGGATACCTGAATTCTACTTAGCTGAAGCTTGTGCCAGCAACTCACTGTGAGAATGCAGGCTGCACAAAAAGTACTTGCAATATGGATGCATCGCCCCAAAGGCTACCCTCCTGCCTTTCAAGAACTAGCTCAGTCTAATTTAATGTACTTTGTGTGACTGCACAAGTAGCACTGTGACAACTGCAATAATTTATGCAAAGGGTGGTGGTGTTGATGCTTTTTTATTATTTCATTAACAGTAAGGTTAAGAAAGTACCTTTTTCTTTGACACGAAGTAGTGAGCTCTGGAGGTACACAAGCATCAACAATCCTAATATTTATCACTTATAAAGTTTACACACATACATAACTTCACTCCTTCATCAATTTGTGATTAGTTTTACTAAAGCCAATTTTTAGTGATAACATTTGACTTTAAAATATGATCATAAGGAACTGATATTTTGGGGAAGGATACATGTATATGAAATGCAATGCAACCTTACTTTTATTTTTTATTTTTTTTGCCAATTACAAAGTCAGAAATGAGAGTTTATAATTTGCATTTGTATAAAAGAAAATAATAGTCAAATATTTGTAAAACCTTGCTGTAAAGTGAAGTGGGAGAATGAATGACAAATCTGGCTGTGGTGCATCTGCTTTCAGAGAAAAATCTAACTGTCATTTGCTTCCATTCTCTTTACAGAAGTGAGGTACCTCTGAATGACCTCTGAAAAGCAGTGGAATATGGAATTGCACACAGAAGGAACAGGCAAACTGTAATTACACAAGTTCCATGAGTACCTACTTTTCTTAAGATCAGTTACATCTTTTTCTTCCCAAAAGTGGAAAAAAATGAATGATACACAGTGAAGAACTTCCATTTCTGTCCCTGGAGCTCTCCTAAATATCAGAACCAAAAAAGAGTGATTTAAACAAAAATATTTTTCTTCCAACATTTATCCCCTCTCAATTCTTAAAATATTTTTCTTGCAATTCCAAGAAGCATTGTGCTTCTGTGATGGCCCACTGCTTCATTTTTGAGAGCCTAACCAAGTCTATTTTGTATTCAGAATCTCACAGCAGAAAAACAGTTTTTTAGAGTGACTAAAGCTATTTTAAATTCAAATACATTACAGCTGAGGTGAATGTACAGTAAAATATAAAATATATGCCGTTGAGTATGGCATTCTTTTGATTTGCATCCATTACATACAGAATTAGAAAAGAGACTGAAATCAAGGACAAAACTGAGTCCAAAAAATAAAATAGTTCTTAGGCCTCATATCTATGAACAGAAGGCTAATACAGAAATTGTTTCAGAATGTCAACCTTTTTGTCATAAACTTGGTATTGACAAAGATGTTATGGCACAAGATACCATGATATACTTGGAACTGGAGAGAAATTAATTTCTTGAGTTCAACTTATTTGTGCATAGAAAGACCCTAATTTTGAGAAAATCCATCCTTTATCTTCTCTTAGAGGATCTGTCAGCCTTGATGGGATCAGGACTGACCCACATTTTCTTCTGGGTTGTAAGAAATTGTTTTAAAAATTGTATCTTACCTATCCCAGTAGCTGAGAATCACTAAGATTTGTATTTTCTTTTGTTTTCTACATTGGAACTGTGGAAAGACTAGCAAAGATATAAAATGAGATGTCAAAAGCAAAGATATAAAATGAGATGTCAAAAGATTCCCAAAGGAACTGAAGAAATCAGCACAGAAACTCCAAACCTGCAGGAACCCTGTAGCACAGGATCTGAAGCAGTCTTTATTCTCATATATTTTATCCTGATGAAAATTCATCAGTTTAACTGTGGTTATATCAATTTCCAAGTTTTTAAGTAAATACAATAAAATAAGTGCGTTTGCCAGACAGTTAGACCCCGATGTTTGTTTTTCAAAATATGCAAGGCTAGACAAACTGAGTCAAATCCTGATTTGTTTTTGATAAAAATTTAAAAGCACAGATCTAGCTGAAGGAGAGATTGCATACTCCACATTTCCGACATTTGGCCACTTTTCAATCACACAGTCTCACAGGATTAATCCTGCTGTTAGTTTAGGGATCTTGTTCCAATTCCCAGGCAGAATAAATAATATGTATAGCTTTTATACTGATTTCACAGTTGAGTATTTCACCAAGGGGAACAAATTTACAAATCTTACTGATGTCTGCTAAGAGATTGAGACTGGCAGGTTTTGGCAATACTGCAGAGTATATATTCTTTCTCCTATTCTTTGTTGAAGATTGAGCCTAGCCAGTCCACCGTGACTGATATTCTGTCTTATTGAGAGTATCAAAACCAGCCAGACTCAGCACCCAGTAGCTCATGTACAGGTTGCATTAAGTGAAGTGCTCAGGGGCTGAAGAGTGCAAACGCAATTATGGTAGTCCTTCAAGAAATTTTGTGAGGCTTATGGGTGGCAATTTATTCTGTAAAGATCCTTACGCTTCTGCAGAAGGCCAGTCTGTGATCATTAATGTTGTGCCCAGCCAGATCATCTGGCAGAACAGATCTGAGCTCAATTAAACTCAGGTACGTTACTGTGTATTTAATGGAACTCTCAGATTTAGCATGAGATGGTATTGTTTACCTAGCATGTACACAGGGTGTCATCTTATATCTGAGATTGCTTTGTATGCACTTCTCTGCTTATCTGCACTTGCACTCTGTGCACAGAGACTCATGTTTGATCTTTTCTTTATGGGTTCAGCTACCAGCCTAGGAAACAGCCTTCTGAGAAGTATCATCCCGCTGTACTTTCATCTGAGCACACAGGGGCTGTTAACACACCACTCTCACTTCTCCCCTGGGCAGTGACATCAGCTGCATGGATCCAAGGTTGGCCACTGTTGTACACAAGGTATACTACTTGCACAGCACTCTTACACATGCAAGAGGAAAGTAAACAAGTGTTATAGCAGATGAAAAATGACTATGTTCATAGAAATTCTCAACAGTGATGAAGATGAATGGCTGCTGTACACAGCATCTGAGATTGTGAATAGACCAATGAATGGTGACAGAGGGTCATGCTGTGAACATGGCAGGACTGCTAATGCAGGAAGAACATCAGGGCTGGGAAAACATTCACAGGCAAACTTGACACAAGACTGATTCAGATAATAAGCAGAACAGCACAGATGAACAAGAGAATGCTCTTGAACTTTAAGCAATGAGTTGCTGCCAGCTTTTAGAGGTGCTGTCTCTCTTTTCTTCTGGAAAAGTGCAACTGTGCAATTGTGTTGGCTCTCTTAAGCCTTAATTACCATTGCTTCTGTCTTGGCCAGACACAGGTTGTTCTCAGTGCTCAAAGGCATCTCTTAGCTGAGTCACAGCTTTTTACAGTAAATTGCAGACTCTTGGATGTTATCATCATGATTAACCTGGATAAGGTGTGAGACACATCTTTCACAAGACTTGCTTCATATCTGCCATGCAAGCAAGTTATCACAAAAGCCGAGTCCCTGTGTCACCTTTATACTGTTTTCACTGCACTGATTTCACTCCCCTAATCTAGGAATCCATTGAATTGAAACCTTAACCATTTTTATTTTTGTTCATCTGATGTTTTCCTAGCTGCAAGTTAGTAGTTAAACACAAATTTATCTCTCTTATAAGATAAGGAAGAGCCCAAGCTTGGGTTTGCTACTGTGTGCTGTGCCACACTTACAGCAGAAAAGGTGGCAAGAGGTTGGGAAATCCGAAGAAAACCTCATTTACTATCTGTGGTTGCTGTGGCTCTTTCGCACATACCCGTGAGAGACAGGAGGGCCAAATTGTAAGCCCCATCAGATGACTTTATGATAGTGACTAATGGCTGCTTGTTGTAGTGTGAAATAGGGCATGTGTTGAACTGCAAGTAATAAAGCACTGCTAGCTGCATTTCCTACTGTTTGCTGCAGCTTGCTTGCTCTCAGGTGTGAGTTTCCACCCACAGGCAATCCAGATGCTTCTGTTTCATTTCAAGAACTCTAGAATAATAATTGCAACTACTCCACTGGAAAAAAAATATAAAATAAAATAAAAATAAATAATTTGATTTAAAAAAAAAGAAAAAGAAAAAGAAAAAGAGCAAAATACATGCCTCCCTCACTCTGCAAACACTCAAATAATTAAAAAAAAAAAAAAGAAAAGGAGAGACTCAAGCCTACAGAAGAATGGGAGGCTAGTAGTACCAAAGTGGACTGACTTAAGTCATGGATGGTCTGTCAACATCCACCTTATGCCCATGGGGTCTGACATTATTACACACGGATGTTCTTGAGAACCTGTAGTCTGTCCAGTGTAGTCTTCAGTAGTGGACTGAAGATAAACTTCAAGACTAGATGCATGAAATATGAAGAGACATGAGATGGAAGGACATCACAAGCACTCCCACCCAAAAAAACCTTATTGTGATAGATGCTGGCTGTGTGGCTGTCTTAAACAGGATGGCTGCTAGTTTGAGGATATCACATGCACTTTGCTAAGCCTTCACTTCCATCATTATCAGTATCCCTGATCTTATTCATGTGTACTAAAATTTTATTGGATCTAAACCCTACACACTAAGTAAGGACAATTCAGTGATTCACTTCAGCAGTGAGCTAATGTTCTAACTAAGATAAAACAGCATCCAAAAAAATGCCAAAGTCCAAACAGAGAGCAGCAGGGACACCCAATGGCAGAATTACAAAAAGTTAAAGAGCAGCAGCATTTATGACGTAGTGCTAGGTACCCTCAAGCTGTTTTTACCCTGTTGTAGAACCTTAGCCTTCTTGTCCTGGTTTCAGTTAGAACAGAATTTTCTTCCTAGTAGCTGGTGGAATGCTGTGTTTTGGCTTGGGATGAGAAGAGTGCTGATAACACCCCGATGTTTTAATTGTTGCAGAGCAGTGCTTATACCAAGCCAAGGACATCTCAGCCTTTTGCTCTGTCCTGCCAACAGGCAGGCTGGGGGTGCAGTAAGAGCTGGGAGGGGACAGACCCAGGACAGGTGACCCAAACTAGCCAAAGGGGTATTCCATACCATCTGACGTCATGCTAAACAATATATAGGGGTGGCTAGCTGGGGGAGGGGGCCAGACTGCTAGGGGTTAGGCTGGGCATCGGTCAGCGGGTGGTGAGCAATTGCATTGTGCATCACTTGTTTGTACATATTATTAGTAGTAGTACTATTATCACCATTGTATTATTATTATTATTATTACTATTACTATTATTATTATTATTATTATTATTATTATTTTTCTGTCTTATTAAACTGTCTTTATCTCAACTCACGGGCTTCACTTTCCATTTCTCTCCCCCGTCCCAGAGAGGGAGGGGGAGGGGGAGCGAACGGCTGCGTGGTGTTTAGCTGCCGGCCAGGTTAAACCATGACACTTCTGATTCCACTTTTCTTGCTAACTTAAAAGGAGAATAAGTTCCAGTACCTCCCTCAAGAAATACAGATACTAAAGCCAAAAATCTTGTCTCTGGGAACTCAAAAGAATAAAAACCACCATGAGTGGAGGAGAACCAATGACACTTCATTCCAAGACAAAGAAGAAATTTGTGGATGCTCTAAAATCACATAGCTGGAGAATCAATAGAAATTTCCACACCAAGCAAAATACAGGCTATTTTCAAAAAAAATCCTCTGGTTAAAACTCAAGTCATTCTTTGCAAAATATAAGCTACCTGCCTATTTATTTACCAGGTAGAAGCCTGTATGGGTCTAGGGGGTCCTTTCTTTCTTCCTCAGACTTCATCTAGTTTCAATTTTCCTTCCTATAAAATTAGACATCAAAACGTTTAACAGGTTTTAATAGATAATTTTTCCATTTTTTCTTTTTATTTTCCTGCCAATGTGTGCTGTAAAGAGTATTTAATTCTCCCTTTATCTGTACAGTTGATGATTACATGAAGCAACAAAAACAACAAAAAAGCATGTTGTAATGTCTTCCAGAAAGCAATGGGCTATGAGCTGTTGATAAAAGAAACAGATTGATACTTAGCTGTTCCACGTTTGCTGGCAATTTTGATGATAAATATGGAATCCCCATATACTTTAAATGGACAGGTTAATATATGTTAATCAGAAAGCTTTGTATTGTATTGTTATGCAAAATGAAGAAAGAGTTAGGAAAAATACTGGAAACATAATGGAAACTGATACATTTCAGCAGATCAGCAGTGTCTGAGTCTTCGTTGTCTCCTTGGAAGTACTCACAGGAATCATAGTAGATTCTACCCTGAATTATTTTACACTCTGATGTTAGACTAATAGATTCTCAAGAAAATAAACATTTAATTGAGTGGAGGAGAAATGCTAGGTCAAACACATTTACACCACTATGCTTTGGAAGCTTCTCCTGTGAAAATCAGCTATTCTGATTTCTTTAAAGCTATTCCAAGTAGTTATTTTGTTCTCTATTATTTTTTTTTTTTTTGATAGGAGATAGTAAATAAAAACACATGGTAGAGTTGGGAGTTTGCAGTTTCCTAGTTATCGACAAGGGTTTATTGTTCTTTTTAGCTGTTGTGTTTAGCTCAGTCATGATGTAAGCACCACAAACCCATGACAGCATGTAACAATATAACAGTACCAGGTGGAGTGAAGAGAACTATTACCAGTAACAAGCAGCACAGGCAGGTAGTACAGCAGGCTAAACTTCCTCAGAAGCAGGTGCATTACCACAAAAAGACTTTCATAATATAGCTATAATATTGTTGTCAGCTGAATGTACTTCTTCAGAGATTGCTAGGATATCTGTGCACACTGGAAATGAGACCTTGTGACCTGAGAATTAAAGCGGATTGAAAAAAAGATTGAGCACTCTTGCTATTACAAGGAGAACAATGAATAGATTTATACGAAGCCAAGAAGAAATCTACCTTGCTTTTTGCACATGGCAATGAGGCTCTGTCCATCAACCACTTTAAATCCTGGCTACTATCTGTATCTGTTTTATCATCAGCATAAATATTCTAAGGATTGGCATACCACCAAAAAGTATTAATGCCACATGTTGCCTCCTCAGCAGACCACTTACCCCAGGCCTTAAACTTCAGTGTATTTGAAATTTGTCTTAAACCACAGTCAGAAGACTTCTCAAGCAAAATGCCTTAGCCATCACAAATCTGTGGGTGTAGTATTTGCTGACTTTACCAGAACATTCTTGTTTCATAATGATACTACTTATGGAAAGCGGCATGCAGAGCAGAAAGACATAAAGTAACCTCACTATATTTGTCCCAAAATAAAGCTTGCAAACACAGCTATGGTAGAGTTTCAGTTTAGCTCTGCTCCCTGTACTCATTATAGGCTTATACTGGGAGCAGTGACAGTGTTCTCTTGCCATAGAGGTGAAGAATCGTATCAACATTGTATGGGTAGGTTGCAGCTTGCTTCTGCTGGTTTTAGCTGGTTTCCCAGGCCTCTTTTCACCTTCATTTCAATCTCCCCTGTCCTGTATGTCACAGGGAAAAAGAGTTAAGATGTAACTTCTCTTACTGTCATTACTCACCTGTAATAGATGAGATAGAAGTACATGTATCTAGCCTTCAGGTCCTTTTTGCATGACAGCTTCAGGCTGTTGTTGCTCTTAAGACAGAAGAACTTCACAACAGCAAAAAAAAAACTCTTTCTACCAAATTTATAGCCTTCTTCAAGTCATAGCCTTCCATTTATCAAGCTGTTTCGAGTCCCGTTTATTCAGTTAATTGGGTCTCTTAAGTGCCCAACACTTAGGCACATCCAACACTAGTTCAAATTTAGCTAGTAATCAGTTAAATGGATGTTATTATACTCACCTACTGGTTTCCTCTCCTCACCCCTTCTTTCCCCCTCCTCATCTCCAAAACATAAAGGAAAAGACAAAAAAAATAAACTGTAATAATTCTGAGGTTTTGTTTTAAGGAAGACTACAGCTGTTTGCAGCAGAGGACATGGACAAAAACAACTCTGAGGAGCTGGATGCCAACCAAATGTAGGAGAAGAATAAGCCATGAGGGATGTTCTACCACTAAAAGTACAATTTCAGAGGGTACAACTGAAATGTATAGGGACCTAAAACATTTTACCACACAGATTTCTTAGAATTGCATCATATAAATTCAGATTTGGTTCAATCAATACTCTGGAAGCCTGTATTTACAGCCTTATTTCAGAATCAATAAGAGTTCTGGCTGCACAAGAGTTACAGGATATTGCTGTTCATTACTGACACTACTGTTTATTACTGTAAAGATTTTAAAAAATGAGGAACAGAAAACAGTGGTATGCTGATCCTTTTGTCACCCAACAGTATCAAAGTGTCCAATAAGTACCTAAGTGTCCTGTTCCTATCAAAATATCTTTTTCAGATGTTAAATGGAAAGGAAATGTTGTTCACCAATCTTTTTTTTTTTTTTTTTTTTTTTTTTTTTTTTTTTCCCTATGAACACCAAGGAAGGACTTTTATCTGCTGCTATATTTAACTTCCAGACCTTTTGTAACCTTCTGCAGTGCTCGTTTTCAGAAGATGTTCCTTGGAAAAGCATGTTTTTTCTAAATGGCTCTTATTTGGAGAAAGATAGCAGCTCAAGTCTGAGAATTCAAAATTACTTCTTCCTTAGTGTGGAAAAATAAACTGCAGAGCAACAAAATTTTATTCCCATTATAATCTGCTGGCAGATGAGTATGCTACGAAATTTACTAAAAACATGAAACATATTTAAGTGTAATTCTACTTAGGAAAAGAAAAAGATGTATGTGTACACATTAGGAAAACATATTTAGCCACTGAAGATTATCTGGAACTATTTTTTAGAGCTTTCTTGGCACATGGTTCATGGAATGCAAACAAAAAGAAACCACCACCACCAAAAAAAAAAAAAAAAAAAAAAAAAAAAAAAGGAGTGTAGAGGAAAAACTTCAGGAAAAATGTCATATCAGAGCTGGAGTAGTAGGTTTATCTGAATATTACACAATGTTTTTAAGATGGGCTTCAAATTACAGACAAAATACATCAACAGATGTCTGATGTTTCTGTGATCACTTTAAATTAATGTGTGAATTCCTTCACAGCTAATAAACAGATACAAGAATATCCATGCTAGAAAATCTGAAATATTTGCTTCCTCTCCAGAGAGAAAGTTAACTGAAAATTTGAAATTTGAAATAGAAGTATTAACAACAACAAAACAACAACAACAACAACAAAAACAGACCTGAAAGACAGAGGTCAGTATTTCAACCGATATATTTTGAACTTCTGAAAGTCAGAATGTTCTTGCTTATTGAAAAGATTTTAAAAGATTTGCAACAAACAAAAGCTGATGTTGTGTGTCTTCATATAGAATCATAGAATCTTTAAGGATGGAAAAGACCTCCAAGATCATCTGGTCCAACCATTCCCCTACTGCCAATGTCACTCACTAAACCATGTCACTAAGCACCACGTCCAACCTTTCCTTAAACACCCCCAAGAATACTGGCTCCACCACCGCCCTGGGCAACCCGTTCGAGTGCCTGACTACTCTTTTAGAATAAATTTCTCCTAATTTCAAGCCTAAACATCCCCTAGCACAACTTGAGGCCGTCTCTCTGGTCCTATCACTCATTATCTTCAAGAAGAGGCTGATCCCCAGCTCCCCACAACTTCCATTCAGGTAGTTGTAGAGAGTTGTCTCCCTTGAGCCTCCTCTTCTCCAGACTAAATAACCCCAGTTTCTTCAGCCGCTCCTAACAGCACTTGTGCTCTAGGCCTTCACCGGGTTCGTAGGCCTTCTCTGAACATGCTCCAGGGCCTCCATGTCCTTCTTCTAGTGAGGGGCCCAAAACTGAACACAGTCCTGAAGGTGTGGCCTCACCAGAGCAGAGTACAGGGGAATGTTCACCTCCCTGGTTATGCTGGCTACGCTATTCCTCCTACAAGCCAGGAAGCTGTTGGCCTTTGTACCTTTCCATTGAGAACTGCAGTTCGGAGGCCTTTGTCCTTTCTCTGCGGGCCAGGTACACCAGAACAGATTCCATCTTCTTTAAAGTAAAGAAGGTCCAGAGAACTGGACAACATGATGGGAACTCCCACTGCCTTTATCAGAGAGAGAAATGCTATTCTAAGGGGCAAGTCTGTCAAGGACCTGGGTCTCAGATATTGTTGCCACAAGTAACTGAATAAAAAGAAAATCCCATCTGTGCTGAGAATATGCAAAATGAAATGTCAACAGTAGTTATTAAAGGTACTCTATGGATACAAATATGTGTATGTACATATATAGGTTTGTGTATGTACACTTCAGTGTACATATACATACACATCTACTTTTTTTTTTTTTTTTTTTTTTGCATTTTTTTAAATGGCATATCATTATTTATTAAGAACTGTATGTTCAGAGTTGTTTATTAATGGAATACACCTAACAATTTTAATATCTACTAAAGCTTTTTGTTCATGGAGATTTCATATATCAGGACAATTTCTCCACACACCATGCACAATTTCTTGCCTCCCTTAGAAAAATTCTTGAAACAAGGAAGGATTTTACAAACATTCAAAAGGTAACTTATTTGTTGCTGAACGTTGTAAAAGTATATGGTGCCTATATTTGCAAAATATCACACATACATACAAAATTATCAGGCTATCATTAATTCAGGTAATTTTGCTATTTCTTTTCCAGTCTTTCTGTTCCAGAGTCATTGCTGCACTCACAAACTAAAACAAGATAGGGAACAGTGGAAGTCATCCCTGACAAATCTATGAAATACTCTGCAACAAACAGCCCCAAATTGTAAAGATGTTTAACACACATCCATACAACTAGCAGATGGCTTCAGAGGGTTTAGACACACATCTAAGGAATGTTTGGCCAACTGGGGAGAAGATCACCACTATGTGAAGGCAGTGAAAGAAAGCAGCTTGCAACACTGCCCAATCTCTGTGATCTGTGGTTGTAGTCAGACAGCTTCCGACAAAAAGACAGAAGCAGCAGGCAGAAGACAGGCAGAGACCATATGTGGAGCTGCTAGTACCGCTTTGTTTATTCAGACCGACATCTCCAGGGGCCTCAGGAAATCATCAGAAAAAAAGAAACACTGGAGTTGTGATACCTAGCTGGTTGAATTTGCTGGTTAATGTTCTTGCTCTCTAGATAAGCATTGAAGAGGTCAGACTGGCTGACCCGTGTGTAGAAAAAAACAGCCAGGACTTTCATGAACTAAGGAAGTCTTTTGCTCAAGGTTGGAAGTTTACATAATCTTCCTGTAATGCAAATTAGCTGGAAAGATGCCTTGCTGGCTCACAGAATGCAATATGTGTTAATGCAAATCCTGCTGAGCCTTTAATGAAACTGTAAAGTCTTGTATGTAACATTTCTGCAAAAGAATTTTTGCACAGGCTGTTTTCCTCCATATGAACTGAGACAGAATTTCGTCTGCAAACTGGGAAACTGTTGAGCGATAACACAGGAAACTTCTCCTGACCCTTTTAGGAACCTTTTGGGAACCTGCTCAGATGGATCTAGATAGTGTATTGAATAAATTTAAAACAGAAAACAGAGAAGTAGAACTTAAAAATGTTGAAGTAACAGGTAACACACTTGCCAGACTCTGAGAAAGTTGATAATGAGATCACAAATGAAGTATTTGAATGGCCAAAATGTGGGTTAGAAGTGAAACCATGAGCCTCACACAATTAACCTTTTATTCAGTCAAGCTATTATTACAGCCTTGATGCAAGATCTCCTTATATTACCAACTCAGAAAAAAATTAAAGATTTTCAGATGAAAAATTACAAACACTTCAGAATTTCAAGAACTCTTGTGTAATATAAGAAAGTTGAATAGTAGTATTGCCTGAATTTGATATCATGTGTCCTACTTAATGAAGTTTCCTGCAGACTCCCCAGAATATCACTGTAACCTGGAATTCAGAAACTAAGTGAGTTGCTTATTGCAGAAGTACACACAGAGTAACACATCTTGGGCAGAGACTAGAAAGTGCAGTTGCTGAGGTTCTTCACTGACGAAATTGCTGTATTGCATTTAATTGTATTTAACAAGTTGGTAAGACATCAGAATTTTCCGTTCTCTCTTAAACATATATTTTCATTGTCCATCTCCACAAACTGAGAATTAATATTCTACTAATTCTTTTGACTTTCTTATCAACATAAATATTTCATAGTGCTTATGACATAAAGCAGTACTATATAATGTTCTTGTGGAAACTAAATACAAAGAATGTACGCTTGTATTGTTGCTCTCAAAATTTATTTAAGCAAAGTGACAGAAGAGAACCATACAGTAGGAGGACAAAAAAAGTTGATTTTTTCCTCCTTGTGTTTTACTCACTAGTGAAAGTCATTTAGCCAGTGTTATAACCCATTCAGTTTTCCACAACTTTGTTTGAAATGCACAGATAGACTGCAGGTGAAAACAGAAGGTTTAAGTGAGATTAATAATTAATGCACCCAACAGGAAAGGGTCGAGGTTGTCTAAGGTCAACATTTGGTAGGTTGCTGATTTGGTAGGTGATGCCTTCAGGATCAGCAGCCACATCATTTGAGCTGGAACAATACAAATCTGAGATAAATGGCGGTTTTCTTAAAACATATCTTGTTAGTTTCTGTTGGCCCCAAGTCACTCAGATGCTGCCCTGCCTTCTCCCTTTTTTTATGCTACTGCCAAATGTTGCCAATTTTACAGAATAAAGAGTCTGATCAATCAGAAGAGTCCAAGTAAAAATCTCCCAGCAGTGTAGGAAGCATATGAGGAAGGTGGTCAGTCATGCTGAACAGAACAAGCTAGACAAGGACTCATACATCCTCTTTTTCATCAAGAACACTATTTTTATAGTCTAGTATTAAAGAGGTCTTGCTCTGTAGTATGAGGTAACCTTCAGACAAAGGGTAACATGTATGTGTATTATTAAAATGTGCTTCTTAGAGAGTATTTACCTGCAGAAGTCTCTAATGAATTCAGAAGTTGTCATCAATCGTGTACCTCTAGGATAAGATGTTTAGGCCTGATTTGCAGAAGAGTCAAACACCAGCACCTCCCATTGACAAGGAGATGGGACAGAGTGAGAAACAGATCTTTGTGTTAAAAAATAAAAAATAATAATAAAAAAGTTCCCTTCAGCATTTATTTTTCTACACAGACTTCAACAGGTTCCTAAGAAACATTGGAATGGAAAAAAATTTCACTCTCAAAGACCTAGGGCACAGGGACATTCAGTAAATACTTGAAAAGCATCAGCACTCTTCTTGGCATGCACAGAATGAAACTGAGAGCTATGACCAACAATTCGTATAAATGGCTAACAGCCCAAGAAGAGGTCACCCACCACCTACAGGGAAGATGTCCCATGCATAACTGTCCTCCCAGAGGTGGATTTGTACCACACAGAACCCAGAACAATGGGGAGCACATGAGGTGGCATAAAACTGTTCTCAAAATGTGTCTCTTCTCCCTTCCCCCAACACAGAAAAGCAAGAAGGAACATGTAATCTGTGGTAAGATGCAAATTTAGCATAGATGACTTGATGCAATTTCTGGTTATAGAAGAAAGAGTAAAGAAATGAGGCATCCATTTTTCTAGTGGGTCTACAAACATCAGAAATGGGCAACCTATGTGAAAAGACTTCTACTACCTCAGGACTTAATATTAAATTCTGACTAACAGTTTTTAAAGGTCATCTGTCTTGCAGATTAGATTTTGACTTACATGTGTAAATCTAGTAGTGAAAAAATAAAAAGGATCAAAAATCATTAATCTTGTTATAAGTCCCTTTGAAAGTGAAAGGCATTAATGGACACTTTACAGATTAAGAAAAGATTTCTTGATATTTTAGTATTTCAGTTTCTTACAAAAAACAAATCCATCTGCATACAGTGGCAGTAGCCCATGTATGGTAACCTTCCCCTTGGCAAAGTACCTGAAACAGAGAAAGTAATTACAGCCCACAGCATAGCTGGGGACGTTTGGAAAAACAAAGAAAACACTTGGCCTAATTGCCTTCTTATCTCACATTAAAAATAATAATCACAATAATAACAATCTATTGGCATGATTCAGAAATACGTTTCAAACCTAAGTTAAACAGAAATAGGAATTAATGTCTTCCTGTCTAGGCCCTCATACAGCACAGCTTACAAATTCTCTGTAACAAGTACCGTCAGAATTCTTGATATACAATTTTGAAGCAAAATACCATGAAAATTATAGTGTCTTCACAAGGTGAGGGTATTCTGCCTCAAGTATGAGTCAGGTCAGAAAGAGTTGCATGCCATACTAGAAGAAGTCCAACTCTTGCTGATGACTCAACAACATTATTCAGCAGATACATGGAGAATAATTACCCAAAAGAGACAGAAACCAAGCCAGTGACTGATATTCCAAAGCTCATACACAAGTTTGGTGAAAAATGATTGAACCTTCAAAAGATATGAGGACAAAGGGAAGACAAAAACATGCCCTATCAAGAAAATATGCAAACCCTGAATAATAGAATAAAAACAAGGAAACTATTTCGAAAATAATATACTAGATTAAAAATGTTAATAAATTGTGAAAAACACAAGCACAGAAGTTAAGACAATCAACATCTTTATGCAAGACAAGTAAACCCTTCAATGCTTAGTCCATACAGAAGTTGATGACCAAAGAGCTCAAACCAAACACATCAGCAATTGAACCTCTTTAGCTATAGAGACCAAACATACAGACCAGGGGATGCTTAACTGTCTGGAAAACAAAACAAACAAACAAACAAATAAACAACAACAACAACAACAACAAAACTAGACATTTGTGCCTTGGCTTTTTTTTTTTTTTTTTTTTTTTTTGAGAAATTTTAGTATAATTGCTTGCAAAATATATCCTATCATGAAAAAGAAGAGCTAGTAGCACCCCTACCATGTGTATGATGCAACCAAGTAATTATCTGTTGCCTCTCTGAAGTAACAGACAGATATGGTGAGGTCTGATTCTGCCCTAGGTGTGCATGTGTTATGTGCTTGTGGACACAGAACAAAACTATGCAACAACATGAAGAAAACAGCCTCAGGCAACAGAGAAAAACCTACCATACCTTGAAAGGTGATAGCAGTATTAGAGCATGCCTCCTAACTTCTCATCCACCTGCAAGAGAGGCAGTCAACCCTAATGAAAACAAGGGGAGCAAACACCAGCCACAGTTCTGACAAGTATGTTTTATGTTTTAGAAAAGAAAGAAGTCAAACCAAAACAAAGCTAATAGTTAAAAGCTCAAACCTCTGGAAGAGAGTTTCTCCCATACAGAGAGAGAAGTGGCTAGGCATGTAACAAAGTGTAGTCATCAAGTGACATAACAGTCTTGATCTAGATGTGGGAGAAGATCCAAACCCACAATATGAAAATTTTGTCAAGGCAATGGAGACAACCTTTAGGACTGCTATCTTTAACTATTTTTGATTACAGGATATATGTAATATACATTCTTGTTTAAATATCATCAAACTGTTACATCATCCTTTTAAAATAGAGACGGGAGATTATTCTCAGAAACTGCCCTCATTCTGAGTGTATTGAGCTTTCTGGAAAACGTTTTTGGAAAGCCTCATTATTAAGTATGATGTTTAGTTTACTCAGTTCTCTGTGGATCTCCATTTCTAAAAGTAGTCTAAACTAATACAACCACACAAAAGTAACTGATTCTACCACAAAAAGTTTTCATAAAATAAACAGCCTTTGGGTGGTCTTCTTTAGTTTTATCATTTGAAGTGCTTCTGTCTTCCTTGAACTTTATTTAGTTGGTGCTATTTTACTGGTGCTGTTTTTTTGAAGTAGAATCAAAATTATGTCTCATTTGGACAAACTGCATTATGTTAAAAGTTTCAATCCTAGCAAATAACCATAGAGGGAAACTGATAATGCTTTCACAATGACGATTCTAAGAAAGAGTCAGCTATCTATGCCTTCAGGGAGAAATTAGTTGTTCAAAATCAAGTTTGCATGCCTGATATGATCATAGAATCATTTAGGTTGGAAAACACCTCTAAGATCATCTAGTCCAACCTTTAGCCCAGCACACACAAGCCCACCACTTAACCACGCTACTAAGTTCTACATCTACACAGTTTTGAAGAACTCCAGGAATAACTCAATTACTTCTCTGGGAAATCTGTTCACATACTTCACAACTATTTCAGTAAAGAATTTTTTCTTAATATCCAAACTAAACTTCCCCTGGTGCAACTTAAGGTTATTTCCTCTTGTATTCTCATTTGGTGCTTGGGAGAAGAGACTGATCCCCACCTCGCTACAGTCTCCTTTAAGCTAACTTCAGAGTGCTATAAGGTCTCCCTGGAGCCTCCTTTTCTAGGAGGCTTTAGCCCTTTTCTTTCATTAACCCTTTTCTGGGCTAAACAACCCCCAGCTCCCTCAGGCACTCCTCATAAGACTTATTCTCTAAATCCCACAACAGCTTCACTGGCCTTCTTTGGACATGCTCCAGCATCTTGTTATCTTTCTTGTAGTGAGGAGCCTAAAAATGAACACAGTATTTGAGATGCAGGCTCATTGGAGCCAAATACAGAAGGACCATCACTTCCTTAGTTCTGTTGGCCACACTATTTGTGATACAAGCCAGGATGCTGTTGGCCATGCTTATCGCTAGTCACTTCAGACTATAATTGCACAAGTCCTGTCAAGAGACCTGAGACTAGCTCTGGTGGATTTTTTTTTTTATTATTATTATTTTTTTTTCTGGAGGATTTTGGAAATGAGCCTTACATTATAATGTAGCTACTTCTTTGCAGGTGATGGTTTTCCAGGCAAACAGAAGAGGAGAGAGAATCAATGTGAAGTCCAGTATAAGCAGTAGCCAACATGAAAGTGATTTCTCAAATAAACATAATACAAAAATCTTTTCTGCTTTGCTTATAAGCAGAGAAGTACAGTATATAGCATTTCATTAACCTCTGTGAAGGATTCATTAGCTCTTTCCCCCTCCTAGAAGAGATTTAAGTTGAAACTGTCACTAAGCAATCATTTGTCTTACAGAACACACTCCAGCATACTCATACTACCAAGTACAAATATCAGCCATCAAAATCATACAGAACAAAAGACTTCTTAAAATACATTTAATTTGTCACTGACTGTGCTTACATAAACATTAATTGAAAAAAATTCTTGACACTGCAATTTTTGTCCTTTCTTTATTGCAAATATGTTCTGGACTTCTGTAGTTTGCATTTCATTAAGTACTTCATCACAGACCAAATACTCACGATGTAAGAAAACTGTGTAGATGCCTGATATACACATTATTGATGACACTATTCATCCATCCAAACAATTTAAACTTGTTGAGGAGGATAGAACTTGCACAGACTGGGAGCTGTGTGTACTTTCTCTGGGATTCATGTTGTTAAGTCTTTTCTCTCCACAGAGATGTGTCAAAAGTAATGCATTGTTAGACTCCTATGCAATCCTATTTAGATCACTTTAATTAATTGGGGATTAATTTGGCCCCAGGTATTTAATAAATATGATTTTGCAAGAAATATTTTGCTAGTAACTACAAAATTAATTCTCTTCTGGATATCAAAAGTCACTTTATCAGAATGATTTTTTAGTGAGAAAAGGATTTAAGTTGTGACTACCTACCTTTTACAGATCAAACAGCATATTCCTAAGATAGTGTGCCACCAAGGCCACCAATTCTGTAAGTATTGACAACTAGATGTGCTCTTCTCATGTAGATGAGATGAGAATATCTGGACAGATGCCCAGAGAGAGTGACAAAATACATTTTTTTTTTATTCTCCAACAGTTTTCCCTTACATATCTTTCTCAATTTTGACTGTTCAAATCTTTTGAAAGGTGAAGGGAAAAGAGATTTGGATGGGTACAGTGTACACTTGGATGCTGGATTGCTTGGATTATTTGAATACAAGAAAATTACTTTCCTGGATAAGTTTTTTCCAGTAGACAGACAGACACAGATCTAAAAAGATAGTGATTTAGATAGTGCATACTCCACTCTTCCTGTTCACATAAATTTGCACTGACATTTGCACTCATAAAATTTAGAGTTAAAATTTGTCAATACAAATTTTACAAAAACTTACAAAGCAATTACAATTACTTACTAAAATACAAATTACATTACTTACAATTCAGGTGAACTGTACAGACAGAAAAAAAAAAGAAAAAAAAAGCATAGTCTACAAACAGTCTCTTCGTTATACAAATGGGGAAAGAAAACATATAGTCTACAAACAGTCTTCATTATACAAATGGGGAAAGAAAATACATTTTTATTTTCATTAAAATTCAGCATGCCTCAAAGTTGAAAAATAAAGCATCTTTCTTCCTGGCTGGAAGTGAAGAGAAAATGATGATTTTAGCATCCTGCTGCATGCAGCAAGGAACCGGGTAAAGTAATATATTTTTCTAACATGTATAAACACAAGTGAAGGTAGCTAACATGACTGTAGTGAAATCAGTTTGAAAGAGGTTCACTCCAAGCATGAGAGCCAACATTTAAATTCCCTTTCACTGAAAAAAGAGACATTTTCAGACATGTATTGAAAGCCTTGTTTTTCTTCAACTGATGTGATTTTTGTCTGCACATCTATTTGAAATTAGTGAAGTAATAATGACATAAAAAAGAGTTTGAAAAAAAAATATTAAGAACACTTAGAATAGAAAAACTTATTCTTCCTGGAGCACTGAAAGGAACAGTCTAACTTATACAAATTGTGTTCCCATGAAAGTAAATGAAAAAAAAAAAAAAAAGAAAAAAGCCTATTATATGCTACAAAAATATGTATTACTATATTATATAGGTGTATATATATGATAATTAACTAAAGATCTAAAGACAGATTTTAGTTAAAGACAAAGGACAGATTTTAGTTAAAGACAAGTACATACATGTTCCTGCATTTGCCATCAGTACGTTTTTACTTGAAAGGACAACTTAAATTTGTACATTTGAAGATCTGGTTATCCCAGAACTTCGTGTTAGTTAATATATGATGTCCCTCCTGCTAAAGTCTATCTGCATAATTCTGCACTGCAAAGAACACATATTCTTGTATGCCTACCTAATACTAATTTAGTTATTTTTTTATTTCCCAGCAGTGCAAATCTGACATGAATTGTATTTCCAGTAGTGTAAGCAATGCCAGAAACAGATTGTACTTTTAGAGAAACACAGAATAAATCTACATAAATCAGTGTTTGATTCCGTACTTCCAGAAGAATAAATGAAAGCAGGTTTACTCCAGAGTCCTATAATCCTTTTTCTTTTAACAGTGGAGTTGTATTAGTAAGGATCTGATGGAGATGAAAAGAAAATCAAGGCAATCAATAAAAATAAATAAATAAAAAACAGGCCACACAATACATAAAGACATATTTACAGGCATTTTAAATTAATGAAAACAGATATCAGCTGGTATATAATGAAAATCATTATTCTTAGCTAATAATGTTCTCCTTCCCCAAACTTCGGTATATTTTGTTGCTGTCTGTGAACTTAGATTCTAATTTAACCTTCTGGCCAGCATCTCATCTCAGTTTATCAGAGGCATCAGTCTTCATAATTGTGTTTTGTACCATGTTGGGGTCTTCCAACCTGCAACTCCACAAGAGTATTGAATTTTTTTCTTAAACTAACATTTGAAGAAAGAAATATATTTTTTCCCCTCTTAGGGATGCTATCTACAGATAAGCTATGTTTGATTAGAATAAAAGACAGGACTGCATTGATAAATGAAAAAGAAGAATGTTAATTTCCCACAATGTACAGAACCTGCAGTTAAAACCGTTATTCCTTGTGTATCATCTCCACAAAGCTGGTATGGGGCACCTACAAGGCTTTGTACTATGATACATTTTGTGTAAGAAATCTGCGACACATTTCCTGTGCACCCCCCTTCTCAAGTTCTTTTCACAATTCACTGAAATAAGACATATTTTCTGGAGATGGCAAACATTCCTCTGTGATAAATAAAGTTATTGTTTTGTTTTATACATTTCTTCTGGTGTTAAGATCTTTATAAATCTTTCTTTAACTAAGGGACAGACTATCACTCTCTATGCAAATAATATACTTGTTTGCATTAATAATTTAGGACTGACTTTGAGTTGACCTCATACTTTATCCCTCAATGGGGATCTATGAAGGGATATTTATAATACCTGTGGATATCTTGCATTACACCAGTGGGAGCTTTCGTCATCAGTAGATGAAAAGCAGAAACATGGACAGACTAAAACATGGCAGATATATGCAAAAGACAGATTGAACTTGATTTATTTAGCAGTCAGTTACTTACTATAGCCCTCCTTAGTATCTCTCTTGGGTACATGAAATGGCAATTCTTCCTGTAACAGTAAAATAAAATTGGAATAATAAAGAATACACATAATAAAGTATCACTTGAAAAAAGAAGCTTAAATCATGAATGTTATTTCCTGGATCATAAATACAGTATATTTTCATAGAAGCCTTCAACAATTTCTATTGTTGTTGATTCCCATGTGAAGTAAAGTAACAAATTCTTATTCTTGTTTGTTATTACCATTTTAGAGCACCCGCATGTGTGCTTGGCACTTTACACAGCTACAGAATGAAAAAGGGAGCTCTCTGCCTTGAACAGTACGCAAACTCCATAATGGAGAGCTGCTGACATTATAAACCCAAACAAGAAAAGTAATGCTGAGACTTGCTTTAAGAAAGGTTGTAAATGTGAATACATGAACAAACAGATAAGCAGGACTTGTCTTAGCATTTTATATTAAATATGAAAAAAATATTTTCTCTACTCTCACTCCTCACAAAAATATTTATTATGGACTTCAGCTCTCCACAGGTTTGCTTTTCAGATCCCTGTTGATGTAGAAATCAGTCCACCAATATCCCAATCCATTCTGTATTTACAGTTACAGAAAGTATTAATCAGTACAAAGAGGAAGAGGAAAGCATACTCTTACTCCAGTTTCTTTTAAAGATAAAAAAGCTTTTTTTTCCCCTTACATGCCGTAAAACCAGAGGGGCTGAGTGGAATTGTCAGAGCTAGTAAGGATAACTTTGGCTTAGAAATGCAGAGGTGGAGAAGAGAGGTGGAGAAATCTTATAGACAATAGTTTATTAACCTGTTTACCACTTCTTTGGAAGAGAGAGAACGAATCTTATAATACATTAGCCACCAAATACAAAATATTAATTTACCTGTACAACTATGAAAGCAGAATTTTAGCAGTGGCAGACCCAGTAGTGAAAGGGATCTTATTTATCTCTTCCTCAGGGTATTCGGTTGTTCCTCTCATGTGGCCAGAGGTCATTTTGCAATCTCTGGGGAGAACACATTCTCTTGTAAGAACCAGTCCCGGTTTGTAACAGGGAGGAAATGCACATGGCTTCTCAGACAAGTTCTTCACAGTCAACTTCCTCTTCACGTACATGACAGAAGGGGACTAATATCTAAGACAGGCTCTCCAAAGCCATCTTCTACCTGAAAGTGTTAGAAATATTTGAGAAGACTGATATTTCTTGATTCCTCCTACTTAGTCTTAGCCAAAAGGAAACAAGTTGGACTCGATGACCTTGAGGTCTCTTCCAACCTAGACAATTCTGTGATTCTGTGATTCTGTGAAATATACAGGACACCAGTGTACATGCTGGTCATACAATAGAGCACAGATTTTAGGTGATCTGGTCATTTTTTAATCCAGTCATGTTTTTTCAGAATGTTTCAGATACTCTGCTTTGTGAAAAGAAAGTACAAATGCATGCCACTGCAACATGACCCCTTAAGTTACTGTGCCTTGTCCTCATTCCACACCTTGACCTGTGTTTGGAGTTTACAAATGTGCTCAGGTGACTAGAACAACTCAGGTGAACTGTCTCAAAGCATATTGTAGAGCTGTCAACCATCACTGGACCAAGGCTACCAAACCACAGACACAAAGTCTGTCCCCTTATTGTCACTATTTTCATAGGCTGGGTCAAGTAACAGTGCTTTAGAAGGAGAAAGATTTCATATTCTCTCTCAGCCAAAATCTGTACCATCCCCATTTTTAGAAAGGCTTGATAAAATATAAAAACTGCATTGTTTCCTGTATAACAAATATACTTATAGGAAACAGCACAGGCACAGTAAGGTTCATATAAGCAGATATTGAATATACAATGCTGCACATTGCTACCATGTTTATGCTCTCTATCATTGCTACTTTGGGATACCTATCCTAGAAAAAAAAAATAATCTATTATTTTTATTAATTCTATTATTTCCTACCATACCTGTTAAGGTACTGCATGGTTTAGGACACTAGATAAGGTATAAAAGACTCTACCAAATTAACTTTCTCATGACATCATTGATCAACCAAAAAAAAAAAAAAAGTGGAAAGTAATTGAAATAGGAAAAAAGACCATGTAAAAGTTTATTTGCTGTATAAGGAAGATGAAATTACAGGTCCTTTGATTGTTTTGAAAAGTATCATCTGGAGTTCAGTTGTAACAATCAAGTTATGTTTTAAAATAGAGGTTACCTGATATTAATAGAATCATGAGAGAGGCTAAATTAATAAAATCAGCTTGTAGGCTATTGTTTAACATTGTATAGAAACACGAGACAAATTAAATGAAATTTTCCAGACTGAAAAGGACTATATAAAATATAGTTGTGCTTATCAAAACAGAGTGACCCTTGCCGCTAGATCAACATGAAAACTAAGAGCAAGATGCAATGAAATAATGTAATGATGCAAATATAATTCATTGGTTTTTGATTTTTTGTTTTTGTCTTCTGGATTATATATTTTTTTTGATGTTCATCAAGGCCTCATGCTCATTCACAGTTAGACAGATTTACTGATATGGAATAGCCTTCTTTGTCCCTACTTTTCTTACTTAGTTACTTCTTTCAGAACAAATCCTGCCTACAGCCAGACTCAGAAAGCAGCATACCTTTGAGAAGTACTTCACATCTTTGCTTTCACAGAAAAGTCACCGAGTCAGCCCTGCAAGCTCCATCCACCAATCAGGGGACAACTCCAGTGACTGTCTCATGAGAAGGACAAATGTAATTTTTGTGGCTCTGGGAGAAGAGTAACGTCTCTGCCTGGTGTTCTTAGAGAGCACACATAACCTCGGGTTGACCTTGTATATTAGTATGAATCACTGACTGTCAGGCACAAGAGAAGAATTGGGATATGCAGCAAAAAATCTCTTGAGTTATTGGCAAGAAACAGTAAGTGGAGAAAAGCAATATTATTTTGCTTTTTTTTTTTTTTTTCCTGCAAAATATAGAATTTTCATGTACAACGTTCTTTGAAAAAGAAAGCACAGTTTTCAAGGAAAAGTGCACACAAGATATGGATGCAATTTCTTGTGTATTATTTATAGATTTTGCTAAGTAGTTCTCCTGGGCTACATTTCAACAATTATTGCCTCATTGCTTCTTGATGTTTAATCTCTAGCACTTCCAGTATGGTTTTCAAAAAAAATTTTGTAAATTTATCATGATAATAAATTGCATCTTTTCCCTGTGTTTAAGGAAGAAATTCCCTTACAGCACAGATTGAGGAGCATGACTGAGGAGATTGAGGAACATTATTTAATGGATATAAAAGCTTTTCTGGACGTTATATTACAAAAATGCTTTCAACTAATGTTAAGGAAATTAAAAACAGAAGCTTTTATTCATTATTCTCTGCTTTGGTGATGCAGCAGAAATGTATTAGCTCCACTGGTAGGAGATTCTGGAGTTACTTAAAACAAGCAATAAGCCAACCTTATTAATATAGTATTCCTCCATTAAAAGAAAAATCAAACAGTATTAATGAGTAATATGGACCAAAGTAAAACAATTAATTGTTTCAATACACATGCACAACATTGACATGTTCACCATGTCCAAAGAGCACATGTATTTTGATAATATTTCTCTTGCATTGTGCAGAAATATGCTATGTGTCAAACAGACAAGGAAAAATCTTATTATACTAGTATAAATATATTTATATATGGGTGAAATGGTAATCAGTTATGCATAATGAACACTCTGGAGGCACTTCCATTTACTGTTTCCTCTCTTAGACTCCTTCTCAGACCATTCTTTGACTCTGGTTCATCCCACAGAGTCTCTTCCCTCCAGATGTGACATGCATGTCACTGCCCTCCCTGTCAATGCTCAGCAGATCCTGAATGAAACAGTTCTTAGGCAGACCCAGTTAGCCCATTTTAGCCCACATTTGTTGTTTCCTAGCTAACTTCCTATTGCAAACAAACAAGTATTTGAGCTAAACCAAGTTTAGTTCTGCAATACTATTTTTCAATATCCAAGCTAAAAAACAGACAAACAAACAAACAAACAAAAAATTAAACCAGACCAAACAAAGAAACAAAAACACACAAACAAACAAAAAACCCCACCCACTGTGAAAAACTTTCTCAAGAGGAAAAAATTGAAGAAAATTTCCCTTCTGGTCATGTTAAATGAGCTCAGAAACTAGTACACTGGTAGGCAAACAAAGTTTTTGTTGTTGTTGTTTTTGTTGTTTTGTTTGTTTGTTTTCATTGAGTGGTGAGTGGGGTGCAGAAGAAAAGAGAGAAAGCTACAAAATAAAATTTTGAATTTTTTGTAGCTTTATTTTTACAGAAATCCACTTTAGGGAAGCCTTAAGGGAATATATATTAGGTCAATATTAGTAACCTCCAATAAATTCTGTAACGCACTCTGCCAAGGTTTAAGACAAACTTGCTTTTACTGACATGTCTCTCCAACTCTGAGGTTATCATTTAAATTACAGGTGGTACAATGAAGACAGTTAGACCTTTAACTAGGGAAGTGACTGCAAATGCTGTTCTAATTTATGTACAGATACCAATGCTAATTAAGTAATAGCAGAGGTTGTCTTTGAGTTTATAGAGCTATAATCATCTCCCTTGTGTTCAATAAATGCCGCAGCTACAGTGTGTGGTGTTAATTTCACACTACAGTGGGAACTGGTGATTGTTGCCAAATATAATCATAAGTCACAGGCAATTTGGATTATTACAGTCAGGTACAGTGCCTGGAGAAATGACTTAGTCCATAATCACTTTTTAAAGTCACTACTAAACATGTAAAAATTATGACTTTTCTACCACTGCTACAATACACTCTATAGCCTGTTTTTAATCTGCAGGTAATCCAGAGGTAACATTAGATACTTAAAACTGTTATTATGGAAAAGTTTTTCATATCACTTATGTTTTTTTCTTGCATTTGTTAGGTATAAGAAATTTCATTAAGATACATTGTCTCTGGTAACAAACACAGGGGAAGTTCCCATTCACAGCAGAGTCTTACACTGAGCCCATTTTGTCTGGGTTTCCCTAGAGCAGAACTCTCCAAAGTTAGCAGTATGGTTTTCCTCTCCTCTCTGCCCTTTGCCAGGCAGACTGCCCAGATGGTGAGGTTTAATGCCAATTAATAGAGGTGTCACAGATAAAAAGGTTGTTACTGGACAATGCCTTTCAAAATCAGTAAATACAGAAACTTTTTTTCCATCTTGGAAATCTACATTTGCCATTTGAATGAAAACCAAACACTAAAACAGAAGTCCATTTAATCATTTTGGAGTAACAATTCCAGCAAAATCCATCAGAATTAGGATATTTTTTCACTCACACTTTTCTCTTTATTTCCCCCTAATCACAAGAAAATTAAGTGGAAAAGGTAGCTATACTGTGGCAATACTGACAAACCCTCATGTTTAGAGATCTTCCCTCTAAACCTAAAAAGTACCCAAAACACCAGAAGAATAATCAGGAATAGCATTTAAAGCTGACTCTCCCATTGTATTAACACATGAAAGGGCCAAAAAAACACACCAAGTACCAACACAGTACCAAGTACCAACTGTATCTTGTTCCCATGCAGGTCAGTGGGAGTTTTCCTGCTCTTGTAAACCTGAACTGAAGCTATTTCTGTGAGCCATCCCTGGAGGTGACCTGTGGGAGGCACTGAATGCATCTATAGGCCACCTCTTATTGGAGATGCCCTTGCAGAGGTGCCCTGCTTGATCTTCAGCATCAACTGCAGTAACTGGCATCAGACCAACGATGTGACCAAGGCACATCAGAGTGAGGGTGCGCAGCCTGCAGAAGGCAATTAGCTGCTACCCAGACAACCTCCTAAATTCATTGGCGTTTGAGAACAGTACCCGAATTCCTGCTGCTGCTAATCTATTTCGATAGATAATGGCCTCCCTGGAGAAGTGCTGAGAAATGGATTACCTACAGTTTCAGCACAGGACCAGGCATTGCTATTCAGAGAAAAACTGAAGGAAAAATTAAAAGGGAATGCACTGAGATCTCTCTATGTTCATATCTGAGTTGTTCTGGCTGTAGTAAATGACCTGGTAGATGTTTTACATTTTTTGTATATATGATTTCATTTATGTAGGCACTCAAATTCTCTTCTAAGATCCCATTAAAAAATGCCACACTCCACTGCATGTTCATAAAGTCACTCACTTTAATTCAGAATGGAATCAGAATCAGAAATCATGGATGCTGTCTTGGTAATTGACATAAACATCTTGACTTATTATTAACAACTTTGTAGCACAACACTTTCAGAAACTACCCTCAGTGCTAAATAATTTCATCCCATGCCACTTCCTGTTTCTTGTAGTAGTATTTCCACTTCACTAATGATGAAAGTGGAGTATTAACTCTCTTCAGGTCAAACAGATCTCTTCCTTAATCACCTCCAGATCTCTTTGTGAAGTTTTCCTTCACACATCTGCGGGTCCCATGTTTGTTTGTTTGTTGTTTGTTTGTTGTTGTTGCTTTGTTTTGTTTTGCTTTGCTTTGTTTTGTTTCTGTGTTTACAAATCCACAATTTCTCACTTGATCACCACCTTCTTATCCACTTTACATGTTGATAGCCTATCACAGGTCTTCTGGACCCCTTTGAGACATTCTGAAATGCTGTAAGCCTGTTTTTCAATAGCAAAGTAATATGTTTCCATAAGACCGCAACTTATAAAGGTAGCATTTATTGGACTTGACAGAAAAAATTATAATGAGGATGAATATATTTTGATATATACTTCAATCACATTTTTTCCAAATGTTTGGCTTTAAAAGAAAGCAATAACACCCCAAGGATTCTCATTATGTTAAGTGAATATATAGATAATTTTTGGTTTTTTTACTATTATAAAGTATGAAGAAACAAGACAAACCTTTCTATAGTAAACTTTGGAGACACTACCAAGACTGTCTGGAGAGGACCTAGAAATTTCAGAACTAAATGAGAAGGTCTCATGAGCTAAAGAGCAAGGGGGGTAGCTATTTATTCACCTAAACACATGACACTAATACAACACCATAGTCTCTCAGTCACTGCAGTAGCCAGGAACTGGAGCTAGCAGGAAGTTCTCAGTGGGCAAACTCTGTGGGTATTTTTATTTGTATAATCTTAGCTACCTAGTAGTCTTGTAACAGTACTGCTACATTTCATCCCATGGCTTTAACTTAGTTTGCCAACACTTCCTCACTCATATTAATAAACATACTTAAATACTTATAAACATACTATATATTATATATACATTTTATATATAATATATTATATATCATACATTATATATATTATATATTATATCTAATACTATATGTATATGTGATATATATAACATATATTAGATTGCATTATACATAATATTTAAAATATAAAATAAAAAAATATATAATATATAATGCGTATATATATATTATAATATATATAATTTTATATTTTCTTAAAACCTTAGATGATTCTAACAACAGAACAGCCTTTTCTGTCCCCCTCAGGGCATTCCCAAGTAAAATTAACTCATGGCAGAACCCTGCAGGTGATTGACAGCAGTTATCCAGGAATAGTATAACTTTGTAGCACAGTTCCCTGTTGCATGAAGAGCTTTCTTTTCTCCGTGTAGCATTAATAAATACATTTAAGAAAACATAGATCCACATTTTAAATAAACTATAATTCAACGATTGGGTTTGCAAGATGTCATAATTCACAGCAGTGACAGAGAGAATAAGAAGTCAATTGCAATGAAGTTTATTGCTTCTAATATAGTTAGTGATTTTTCAAAGTGTTCCAATAAAATATCTTATTTAGCATTTCTGAGGTCAGATTTTAATTTACAAGACAGCATAGTCTATGGATATCAGATATTTCAATGCAAAAATAAATATTTTTTTAGAAAAACAAACAAACAAACAAACAAAGACATAAGTAAGTCCAGTCTAAGATTCTCTGGCATGTATATTTTTCAGTTAGAAATACAGCAACCCTGCAGAGGATAGTGCCTGATAAAATTATCCTTCAGGGTTTATTTATTTATTTGTTTATTTGCTACCTTTTAAATTTGTTTATCAATTTATGTTTCAATTGGAGTGACAGTATTTCTTCCAAGCACCATCTGGGACACCTGTGGTTGTCACTTTCAGTACCAGCATGCTTTACTGAACAATAGCGTATGGCTTCTAAATACCATTCACAAGAATTGTGTTTGAAGTGAAGGACACATGATGTGTGTCCTTCCAAAAGAATAAAGTTTAAGTAAAAACAAAGAAACAAACAAAAATACTGAAAATGTTATGGAGTAAAATTGCTTGTTAAAGAACAAAATATATATTTTTTTTTAATGGAATAATCCATGAGATTTTCTTCATTATTTTAGTTTCATATGTATTTTAATCTGTTGAAATAAAAAGAATGTATACAACATTTTTTTTTCCATGTTTACTTGCAGTTGTTTGGAGTGAAGTGCGGTAATTGCATCTATAGGGATATATGTCACACACCAGGTATGTGCAGATTAAGACATTTTACCAGTTATGTTGATTTTAATAAAGAAATGACTAGTTTTGCAAAACTAGTACAAGAATTTTACAATAAGAGAAAAGGGATTGTGGCCAAATAATATTCACAAGAGCCTAGTAAAATACCACTATCCGGAGAACTAGAAAAGTATTTTAATGCTGTTTGCTGTTACGTACAGTAGAATGCTTATGCTGGAACACTGATGAACTTTTCAGCAAAGGGAGACACAAAATGCTGTATGTTATTATTAAATTTTATTATTGTTATGTTATTATGTAAATTTTATGTATTATTATTGATAAATTTTAGGTTATTTCTGTCTTCTTTTTGAGTTGGACCTGGTGAATTGTTTTGAATTACTTCTGCCTATAAATGCCTGTCATCTGAAAACAAAAGTGTGTTGCATGGGAGGAAATACATGATATATAACATCCTGAACCAGAAACATTGCAATAATAGGATTGAGATGATAGTGGAATTGGACTGAAAACATCACAACAACCACTCTCTTATCCCCAGGGACACTCAGCTTGTGCAAGGAAAGCATGAAGAACACAATTTGCTGCTTCATGTCTTGATAGCACGAATTCCTTTAGTAAAGTCAACTCCCATCCAAAAATGTTGAATGGATTTGTGTTACTAGAAATCATTTGATGGAGAAAGAGTATCCAAATCCTACAGCCTCAGAAATGTTTGAGCATAGAAAGTATCCAGGGTGGCTGATGGCAGTGCTGAGTGAATGCAATTCTGCTACAGGGATAGGCTCCCAGCTCAACCCTTAGAAGCCCTATTAGCTTTATTCATCTGTAAAAGACTGAGTTGTAGCTTTCAGTGACAGTGTAGGGAAGGCATTTTTCCGCATTCCTGAATAAATGGTGTAGATTTTTGGTATTGTGATAGAGGAGTGGGTGCATGGAGAAATGCATGTACAGGACTATAGTCCACTTTCTGTACCAAAGATCCTACTGTGCCCTAACTCCCACACAAATAAATCCCCTTACATCAGTAGGGACATACAGGGTTCAACATCAGGGCAGAATCCAGCTGTGTGTTTCTCTGCTTCATAATAATATGGGTGTGTTGAGGTACTGCAAGAGTGGGAAAATATAGGAGCCTTTGCAAATCAAGTTTCAGCACAGAAACACACATATTCTGGAGAAGCAGTGTTGGGAATTATGAGGCTCTAATCTGGAACTCTTTGGCATCAGATGGTAAGTGTTTGCCATCATGGTCTTGTTTTGCAGTGAAAGCAAGCTGTTGGTGGGAAAGGAAGTGAGAGTGAATAATAAAATCTACCTCTAAAAATAAGAGCAGCTTTACAATAGGCCTTTTGGTGTTATAGTGTTTATATAGGCAAATTACTTGGCAGACTTTGCTCTGACAGCACAGAAGCATGCTTTAGCCTGCTATTTTTGAGGCACCTATTCATCACAGGAGCTTTATTAAAAATGTACTTTCCATTCTTCTGCAAACAAGTACGAAAATCTGGTCTCTGAAGATATCAGAGACATTCATTTTTGAAGCTGGCAGCACTGACTTAGAGAGAAGAAGTTATGCATTATCTTTTTTTTTTTTTTTTTTTAGAACAAACTTTCCTTTTATCTACTAGAAATAATGAAATATTAAATGTTGTATAAAAAAAAATTAAACTGTTTTGAAGGGAAGAGAAAGAAAATCACAGTCTGACTCGGCTTCACCACAGGGATTCTTCTGATGCTGCAGAGAAGCATAAGAAAATGTTCTCAAAGCACATCCACAGGCTACTTCTCCCATGCAGCTTCAGTACTAAAGAATTCAGCGTTTCTAGGGAAATAACTTCTATGCCCTATGAGCAATGCATATAACACACTGCCAGCAAAGCAGTCCCTGGCTGGTGGTTCAGTCGTGTTACACATTCACAGCAGCTTCACCTCATATTTCCCCAGAAGCCATCACTGCCTAATTTCAGCTGTCATTGCCTGGTAATTCTCTGAGGCAAGACAACAGAAAACTCAGCCCCTGACATAGAGGCTTCTGCTTGTTTGTTGAACACCATCATCTCTCCTTAGCACAATATTGTTATTGATGGACATGGCATGAGTGTCCCAGTAGGAACAGTTTGGTTTTGTTTGATTGATTGATTGATTGCTTTGTTCTTGTTTTGACTGATTGGCTTTGTTGTTGTTGTTGTTATTGTTGTTGTTGTTGTTATTGTTCAGGCTTGGCATTGCCTGTTAGGATTAGAGAAACCCCAACGATCAGGGAAATCCTAAACAGAAGTCTACAGCTATTTGAATGGCTAGTGGTTTTATGTATTAGGTTACCAACAAGCGCAATAGTGTGACACCTCCACCAACAAATCAGAGACAGGACAGAGAGAACAGAAAACCCCAATTTCCTCCTTCTCCTCTGTGAGTCAGAATTACAGTAACACCTTGTTTAAATGCAATATAAAGAAAGCAAGCCCCAGGATTTAATAGCCCTTGAAAGGTTTTGCTTCTTATCAGCAAGGAACAAAGGCTTGATTCTTCAAACTAGCTTGAAGTCTTTCTAATCTGATGTACAGAAAAAACAAATGAAGATCAATTAAAACACTTAGACTACCTTAACTGCAAACTATCTTTGGACTAATTTGGGAAGAAGGACAGGCATTAATTCCCAGATGCCTGTTTAAAGTAATCATGGTCTTCTCCCTTCAATTGCTTTGGATAACACCAAGCTGACACATAAGCAGAAGATGGGAAGACAGGGAGGCTGTGGGTGCTGAAATCTCCCCTTCTAGCTGCCAGAGGCTGGGGCAACTCAGGAACAACTTCCTTCCTTCCTTCCCAGGAAGGAAGGATGAAGCCAGACAGTAGGCAGAAGCCCCAAAGCACTGCTTCTGCAGGGCTGCACATGGGCAAGGGCTTTTCTGTGCCATGGCTGCCTGTGGAACCAGATCCCAGGATCCATCACATTGGTCCCAGAGGAGGCATATACAATTTCAGTGTGAATGAAGACTCAGATATACCCATTACAACATCCATGGGAGAAAGACCAAAAAGATTCCAACAGATTCCAACAACAGATTCCAACAACAAAAATGCCAGACACATAGATTCCAACAACAAAAATGCCAGACACATAGAGCTCAAACATTACATTTGGTTGGTAGACTGCAGTACTACTGATCTGTAACTATGATCAGAGAAGATAGAGCTTGCCTCACAGAGCCTCTAAAAATGTTAGGTATTTCTTTATTTCTTTATTGCAAGGAAGTAAATCAACAAACATTGATGCACTAGTGATATCCATGTCCTTGAACACACCATCAGAATACTGTGAGGCATATGCTTAGTGGAATTCTTCCCATTACCTTTTCCATAGGATTACCATTTCAAATGTTGTGGACTTGTTGTCTCTGTTTAGGCTCCATTTATGTGGGAGTTCAACACCTATATCCTACAAATTTAATCTATACATTAAGTGAAATTTTCACTCAAGTAATATCCATCTTTAAACAGACTTTTCATATGTGTATATTTGGCTTCACAAAAATATTTTTCCAGGTTTGAAATAAGTTTTATGAGTTTTAAATACTTGATTGTAAAATGCATAGCTGTTAATAACACATTCCAGTTGGTTATAAAAATTACTGTGTATATTTTTTATTCAACTGGATCAATACCCTGTTACTGGCTTTCTGATAACATATACTTAGAAGATCTGATCCAAAATCTTGCAAGTTATTCATAGGATAGAAACTGTCCAATCAATTTATTGTCTTTTTTGTTTGTCTAAGAGCATTCTGACTATTAAAAATTAATCGGCAAAATGCTTACAGACAGAAGACATTTATATCTGAGGTTGTACCTTGTACAACACTAAAGATAAAACTAACCCATACCATTCTTGCCCAGCTTTGGTTGTTTTAATTCAGTTGAAGTTTTTGAGAGAACCTTCACGTGATGTGAAGAGGGCAAATAGTGCTGTATCAGAAGCCTGTCCTAGATAATAAAGAATGAACCTTCTTCCCTTCCCAGATTCATGGCACATGGGACAGAACACAGGTACTGTATCTTGGCTGTTGGGGCTACGGGTTACAGAAGGAGCCAGGCAAGAGAAAGTCAATGACAGCCCAGTACACACAGACACTGCCTGATCAGAGCATGGTTTTCCGTAAATGTGCTCAATGTCCATTAAATAAAACCTTTGAGTGGGGTTATATCTTCCTGTGCTACCTCAAGGCTGCAGTCCTCTGGAGACATGCTCTTTCCAAAAGCCCCTTCCAGAGCTCAACTGAACAAACTCCCTCATTTACTTCTTAACACTGTAACATTAAAATTGTATATATATATATATATACAATTATTATATAATTGTATATATATAATTAAATTATATATATATATATAATTTAATATATAATGTGTATATATACACATTATATATAATATGTAATAATATATAAAAATAATATAATAATATAATAAATAATAATAATAAAAATGATTATTATTGTTATAATAAATAATATACTATATATTTTATATTTTATATTTTATATATATATATTCATTAGTCTATATCAATCCTGTAGGATAAACCTTAATAGTATCATCACCACACATATTCACAGAAAAACAGCTATATTTGTGATAATGTTGGAAAGTTCATCCCATTTGTTAATTCATCTCATTTATTTGGAAGACAAGAGTAGCAATTGGGAACTTGGTTCCTTATCGCTGTAGTGAGTCTTTATAAAAGGACATAACAGATAAGGAAAACATGCCCTAATACAGCAGTAACCTGCCATTTGGCCTTCTCAAGAGATACTTATCTACCTGCATACTGAGTAGCTGGATTAAAGGTCAGCAATGATCGATGTGGCACTGAGTCGCCATTACAAGGAGTCTATTAAGCACAACTAATAAGGGGACAAAGCAGGATGTATTCCTCACCACTCTTACATTTGGAGATTTCTGTAGATAATAAAACAAAAGAGGTGCCTCCAAACAGATGCTGGATGTGTGCGATTTCACGCTCACTGATCTTTATCATTTGCATTTAGTATTTGTCATCTCCTGCAAAGGAAGCATTGGATACCCAACCAAGGGACAGGCACAAGTTTGAGCAATGCATTTCAAACAGTCATTGGAGAGCAGACAGAAGTGTATTTTAACTCAATAGTTAGAAAACGACCTATATAGATCAATTTCTATAAACTTATTTATCAAATATTGGTGATTTATGAGAACAACTAGTGAAATAAAACTTAGTTTGCAAATGATCTAAAAGCTTAAACTTGTAGGATATTATATCCAGAACTGTTCAAATCTGTCTGGCTAGAGATATAGCCCTGATTATATATAATTCTCATGATACTTTTCATAGGATCCTTTCATATAAATATATGCAACTGAAGTAACAAACATTAGGGGCAAATATTTATAATTGGCAAAGTTTTCTAGGCAGTCTAGTTCTGATGTTGTGGTGGTTTTACTCAGGTGGGCAGCCGAGCTCCACCACAGCCGCTCTCTCACTCCCCCTCCTCAAAGAGGAATGGGGAGAAAATATGTGAAACGGGCTCAAGGGTTGAGATAAGGACGAGAAAATCACGCAATAATTACTGTAACGGGCAAAACAGACTCAGCATAAGAAGATAGTAAGATTTATTGCTCATTACTAACAAGCTAGAGAAGTGAGAAACAAAGGAAAGAAACCAAAAACACCTTCCCCCCCCCCATCCACCCTCTTCTACCTCCTCCCCCTGAGCACTGCAGGGGAACGGGGGAATGGGGGTTATGGTCAGTCTACAGCGCTTCTTCTCTGCCACTCCTTCTCAGTCACTCTCATCCCCTGTGCTGTGGGGTCCCACCCACAGGATACAGTCCTTGATGAACTGATCTGGCGTGGGCTTCCCACAGGCAGCAGCTCTTCCAGAACTGCTCCAGATATGGGTCCGTACCACGGGGTCCATCCCCCAGGAGAAAACTGCTCTAACCTGGCTCCCCTACGGGCAGCAGCTCCTGCCAGGTCACCTGCTCCTGCGTGGTCTCCTCTCCACGGGCTACAGGTCCGGCCCAGAATCTGCTCCGGCAGGGGTCTTCCACAGGCGGCAGCCTCCGTCGGTGCAGGGCCATCTGCTCCACTGTGGTCTCCTCCACGGGCTGCAGCGTGGAACCCTGCTCCACCGTGGTACTCCATGGGCTGCAGGGGGACATCCTGCTTCACCATGGTCCTCACCACAGGCCGCAGGGGACTTCTGCTCCGGCACCTGGAGCACCTCTCCCTCTCCTTCTACACTAACCTTGGCGCCTGCAAGGCCGTTCCTCACTGCTCTCACTCTCCCAGCTGCTGTGTGGCGCAGCATTTTTTTCCCTGTCTTAAATATGCTCTCACAGAGGCGCAAAACAACATCGCTTATTGGCTCAGCTCTGGAAAACAATGGGGCCCTTCCCAAACATGGGGCAGCTTCTAGATCTTTCTCACAGAAACCACCCCTATGGCCCCCTGCTACCAAAACCTTGCCACGTAAACCCACTACAGATGTCAGTAGAGCTGATGGTGAAAATCCCTCGAGATTTCAAGATTTCAAGAGACATGCATGATCCAGGACTGAGCATTTTATAATTTATGCTTAACCTCAGTCTGAAAGCTGTATGTGTGTATGCTACCTGCTACTGCTTTTAAAGGCCTCCATGTTCAGTCTGTTATAAGCAACTGCACTTCCACTAACATTTCCAAAATGTCAATCGGTACTTATCAGTGCAGTAAATATATGGAAAGCAGATGCCTGAGGTAATTTGGTCAATAATAAATAAAGTTATTTCAAGGATTAATGTTTTAATTAGCATTTCTGTCCTCTCTTATGGGTCCTCTGCAACTTAAAAGAGTCTCATCAAGCTCCATGTCATTATGTATTCTATAGTACCTGTTATCTGCCTCATGTTTCACCTTCTTCTCCCATTCCTTATCTACTTTTTGAATGTCTCACAGTCTGAATAAATATCTATACTCTTTTTTTTGATTCATTGCTGAACACCAAATATAATGAAAACAAGTCATAGAAGTCATCTTCCAGTGATTATCCAAAAGGCAATAACAAAGACAGCTGAGACATTCATGAAAATCTGACCAAAGATAGGCAAGATAATGTAGGTATGATAGTGCTAGATACTTGCAGGTAAGGTACAGTAAAATGTGTTCATATTCAGATAATCTAGTAAGCAAGACAGAAGTGCAGGCAAGCTATTTTAATATGTGATAGAGGCTATGTCCTTTCAAAACTTTGACTGGTTTTGGTTACTTTGTTTTGTTATACCTGGTATATTCCCTTCTGAACATTTCAGACTCTTTACCACAGTAACATAAATAAATATCTGTAAGCTTGTATGATACAGTAAAGGGCGATATTTGCAAGTTAATCATAGTTAATGGTACAGTGACATAAAAGCACAACAAACCATTGGTTGAACAATTCACAGGAGATTGTTTAAAATAAAATTTAGCTCATTCTTTTCCTTTCAGATTATGGAGAGGACTGCCCAGGTCAAGACAAGTTCTGATATCCTGGGAACAACATTGCACACATGAATTTCAAAAGTTCCTTTTATTGCCAAAGACCAATAATTTAGTGCTATTTGCCTATCATCATACCGTGGTGCAGGTTCTCACTGCAAGTTATGCCTCTTTATTTGTGATGTCCTTGACCTGCCATGCCACAACTACCCTTATGTGCTTCATCTTAGCTGTTCTGCCTAGCTAGGCATAGTAGCCCATCAATCTGCAGCCCAAATGGTGTGGCCCACTAATGGCAAGGCAGGATTTGAGGCAGCACCTATACAAAACCAAGCGCTGAATTTTTGATATGGACATATGCACATTTATTGAAACAAACAAACAAACAACAACAACAACAAAAACAAACAACAATAATAATAATTTAAAACAAACAAACAAACAAACAAAAACAAACAAACAAACAACAGAGCTGATTTGTTGTATAAGGTAAAATCACAGGAGCTGGTTTATCTCCTCTGAGAGTTCAGTTCATTTCCAGTGCTCATTTCAGACCAATTAGTGCATATTATAACTTTTTTGTTATAGCTGGAATACCTAGCATTGCTCCCCAAAACAGTAGTCAGTTGCCAAGCCAGAGCTGGTCACACCAGGAATACTAAGAATATACTGGGGAAAGCAATTGGGCTTTCCCCAATTTTTCCCCAATTTCCCCAGAAAGACCTTCAAAAAACATTAATTTAGGATATACGGTGAGGTCGGGGGCTCTTTTATTTTAACTCACCCACCTACTACCTAAGCTGTAGCCTCCCCAGGTCTCACGGTCTGTGCACGAGTCTGTTGAGCCCTGGCGTTTCAGTAGGTGGCACTCTGTCCCTGGAGTCGGCCCGAAGCCCGGCACGGAATTCCAGGTTTGGGTGGGATTTAAGCAGAAACCCTCGGCTCTCGGGCATCTCCTCAGGAATGGACGTTCTGGGGTCCAGTTCCAACCCCAGCAACTCTACTGAAATTAGTTCTGCGTGTAAAAGCAGATGAGGAAGTCACCTCAACCTCAGCTCTGGCAAAGTGCTGCTGTGGCTGATGCTGCTGCACCTCTCAGCTTCCAGCTCAGCCCTTCCTTCCCTCCACTCCGACCCTGCTGCCCCTAAGGGGGCTGAAGTTCAGCGGTCAGTGGAGCAATCTGTCTGAGACCTGTATTAATTTCACAAAGGCCATGGGCACTGTCACATTCATAAAGCAAAAGCTTGAATTCTTAAAGCACTGCAGACAAAATATTACGCAGGTGGTTGTTGTTGCTTTTAATGCACTACTCAGTTAGTGTAAGGAAACAACCAAAGCCAGCCCAAAGGAAGAATAAAAAGGTGCAGCCCACTTCAGTATGCAACTTCCATGGCTATCTGGAAATTAAATTGTGTTCATCTGGCTTACCAAAAAGTACACCTCAGAGGTAGATGATGACTCTAACAGCTGGTGCCTAGGACAGCGAATCCCCCCAAAAACGTAAATCAAGGGACAGGATAGTTTGATCAGTGGGCAAGTGAACAACTGTTTGCAGAGATCAGTACTGAGGGATCATTAACTTCTCCTTTAAGTGACTTTTTTTTTTGTACTCAGGAAACCTGGTCAAGGCATGATTATTGTTGGTACCACCCACTATGTTTTCTTTTGCTATTTATCCCTGAAATTCATTTGTTCTAGCTGGGTTTGCAGGCAAGCTGTTGCCCAAGCTCAGCACTATGTTATTTTGCATGGATTTTTCCACTACACTCGATGATATTGAAAACTCACTGATGAAGGGACTCAGCTGACATGTATAAAAAGTGGAAGTCTGCAGTGATGGTTAATAAGAAAACAAGGCGAAATCTGCACAACAAATACCTGATTGAAGTTGGTTTTGGAAAATGAGTGAACATTCATTTTAGTAGTAAAATCTTACTAAGAGGAAATGCAGTACAGAGGAAATCACTAGGTAAAGGCAGTGTTTTCCATTTTGTTAGAGCTGCACATTTCTAATCTTGGCAAGTATCTCCTAAAGCAGCTTATTGAAATGAAACAATGGTTGATGTTGTAATATGGTAGCATGGTAATTGCAATCAAAAATTAAGAGTTAATGATCATACTTTTACTATAATCTTGCATGGTTTTCAGCAATATGAGATTTCATGTCTTCAACACTTGATCTTGATGAAAGTTATAATTACTCAACCCTATTTTTTTTATTATTTAAAATTTTCCCTGTCCCTGAATAACTTACAGGGAATTGAAAATGAATTCTTGCTTTTATGAAACAACACAAGGATTGTAGAGGAAATAAATCATTTTAGTAGTCCAGCAGATCAGGGGGACTTTCCTTCTCCCCAGAATACCAGTCTGGATGAATCAGATTAGTAAATACTAATTCATCCAGAGATAAATAGTCATACATTGCATTAAGAGATATTTGGACAGAGAAGATGTGCACATGAAGATTCACACACCACCACTCCTCTTCAATCTTGCTCCTTACAGCTGTCTCCACAAGTACATAAGTCTTGTCATTTCAATGACCAGATGCTGTTTAGGAAACAAACAAACAAACAAACAAACAAGCAGCAACAACCAAGGAAGAAGTGACATTTTCTCATCTCCTTTTGAAAGTATGAGGAGTTGTCATACTCTCACAACCCACATCCCTCATTATGGTAAAGAAGAATCAGAAAAGAAGGCTTTTCTGTACCTCCCTGCCATCATCATGACTTTTTCATGCTGTTCAAAAGTCCAGAAAAGCTGTGCTCCTCTGAGGTGAAAATAAGGACACCAACATCCTTAGGAAGGTCTTTCCTCCTCTCATGCTGCTGCATCACAATTGTATTACAGCTCACTCTTTTGAAGTTATTCTTGCAAGTTAAGAAATCACAGACCTTTAGTACTATATTTCTTAAGGAAGGGCGGAGAACACAGCACTTTTCTGTGTAGATAACAAAGAGGCAAGGAAAAACTGTACAAGTCATTCGGGTAACCAAAACAACAAAATACCGTTAGCAATTTTGGATGCTTGTAGTTAGTACAAAAGCTTCCAGTTGTTTTAAAGCAATTACAAACTGTGATCACATGAGTAAATTGTTACAAATGGCATGGAGGGCTGGTACAATATCTATTGGGGAAGCACAGAAGTACATTATCTTAGTAGCACTCTAAGAGGTTATTCAACAGGAACTTCTGTTGATTATGCAGCCAACAGGCTCCATAAATACATGTGAATTTGTACCACTTCAGAAGATCACTTCAAAAACTACAGCAGATATGTGAACCCAGCCTCAGCTGCTTGTCATAAAGGAGTTTGGGGTTACTTTTAGCAGTATAACTTAAAATGAGCAAGACTGATATTATTTTACCTCTTTGACTTCTCTCTGAATCTTCTCACTTCACAGATTTCAGTTTTGCTTATCTCTGTTTTTGTGTTTTCTCTTTCAACTTCTTAATCCTATTCCTTGGTTTTACTTCTTTCTGCTGTCTTTAACTCTTACTTGTGATCCAACTAACATACTTTCACACTGCTAATAAAGACTGCCTGCTCATTCTTAATTCTAATTCATGTTAGTCACTGTTAATTTAGTATCTAGAGCTCGTGGCCAGCAGGACTCCTTTTTGCTCCTGCTGCAAGCTAGACCTTTCTAGCCCTTTGCATGCTTGAGCAACAAGGTGGGAGTGAAGAATGCAAGCCTTTCTTCTTTTTTTCAGAGTGGAACTGTGGCCAGAGAGATGGAGAAAAACAGGAGTTCACAGTAAAGCACTGACAACAACAGGATGTAAAGCTTTGGAAGCTTCCAGAAGGAAATCTGATGTTACTTCTTTTCAAGACTACTGACAATCACATGCGTTCCTTTAGGTTACAAGGAGTTTCAGATTGACCATCTCATAACTTAATTTTATGTTGTCATTTTTTCCTGCTCTGTACTGGTCATTAAAAGACCACTGGAAGATATGAAAACATCCCTTGAAAATGCACTTAGAGGTCTCTTAAATCCCCCTGTGTGGAATACGACCTGATAATCTGGCAACTGTAAACTTCTGCAATGAGAAACGCTTAATACCTTCATGGCCATGTGCTCACAACTAACAAGGGAGAGAACAGAGAGCAGAGGGAAACATCAGTGTCCACAGGAAGGCAGAAATTCATGCTAGAACTTCCTCCCCCCTCTCTTTTAATTTTTATTAATGTTACCACATTTTTTAGTACTTTTTTTTTACAGTCATTTCAAAGATAGATTGATCTTTATAAAATTTTCAACAGATTTTTCAAAATCCCTTTTTGGGTCTTATAGAATTAAAATGCAATTTCATATTAGTAATATGTATTTATATAGGACATCAAAAGGAAGGATTTTTCTCCTGAAACTTCACTTGTTTTATTAGTTCACAGCAGAACTGGAGAAGAGATATTGCAGCTCATACAAACCTTGCTTATATTTATACAACATTAAAAAAAAAAAATCTCCAAAAGCTGTCTATACTGTAGCTGTCCTATTGTTCTGTGAGAATTCTGGTCTCTTAATATTTCTCAAAGGAGAAATAAAAAGTCATAAAATTAAGTCACACAAAACAGTTTCAAGTAATGTTAAGTGTTTTACTTAAGCCCGCACAAAGTTCAAGATATTACATTTGCCCTCCCTACTCCCCATTGTGCAAGCACTTTTGCAGAATGAGGACTCTTATAGACCCATGCACACCATAGCCTCTACCCTAAACCCTACATTTTTCCCTCCTGGTCCCCTCTTTCAAATTTAATTTGGGCTTTTAGTGTTGTTTTTTGAACATATGCGTGTGGGGAGGGGAGTTCATGGGAAGGGAGGGGTGATTCACTTGCTAGTTTTGTAATGCTCTTTGTTCTCATTCATATTGTTCTGTGATGACGCATACTAAGAATGCTCAGTAATCCTGGAACCAGCATCTCAGTTCAGGCTACACCCTTCCACTGGTCAGAAAACAGTATCATCATGTTAAACAACATTCATGTGGAACAAATGGTGGAGCAAAAGACAATGACAAAAGATCAAATAAACAAGGAAAAGATGAACTACAGAGTGGTTTCAATGAATGCCATTAAGTATGAAAGGCAAGTTTTCCTCCTGGCATTATTCTTTAATACTAATATATGCTGATTTATGACCAGATCACAATGGATGTTTTTGTGTATCTGAACTGTGGGTGAGAAGAGAGAAGCATGCCTATAGAAAGGGGACCAGCACACATGCACACAAGCTGTTGTGTGTTTCCATCTTGCACTAGTGAATACACTTCTAGAAGTCAAGGCACTGCAGCTCGTCCCTGGTCACTAACGTCAGCTCGAACAACACATTTCTCTAGTGGAAAGGTGGTTACCACTGTCCAGGCTACTTCTGTTGCTAGGCTAAACCATGAACTCAAGTTTTCTCTTTAGAACATGAATATCTCATTTACCAGCATACGTTGATCCTCAGCAACCTGACAACCGTAAGAGGATATTGAGAATTTAGGATAATAATAATAATAATATTAATTTTATTCATAACATATTTTAATTAGACATTTCAGAGATCTGGTTATCTCTCTGTCACATAACATTTTCTGGCCAGAATTACACAGTGTCATTGCATACATGTGCTAACATGAGCACAGTATGCCTGCTGCTTTCAGTAAGGCTGGAATGCATTATTTTTGAATTGTCATTACATTTGTTTTGATTTCAGATTTGGGTTTGTATATACATATGTTGTATGCCCATGCCTGAAAAGTCCAGTAAGACCAATGACAGAAGTAATTTGGACTGCAGTATGCCGTATCTCAGCCATGAAGATGCAATCCAGTTTGCTGTGTCTTTCTTTGCTGTATGGTATGGACAGTAAGGATGAGCTTATTTGTCAATTTGCTCTATTTCCATTTACTCGTTCCCTCTCTTCCGGTGTTATTTGTCCTCTTATTTAGGCACAGACATATCCTATTTCAATATGTATTGACCTCACAGGGAGTGGAAAGATATACAAAAGGAGAACCATTTGGTGAAGAAAGAGTCACCTGCTTCTTAATTAGAAGACCAACTGTCCAAACAAAAGAATGAATTGCATGCC
>NC_140126.1:33699922-33773915 GCF_964035555.1 Netta rufina | reverse complement strand
AATTCCATAGCTGTACCCACCCCCTGACATTTGCAGCATTGTCCAAAAGCAATACAAGTCTGAGCAACCTGGGCAAATTACTGCAGTCTCTACCCAAGCAAAACTGCCATTCAGCTGAGAGTGTTTTGCCCAGATAAGCCCTAAGCATCAAGACCTTTGCTTTTCCAGGTACTAATCCTGACTGGGGATGATAGTTAAACCTATTTGTTCTACTGGGTCAGGCCAAGCTATCACCTTCTTCTAGGCACGAGCCCCTTATGCTGGGCTCTTGAGAACAGGCATGACAGTGCCCACAGGCAAACTTCCAAGATCTGGGTTGTCCTTTGGCAAGGGTCAGGTTATCATTGCAGCAAAGACACTGTGTACAGGCTGTGTACACACACACTGTGTCTTAAGGGAAGGATAATAATTAACTGCAGGTTTGAGAACAGGTAGAAGGAACCCAGTTGGGGAAATCTATACCGGAGCACCTTATTTGTGAGGAGAAAAAGGGTCTGTTGAGCAGCTGCTCTCAGACTACACCAGTGCCTTGCTCAAATGTTTCATCCCTGTGGGCCAAACGTTTTTAGTCAGACTTTGCCCAGATCACAGAATGTGGATCTTGCTCCAAATCCTTACCTCATGAGCAAGAAGATATTCCACTCATCAACAAGTGCTCAATTATGCCCTGCTGCACTGCCAAAGAAAGAAGGCAGCAAACAATGCTTGAAAACCAAGGAGTAGAATGACTCCCAGGTAATTTTGAATGTTGCAGAAGGAGAAGTTGGGGTTTTTTTTGTTTGTTTGTTTTTTTTTGTTTGTTTGTTTTTTTAGGCTTTGGAGGAATGCATGCATGATTGCATGGAGATTCACTTGGCTGCCTGGAATAAATATTAATTCTTGACAGAAAACTTGATAGTTTGTCTCCTGACAATTCTACTTAATCTTTGCTTGTTGTAAGTAACAATAACATATGTTACATGTTTTGACATGATGAATATTTTAAATTGTTTTGATTGAACAGATACATTAAGCTTTCTAAAAAGAGAAATGTGTATTTTCCTCTTTCTGGCAGCCTTTGCAAGCATAGTGTGAGATAATGCAGGTTGTGAAAGCCTTGTTTTACTTCTCCTTGAACTTACATGAATAAAGCAATCAGGACACAAAATACTTGCACTGTGCAGTCCCAAGCTCTAGTCACAGACACATTCTGTTTATTCATTAAGCATGTGCATCCAGAGCATTTGGCATTTCTCTCAGAAATCAACAATGCATTCCAACAAAATCCTGTTTGCTGTCATTGAAATATTATCATTATTGATACAGTTGAGGTGTAAAAGCTAGCAGCACAGCTGGTGTTGTTTCACAAGCTCTTAATATCCAAGTCCTTAAACTGAAAAGTGTCATATCACAGACAGCTACAAGCTAGTGTATCTGTATTGACTACAAAAGGGCAATGCTCTCTGGTACCAGCTGAAGATCTCTGTGATCACAAAGCAGTTTCTCAGCAAACACTTTAATTCCAGACACTTACCCCCCCCCCCCCACCCCCCCACCCCCCGCCACCTTTTTTTTCTCTCCTGTACATCCCTGAAATTCCCTGAAATTTACTCATAAAATAGCCAGTGTATGCATAGTGACTGCAGAGACCTTTTGTAAGTTTAACATGTCCTGATTTGTCCTGTTTTTTTTTTTCTTTTCTTTTTTTTTCTTTTTGTTTGTTTGTTAGTTTTTGTTTCAGAAATGTTACTTTGTTGTTATTACAAAACATCTAATAGGATTTAAGGAGAACTGTATGGCACTGCTTCTTTTTTACTATTTACAAGAAGCTCATAAGAAACATAATTAAATCTCTGAAGGTAAACTTATAGGAACCTCTTTCCATCTATAAGGTGCTACTGCTAAGTCATCAAAGGCATTTTGGAACTATTATTAGTATGTTGATAACTAAAGCAGTCCATTACCAGCTTGTTGCATAATAATAATAATAACAACAACAACAACAACAATAACAACAACAAAAATAGCAACAATAACAATAACAACAACAATAATAATAAAAGAGCAAATACCAAATTAGAAGAGAAGATTTCTCAATGAAACACAAAGGGCTTTCATTTCCTGTTTGTTGTGCACAAATATTATCCATAAAATAGAGAAATTACAACCGTACAACTAATATGTCCTGAAACATTAAAAAAGGACTGCTGCAACAATATTTTTCCATAGGAAAAGATAGTGATCCCAGAGCAACAAGAAGCCAGACATGTTGAATACATTCAATTATTTTTTAAATGGCCTGACTACAGCAACAAATTCCACATCAGCACACATTCTGCAGAGCTCAGACATAGATTTTGTTTCTGTATCATACTTGCTTTTTGGTACAGATCATGAGCCAATGGAGAAAATAAGCAGCATAACAGATTTTGTCAAAACTTCATCCTTCAGTTTCATGTATATTAAGCATCAGTCCCTGGGAAATGAAGATCACACACAAGTTATTCCTTTCGCTATTCAGATGATCGTTTAATACATCTTTGTTATTCAGGGACATCTTACAGGCTTTTTGCATAGTACATGAAGCACTACTGAGTGGCCACACAAGTGAATTTGCAAAAATCACTAGTGTCCACAGTGCTAGGCAGGAGCCCTGTGGACTGTTCCAGTGTGAAGGAGTATCTTGAAGCACTGTTGACAAGAAATCCACTGACACTGCTAAGGTACTTCAACTTGTTTGGCTAGAGGTGATTATGTCCGCTAAGCTGGAGGACAGGATAAGAAACGTTATAAAAAGCCATTTAAGGCAAAAATTATGAAAAGCCAAAACACGCAAGTTCCATCACCAACAGGTATTGAAAATATGAAAGTGTGGCATATATCAGCCTCTCATTAATCATTTCAGTCCAGTGGCACAAGAGAGCCACTCTCTCACAGCTTTTGTAAAAATGAGACATTCATCTAGGCAACCACATGCCATAATAGAGGTCTGATTTTAAGGATAAGACTTCAGGTCTTCTTTGCATGTTGCAACCTATGCTCAAGGGAATTTTACTACTATCATGAATTTTAAAAAATAAAACATCTTAAATGTCCCAGAATGAAAAGATTTATTTAATTAATTAATTAATAATGGTAAAGGCCAGGACATATTCCTTTGGTTCATTGTTTTAAGCTACCAAGCTTCTCATCTCCAGCTCTTTCTTTTCATCAAATGAAGGATAAGTTTCACAGGCACTTGGGGTAGTGACAAGAAGAGTAAATATCACAAAAGTCAAAGTAAAATTGAAAGCATTTGTAATTCTGAGTGCTTACCTCACAGCTATTTTATAAGGATTAACAAGTAGGATCACTGGTGAAGAGCTCCATAATTCACTATCAGTATCAGAACTTTCACATCTGCCCAGCATTCACATACTCCTATTCCTCTGTTATGGTAGACAAACCATCATGCACAGTTGCAAGTATTTACACATATAGACAGATCTGTTTTATGCAACCCTCAAGCTATTTATGATACTCAAAGATATGCACTTTCACTTTGAGTGTCAAAAATCCATGGCCTTGATGAACAGAAATCAGATATTCTGATTGGAAAAAAAAGGGGGGGAGAGGGGGGAGGAAGGAGGGGAGGGCAGAGGAAGAGGGGAAAAAGAGAGAGAAAGTAGACTTCTTTTCTATATTTCCTATCCTTGAGTAGGCAGTCCCATCCACACCCTAATACTAGTTCTGATGCTTTCACTAACCAAATCCAAGTTGCTAACCCAACAGAAAATATTTTGGTGGCAGTGGTGATCATTGTAGTAGCTGGAGTTTCTGTCAATTTTCTGCTTTGAGTGAAAGGGAATAGAGACCCCTCTTCTTAATGGTATCGGTAAAACTAGATCGTTTAAATCAGCTCAAGCCTAAATTTGCATCATCTTATTGAAAATCGTGTTCAGTGAAACAGAAGAGACTATGATGTAAAAAATGGCTGCTATTCCATGAAAACAAAACAAAACAAAACAAAACAAAAACTTAAAAGAAACAAACTTACATTTATTTTTAAATGACTGTTTTAAAATAAAAATGTGTCTGCTTTTATGTTTTGCCTCATTTATTTTTGCTTCGTAATGTATGCAAGCTGAGTCCTACAAAACAGTCTCTTTCCTTCGTTGTTTAAGTGATGTCTTGTTAATAACAAATCCTATGCTGTAACTATAATTTTGATAAATTTGCACATTAAAATGATGATGGGATAATTTTAACAAGTAGTTTTGCATTTCCTTTAAAAATAACACACATGAAGGGGGAAAGAAATTAGTTAATTTTTACAACATCAAATGACCTCTATTTCTCTCCCATCGTTGATCAAGGGAACCATCAGCAAAAGCTAATTGTTAACTTAAAATGAAGCTTTTTGCACAGAAGGAAAAAATTAAGAGTTCTCCTGAGAGCACTGAGTCCTTGTTATGGACTGTGCTGTGGGCAAAAGAAGGGGCAAAAGCTGCTCCACATGGGAATATTTCTGTCCTACCTGCAGGACAGGCTCTTTCACACAGGACTCTTTTTGTCATATACACTGTATCTTCATAGAGGTGAAGGGCTCTCACAAACCTGCCAGTGTGTTCTGAACTGGAGCAGCCTGCCACCTGGTCTGGACCCCACATTTGTGATTCAGAAGGAAAAAGAGCCCTCACTCTTTGAACACACTGCAGAAGTTATTAAGTTCCTTACCAGGCAAGGATGAGATCCTTATAAAAAGTTGCAGGATCACCTGAGTTACAGATATTGTCTAGAAACATCAACTTTATTAAGAAATAATCAGCAGCCATTCCAGCAGCTAAAGAATGCTGTGAAATATACCACACCTGGCTCAAATACACTAGGATTTGTAAGGAACGAAGAGGCTCACAAACTGTTTCCTAGGTTACCCAGGAGGCCCTGCTAGACTGCATCTCCCTTCACCTTCCTATATCCCTGTAGCTCTCCTAATGGCAAAGCTGTGCTAGGGAGGTGGCAAGATCCAGGTGTTTTCCTTACTTGACAGACTTCTGTAGGACTTCTTTATGGAAGGCTTTTTGAACACTCAAAACAGACAACATACATTCTCCATAACATGCTTGGTTCTTGACTTTTTTCCAAAACACAGAAGAGAAAATGGCCTTTCATTATCCTTTGATAGGCAGAATAAAGAAGGAATTGAATGGGGACTGATAGATGCAGATACATGTATGACTCCTTCTTCCAAGATCCAAGAGGTACTTAAATTTAGAGAACTTTTTTTTTTTTTTTTTTTCATGTAGTTTATTTCTTGCATGATCTAACAGACCCTTCTTTAAACCCTGTCAGAGTGTATGGCATTTTATCAACTAGAAACATTCCCTTCTCAAAGTTCCCCATAGTGGTAGTTCTCTAGATTACCCTCCAAGTACTGAAATGAGTACTTACCATTGCCTCAGGAAAAGGGAGGTCAAAGAAAAGAATAATAAATAATTTAAAAAGAAAACAAAAGGAAAGAGGAAAAAAAAAAAAGAAAAAAAAAGAAAAAAAAAGAAAAAAAGACATAAAGACAAAATAAAAAGCAAAAAAGAAAAAAAAAGAAAAAAGAAAAAAGAAAAAGGAAAAAAGAAAAGGAAAAAAAAAAAGAAAAAAAAAAAAAAGAATAAAGAAAAAAGAAAAAAAAAGAAAGGAAAAAAAGAGAGAGGAAAGGAGGAGAGGAGAGGAGAGGAAGAGGAGAGGAGAGGAGAGGAGAGGAGAGGAGAGGAGAGGAGAGGAGAGGAGGAGAGGAGAGGAGAGGAGGAGAGGAGAGGAGAGGAGAGGAGAGGAGAGGAGAGGAGAGGAGAGGAGAGGAGAGGAGGAGAGGAGAGGAGAGGAGAGGAGAGGAGAGGAGAGGAGAGGAGAGGAGAGAGGAGAGGAGAGGAGAGGAGGGAGAGAGAGAGGAAAGGAAAGGAAAGGAAAGGAAAGGAAAGGAAAGGAAAGAAAGGAAAGGAAAGGAAAGGAAAGGAAAGGAAAGGAAAGGAAAGGAAAGGAAAGGAAAGGAAAGGAAAGGAAAGGAAAGGAAAGGAAAGGAAAGGAAAGGAAAAGGAAAGGAAAGGAAAGGAAAGGAAAGGAAAGGAAAGGAAAGGAAAGGAAAGGAAAGGAAAGGAAAGGAAAGGAAAGGAAAGGAAAGGAAAGAACAACTGCAACATTTGGGGGTTTAATGTTCTATCTGTGCTTCTCTACGTGTTTTAAATGTTGCCATAGTACTTGCTGAAAGAAAACTTTTCAGAACCATTTCTCCTTCATTAAGGATTCAACTGAATTAGGAATAATAATAATAATAAAATAAAATGTGCCTGTAGATGCAGGGGGGAAGCAGAACTTTGTCAGTCAGCATTTTCTACTGGGAGGAACTCGGGAAGGCTATTTTCCCATTACAGGTTTTCTTTGGCAAAGTACAGTTGTTTGATTAAACAGAAAATTAAGAGGGAAACAAAGTTCCTATCCTTTACAATTTTGTAAAACACAATTTCTCTCAGAAACATCTTTACATAACAGATTGCTTATATTTTTAAAATGGTCTCAGTATAAAAATTACTTTGAAATTTTTGAGTAGTTCATATGTCTAGCAAAATAATAAGTATACATATGCACAAATATCTAGATATGTCAAGATTAATTTACTGTGATGTTTAATGAAAGGTCAGTCTCTAGTACCAAAGCTATCTTACATGAAGTAGGCTTTCCCTTCTGCACAGCACACAAAAACAGGAACCTTTATTAAAAGGTTTATTAAAATATAACAAAAACACTGAAATGAAGTAAACATAAACAAAGCAGGAACTCAAATCCAATTTAATTTTTCTGATGGGAAATTCTTCATAATTTCACCCACCTGACCGCTAGACTTTTGTTTCACCGTTTCATTTCTTCCCAGATAAATCACCATCCGCTACAAAATCATAGCTTCTAACTTTCTGAACACAGAGCCCAACAGAATCTATCACTATCTCTTTCAGAGGAAAGAAACCAAAATCCCCACATACTACAACTACATCTTTTCAGACATTTCTAACAGCAAGTTGTATTCTCTCTTCTATACCACTTCCACACATACACACACACCTTACCTTATTGTGTGTCATCAAGTTACTAAGATTAATTTAAGGAAAAGTTATCACCATTCCAGCACAGCATGTTTCTTCATATAAGCTTTATTTGATAAAAATGTTATAAAAATATGAAAATGAAGGTGATAACAGTCTTTGAGTCAACTCTGTAGTCTTCAAGGTGTCACAGATGCCATGACCTTGGTATGTGTTGTAGTAGACTAAAGAAAACAGACAGGGAAAACCAAAGTTATTATAAATTTCAAACTAGCTAGTTTCTACAGACAATTCATGATAAACTATGTGTGTGTATCAGGAGGATGGAGTAGTGTGGGGGTGTGAAGGTTGTGAATGAATTTCAAGAGTGGATGAAAGTTCTAATTCTAAAATTCTAATTCTAAAAAAAAAGTAAAATATTTGTGATGTTCCTTGGGAACACACCCATAGGATGAGAAAGGTTTTTCTTGTTGAAATGGGGACAGTCCCTAGGTGAAAACCATTCAGCAAAATTTAACAACCTGGAAGAAGACTCTCAGAAGCAGTGTTATATATTTAGTGCAAAGAGGGTATGTTTTCCAGGTCGGAGTAGACCAGTTAGGCTTGAACTAACATTTTGTGTAGCAATGACTCAGCTTGCCCCAGGATGGACCACAGCCTGGGAAGGTGAGGTATGGTGCATGCTGTCTTTGAGACCCTATATCAAGATCCCACCAGGCACAAACCTGAGAGCAAGGAGTATGACCCAGTGTCTGCCTATTCCCTGCTTCCATTAAACTGCCTTTTCTTTGGCTCCTCAGCTGAGTTCACAACCTGCACCTCTTCAAGACTGCCACTGTACTTTGAGGTGTAACCCAGTCTAAGGCACTCACTTGGTTCTTGGCCTTTCCACCCACTTTGCCAGAGAGTAGGCATCATCTACCCAGATAAGAGTATTAAAGCAAATAGTTTGTTTTTCCATGTAAAATATTCAGTTAGATACATTGCTATGGGTTAATTAAGGTCATAGAGCAAGAAGATGTGGTAATTACATACATTTCTGTACAGAAAGAAACATGGGAAGGTGAGTCTCAGTCCTAAATGAAGTAAATGCAGCTGTAAAGAAGCAAGAAAACCTTTTTATGGTTAGCAATTACATCAAGTTAGGTGAAGGTGGGGTGATGAACTCCCACTTGTCCTGAGTACATTTATAAGCAGTGTTGTATATGTCTCATAAGACATATAAGAGTGTCAGATGAGCGTTGTTAAAAGCTTCATTATTATGCAGTGAGATGCACAGCACAGTTTTCTGATGATTCAGTTTATGAAGAGGTCGTGTGAGCTCTTCCTCTCCTGATAACAGCTCTCGTCTTTTCGCCTTTAGTGTCAGCCTTAAATTGGAAATATCTGGCAGTTTGCACAGTGACAATCCCTACAGAAACATCCCTGATCTATCAGAAGTAATCTAAATGCATTTTTTCCTCTCTCCAAGTAATGCAAACAACCTATTTTTATCTCTGTCACGTCTCTTCTGTTTTCATCTTTTCCATAATGCCATTAGACTCAATAGCAAAGTCAAATGTAATGTAAACACTCAGTAAAGGCTTCTTTGAAGTTTGATTAGTGGAATGGGTTGATTGACCTAGATTCATGTCTTGACTTTGAATCAGCCAGAATGAGTTTGGTGGACTCAAAGTAGGACTGACATAAATTTTTGCTATCTTATCCTGACATAACATGACAATGAAAAACATCATCATGAGTCACCATAAACTTATCATCATTTCCAGTGTCAGGCATTGCAGCAAAAAGATCAAACACTGTCTTCCTCCTGTACCAAGCTCACTTCTTTTCATTCACAATATTGTACACTACTAGGTTCCACCAAATTACCTATAAATAAGCTGTCTAGCGAATTTCCTGTTTTCTGGCCTGCTCCATACAAAAACTTTCACCATTCACATATTTGCTATTTCCCACAATCAGCATGGCAACTGGCAATCTAACAGCTCCCAGGCAACTCAGATAGCTTCAGCCAATCAGACTATGTCATGTCTGCTGACCTTCCCTAAAATTGACAAATATCAACTGTTATTCTGCAGTAACAAGGAGAGCAAGAGCATATCTGAATTTAACACTTCTCCCAGGCAAAGTCAGAACATGTGGAAAACTTATTTTCACCATGCAAATGTATCCCTTCTTATTAAGTAGATGTGTTTTTAACAGTATGTTATCATTGTTATTTTTAGTTTCAGAGAACACAAATGAACCTAGGTCCTTCCAGGTCTTTCATCTCTGCAGAACAAATTCCTCCTTCTTACATGCAGAGAAACAAATATATTTTCTCTACACACCATCTGTAATCAGAGCATGCAATGTATTATGGACCCCTCTTGAGGTGTTGCATGGCCCATATCTCCACCTGTAGTTGAGAAAAATTGTTCAATCATTAAGAGCCCTGGAGTAGTTCCAAAGGTCACTTAAATTGCTAAAAGATTTCCTTTCTTACCAGGCTTTGGATAAGCTTCAGTAAGAGAAGGGACAGAGGTTTATATGTATATATATATAAAAAAATGTATCTCATATATACTTAAAATATATACATATATATATATATACACATATACTGTCAACATTTGGTCTTTGCAGGCAAGGAAGGGTAAACTCTTGAGACCTTCTATGCACAAGAGGAAGTTGGATTTTGTCTTGCAAGTGTTCAAAATGCACTTTCTAAACTAATAAGTTCCTCTGTTCAATGAAATTTGGGGTTGAGGCATTGGTTCTCTAATTATTTTCATACTTAATTGTAATTCTCTGAGTATTCCTCTTGAAAGCAATAGGGCTTTCCATATGCTTCCAATATTAAGTCTACATAAGGCCTTAGAGGCACGAGGGCATAGAAAAATAAAATATTTTTTATTATTTTTCAATATTACAGTTCTGACTGTGGCCATTTTATTGTCTGATTCACTGAGCAGCCTTGCAATGGAACTAAAGCTGTTAAAAAGATACTTGGGGATATGTTCATGTTAAAAACAAAAGCTTTAGTTCATTTGGAAAGCTTTTATGTACTTAATATAAAGACGATTTGTTTTGTAAAAGAACAGCACTGATAAAACTGTCAAAATTTATGCCTCCTACTATTTTTTGTTTCCCTTAGCAAGGGCTTACCCCCAAAAAAATGTTTTCAGATTATGCTGGAATGGTAGAAGGGATGATTGGTGCGCCACCACAGAAAAACAAGTGAATTTGTCATGTAACACTGACATGATATGTCTGAAAGATCTCAGAATCACATGCACAATTCCTAATTTATGGCAAAAAAAAGCACAAATAATAATATTCATAAATGATTTTGCACATTTCAGCATTTTTGACACAACAGTTGTGACTTTAGTCACTACTAATGAGCCAGCAACTGTGAGCCAGCAGAGTGCTCAGGTGGCCAAGAAGGCCAACAGCATCCTGGCTTGTATAAGAAGCAGTGTGGCCAGCAGGACTAGGAAATTGATTGTGACTATTTATTAATAACAAAATGAGAAAGAAAGGAGCAACATTTACCTGTGGTCTAATGTGTCTTAGGAATGATGGCGTATGGCAGAATTGAGCAGCAAGCTAGCAAAGAATCACAGGTCTACAAGATGCTGACATGGGACTTTGCACCTCTAGAGAGATGGAGCTGAGCAGGCTGAGCTGCTGCTGTCCTCAGTCACCTCTGGGCTCAGGGCAATTACACCAGCTGCAGCTGTGCCCCCAGGTATTTTTCATATCTTGCATTTGAGCTCTAGAGTGCAATCCAATTCTTTGTCCCCAAGAAAAGCTCTTTGCATCAAGGAGTAAAAATACCAATGGGCAAGGTTGATTTTATCAGCCAAAAGTTTGACTTAGTCAGCCAAAGTGCTTCTGGTTTTACTATATATTTTATATATATATATAAAAACACATATATACACACATATGTTTATATATTTATATATATATATATATATATGTTTATATATACACACATATAATATATATTATATATACATTTCTTGTTTAGCCATATTTCGCCAAGGTGTCGGACTAATTTTTACAGTCTGCTACTTAACACTGAAAAAACTGGATGGGTGGGTTTCAGAATTTGTTTCCTACCATTTGATACAATAAATGGCTGAGAACTGTAAGTTCCCTGCCACTCCAGAGCTGCAATCTTATGAAATTGTAATATATTGAGACAGAAGAATTAGGATCCTCCAACTTCAAACAACAGTATTTTAATAGTAATGCATACAACAGTACAGCACACTCTTGAGAGTCTTTTATATAGTGCAGCTACATGATATTGATGACACTCCCTTGTAGTGTTCTTGTATGGCAGATGCTGACCTAATTATTTGGCAGTAATTTATATTGCATAGGCTGTCAACATTCTCATTTGAACTCAGTGCCCCAATGTGCAGGACCAAGCAGAAAGGCTTTTTCTTCCCAATACACCCAACAGTATAAAAATGCATCATGTACTTACATGTAAAGAATTTTTCAGTTTCACAACACAGTTCTCAGATGAAAGTATTTGTATAAGAGGAGAACAAACTTGGAGGAGAAGCAAACCTCTTTCAGCCTGTACCAATTGAGAGTTTGCAACTTTTTTTTTGATTGATGCTTGAAATTTAAAATATGTCTTTAAGGTCATTACCCCTTTGGACATTATCACAGCCAAATAAATGAAGAACAAGTAAGCATATGAAATTGTGTTAAAATATGTCAATAGCATCCTTCAAAAGTTCCCATAAAAGACCATCTTTCACGCCACAAGAAAACAGCAGGGGGGTCAACTTTGCTCTTAGGCAAACAGAAAATCCCCTAGATCCTGGCAGAATTCTGTTGATTTTATACTGATGTTAATGAAAAATTAACTGAAATATTTATTGTTTTTATTTTATTTCTGTTGATTTTCTGGGTGTTTTAGCAACTTCCTCAGTTAAAGTTGTTGGTAACATCTAGTGAGATTCACTCTAAATTTAAATAACAAATCAAGTTTCCAGACTTTTTCCTGCATTAATGATTTCTTTTCCGATCATTCATGTGAGTAATCCTAGTAAAACAAATTCATCCCCTTGCAATCCCATTGAAGTCAATAGATTTACCTCCATTCTGACTTTAGATTCTTTGCACTCTTTGGTCTTCTAAACAGAGATTGAGTTTTACTATACATCATTATAAAGAAACACCTCCTACACACCCTGCTGTGAATAAAGACAACTGGGGCTATTCATGAAAAGTGAGCTAAGTGAGCATCCCCTAAGCCTTATGATGGATTTCTATTTATCTGGTTTTCTTTGCGTTTGTTCCACATTGTGGGTTGTTTGTTTTGTTGTTGTTGTTGTTTCCTTTTTTCTTTTTTCTTTTTTTTTTTTTCTGAGAAAGGAAAAAAAAAATCTTACTTTTATTACTTGCCTAAGGAAGAAGCATTTTCCCAAGGCTACTCACCCAAAATTGAAAGTTGAGTGATAACTGTGAGTTAGACAGCTTAATGGACCAAACTCTGGCCTTTCACCTCTGACAGTGGTAGAAATGTAAGGCCTTTGTTTATTCATATTATAGGTACAGCTGAGAAGCTGTGAACAATGGTCCATAAAACTAATTTCCTAGTGATTTAAATAAGTGATGTAGAAAGCCTGATGAAAGGCTTATGTTAGTGTGTACTGTTTATAGTTGTGTATGAAATGGAGTCTTCACGTTTGCATTTTCTTCAGCATTTTCTAATCAAAGATAAAACACTTACACTAGTTATCACAGAGTTATGTTAAATACTGTGGTAAAGTGTATTGCCTAATCGGACTATAAGGAGGTAAAAAAAAATGGAATTCCTTCCCCCCCACCACTCCCCCAAGACCTAAAGACATTGCAACATTTTTAAAGAGGAATCTTTAACAGTGTTGAAAGGATTGTTAAATGAAAGGATCATTGAATAATCACTAAAAGGATCACTAATATAATTAGTGAATATCTTAAAGCACTCTGAAATTTTCAACTTTATTTATATTTAGAAAGTAGTGTTTCTTTGCATGTAATATGTATGCTATGACCAGTCAAGCTCTGAATAGTAGTAGGGATGACAGATCCAAAGACCTTCTGCATGCAACTATTGCAACCCCTTCTCTCTTTTTTATATCCTCATTATAACTGTGTCCTTTCTGACAACCAAAAAGAGACATAACATGATCCACACTGGCAAGATTATACTCTCTGGTGCCATTGACTTAACACTTGCATTCCATTAATAGAAAAGATTTAATTAATGTTCAGGAATGATTTGCAAATTAATTGTGTTTTGAATCCTTCTAATACAGAACAGTGTTCCTGAGTTTATCTGTTGAATTAATCCCTCTGTGTGCACCTAAGAGAGGCAATAATCTTGGGAAATAGCCAGGAAATTGAACCTAGTGTCAAGTTTTGACTGCTTGTATCAATGTTGTTATTAGTTTCTGGTGTGAGACTTGAAAATAATCCAATTAAATTGCTACAGGAAATGGCACTGTATGATAACACATACTGTTTGGCTGCCCGCATATATAATGTGTGTGTGTGTGAATGTGTGTACACAGTAGAAAGCCAAGGCAAACATTTCAAAGGAATAGAAGACAATGTAATGGAACACAAGGTATTTCTTGTCAGAAGTATATAGATTATGAACATTAAAACCAAATAATGTTTATTACAGTCTAAGACACATTGCAAGAGCAATAGATTGATCATTGGTGTTGAACACTTAATTTTCTAAACACATCCCTATGGTGTTGAGGAACTGGTGGGCAATGCAAGAAAGACGAAGTGTCTACTTTGAATTAATATCTGTTGCTTTGCCCTGACAAAAGTAAATTTGCTTCTACAGGATAATCATTATTAACCTTTCATCTTTTAAAAGTATCTATGCAAATTTACTTTACATACTTCTCACAGGAACAGCAGCCTCAAAAATAAATTCATCAATATGAAGGAGAGAAGCTTAAATGTGAGCTCAGATTCCTTTCAACTCAAATATTGATACCACCTTATGAAAGCATTAAACATCTTTTCCTTTTCAATGTGACATTACAAAACAAGTCATTAGACTGAAATTACCCATGTTTAAATCTCTGTGCAGGTTCTGTAGAGATTCTGTAAAATTATCTCTGTTATCAGAAGGACCTTGTTTCACAGCCTGTGATTGAATATGTGCACAGAAATACCTTTGGGAAAAAATAACAATCAAGACCCCTCCCCACCCCAGTATTTTGGTTAAGAAGTAGCTAATACATGTACTACAAACACAAGAAATTTTTCCTTTTAGGTATTTTCTATTTATTTCAGTTGATGGTGTATGTAGACACTCAAGACAGTTGTAACATAAAGCATAGTCATACTTTGCTGACCAAATTCAAAAATATTTTCATGGGTAGAATCAATCCCATGCCATTTCATCTTGTCCCACTGGGGAAAAAAAAGGGAAGCAGGGTCAGGCTTTTCTCTAAGGTTATTAACATTTATTGTTACTAGGAGGGGAGAGATTATTCCATAAAATGTGACTTGGCAGTCAGATCCTCAGAGGTTTCACACCCCTCCTTAACTATAAAACACCACCAGTGATACCGTTTCCAGGACTTTTGCTGTTCTGCTGAGGAATGCAATTACATTATTATTTGAGAATACTATTGCTAAACAGCAAATCTCTCCTAGAATATGGTGTTGGATTTGACTTTTAAGGAAGGGGGAGAGTAATACTTTTAAGAATACTGTATGGCATGATTTCACATCCATCTGTAGACTGTACTGAGTGATGGGAGCTTCCCCCAGGGAAGCGTTGGCAAGATACTGAAGAGCATGCATGCAGATATGTAGTACTTCTCTCTTTTCTTTTCACTTACCGATGTCTCCTGTTCATGACCGAGACTGGTGAGACCTTATAGAAACACAAGACCACTGTCTCAGCAGTGAAGGTGAGATTATGTGACATCTCTGCAAGCAATGGACATATCTTGGGTCTTGTGACACCCTGTTTCAGAGTAGAGACATCTGTGAGAGCAATCTATCAAGTTGACAAATCACTTTCCAAAGGGGTATGGGGAGGCTAAATCTGGCTCTACTGAGGTCAATTCACATTTTCAGTTAGTGCAGTTAAAAGCATACTCCCTGAGATATGTTATGCCTGGTCTAAATTTTCTAAATTTTCACATATCTAAATTTTCTTCTGCCAAGACTCTGTATAGTCTACTTAAGGGACTTACCAGCAGAAAATTCAGTTACAGATCTATGAAAACAACATGCTTTACTCCTGTTTGCACTATGTTATGTTTTTACTCTTGTATTTACCTACTTCAGGGTCTGACCTTTTTACCATATTCCCATGATCCAACTCTGAAGAGTAAAATACCTTTAAATCCCACTCAGCTGGCAAACAATACACACTTGGATTAGAGCCGAACTGGAGCGATTGTGGAACAGTCTTGCTTGGTCACTCTTAATAGTTCTCCTCTTTGTCTTGTGTAACTTTTTTTTTTTTTGGCAGGGGGAGGGGAAGTGTGGTGGGGGGGGGTGTTCCTGTAGGCTTGACTTTCCTTAACCTTCAGATGAGCATTTAAACTCCGCATCTTTTTATTTCTGCTTGAGTTGACCTTTTCTTTCTCTTTTGGAGTGTGAGTAGATGGGAGAAAATGGGTTAACTTCACTTCAGGATGAGCACAGAGCTGACCTAACTCTGGCAACACAATCAATTCTGTGATGTCCAAGGAACTTCTACAGGGAAAACTCAAATATCTTCATTTTTCATTTCTTCAGTCAAAAAGAACAGGGTCAATTTGGGGCCTGATGGGGTTTCATTTGGCCTTTTTGGGGTTTTATAACTCCAGTTTGTTTGTTCAAGCCATATGGTTTTGCCAAAAAGAATTTGCTCTCTGTTTACCAGGAACAAACAGTCGGTGGAGCAAGCATTCATTGTGATAAATAGTGTCTGGCATGAAGGGACAAATCGAAGGAGCACAGCCACTATAAAAGCTGTTCTTTTGCTCAAAGTGAATGTTAATGACACTCGTTCAGTGTTTTATGATAAACTAATTCAAAACACTACGTTACTGGAAAGAAATCCTTGACTCCAAGAAATATGCCTCTGTTGCTGTTGAGTCAGAAGCTGGCAGGAGAAACACTGACATAAATATTTTCTTAATTATTTATTTTTTTGCTTTTTCTATGCATATTTTATGACCCTAGAAGAGGTCAATGGAGAGTGTCCCAGTTTTTTTATTTCAAAACAGAGCTGTGCTCTTGCTATAGTTTTTCAAGTTCTTTCTCCATCATTTAAAACCAACCAAACAAAAAGCAATAGCAATTCATCCCATCCTCAGCGTTGTGTTTACATATCTGAGTCTTTTAGTTTAGCCTGTCAGGCCAATAATCTATGTTTTACAAGTTTCCTAAGGATGTATTTAAAAATTCAGTGGTTTGGACCTGCGTGTTTAAAAGGCTGTCTTTTTCCTCATGCTATACTACTGGAGTTGTATTCAGCAAAGGCACTTGGGCTGGAGCCTGCTCTCCTCAATGAGTTTTCAGCAGGGCATTTCAGTGTGAAGAGTCCACAGAGGTGGGAACTATATCCTCTCTTTCCAAACAGCCACAGGGCAGTAGCATTCAGGACATGGTGCAGAAAGAAAAGAGAACTTTGTGAAGGCTTTTCTTTGTGTTTTCCTGTATTCAGATTTTCTTCCCGGCCAGTTATTTGCTATCACAGGATGGAAGAAAACAGCTGCCTCATTGTACCTTTAATTTGTACTATCCAAAAAACCCCAGGTTTTTAAGGATGTGAAGTCAAGCCTCCTAAATCAGCATTGGATTGAAGTTACAGAGCCTTAATTCTGCCCCCTTGTGCTCATGTACAGTCTTTAATTAAATTACCACATGCTATTTTTCCACAGAACTCCAGCCTCATTCTGTGCACAGGATGGACTGACCTTACTGAATGGCAGCTATTCAGTACTCCTGCACGATCCTCTTAATTCACTGTGGCACTTGCCTTATTTACTCTACATTATTCATAACACAGCTCTGAAGACAGAATTATTCATTTACTTTTTGCACCACTCATCCATTTCACAGCTCTTCTGCAACATTTGGAGACTGGAGGACTACTGGGCTCAGAGCCAGAAGCTGCAGGATTCACCTCCAGTGCTGCATGCCCCACCGCTCCCGTTCTGTCCCTGTCATCTCCAGCTGTACCCAATGCAGTCTTCTCTCTCCCATCCTCCAGCTTTTGAATCCTGTATCCAGCCTCGTTAGTCAGCAAATCCCAGCCTCCTCCCTGCAGTCCACCTCCCAAATGGCAGTAAGAAAGCTCAGCAGCATTGTGACCCAGCGCCTGTGGGAGCTGTGATTGCGGGTGAAGCCCTGCTCAGCAACTGCTGGTCCAGCAGCACACGTGTTCAGCACAGATGGAGTCTTTGGAGAACTGGCTGCAAAACTTTAACAAGTCTCTACTGAGCATGTGAATAAGAGATTTTTCAAAGGCTTATATCTTGGCCAAATTTAGGCAGTTTTTCATAGAGATGAAAAAGCACATTCCTGTCACCAAGGCAACCCACTTGCCTAATTTCAAGTTCCTCTGCCAAAACATTGCAGCACTAGCACTTCTCAGCAAACACTTTGCAAGAATTTCTCTCTCTCTCTCTCTCTTTTTTTTTTTTTTTTAAAAGCATGGCTAAAACAATACAATTTCCTGTAATCCTGTTCTCAGAAAGTTCTGAAACATTTTAACTCAAAATTTCCAAAGACAGGCCACGTCTGTTTGGGAATGTTCAGCCTGGAAAAGAGGAAGCTCAAGGGGGTATCATATCAATGTCTATAAATACCTGAAGGGAGGGTGTAAAGAGGACAGAGCCAGGCTCTTGCAGTGGTGCCCAAACCACTTGGTTTGATGAGGCACAAACTGGGACAGATGAAGTTTTGTCTGAACATCAGGAAGCACTTCTCTACTGTGAGGCTGATGGAGCGAGCAGTGGCACACAGTGTCCTGAGAGGCTGTGGAGTTTTCTTTCTTGGAGATCTTCAAAAGCCACCTGGATATGGTCCTGGGCAACCTGTTCTAGGTGTCCTTGCTTGAGCATGGAGATTGGACCAGAAAACATCTAGAGGTCCTTTCCAACCTTAACCATTCTGTGTCTCTGTTTTCCCATCAGAATCATCAAGTGGAAGAGTGGAGTCAGAAACATTGAGTGGAAAATTTAAGCCCAAATAATTAAAATCTGGCAAATTTAGAGGCAATTTTAAATGGGATCGCTGATAGGTGGAGTTATCAAATACACCTAGAAAGAGAAATATCTTGAATTATGGATACGTTTGGGTTTGTTACTTCAAATCTTTTACTCAGATAGTAAATAAAGTGCCATGTTTTTCCCAGTTTCATTTGTTGGTTAGGTTGCTATGCTCCATTTTTCTTCTGTGGTAAGAACACAATCATCTGAAGATAAATCACTCCAAAAATACCAAAATATCTAAACAGATGGCCTAAAAAGAAATACAATGCAGTTCTGAAGCTGATTGTCTGGATATGAAGGCTTGAGTAGAGTTTGGCCACTGCCAACTACATCTTTATTAGATTTATATTGTGTAGTATGCGTGTAGGTCTGACAATCAAAAAGCAGAGCTCTAGTGTGTGAGTTCAGTCCAAACATGAAGTTAATAACTGACTCTACTCCCTAGAGCTTTCAAGACACAAAATGAGGATGAGATAACAGTAGAACAACCAAAACACTGCACAATAAAATAGTCTCTGATTCCTTCTCATCCGTACAGATTGAGACTAGCTTTATACTCTGGGTACACAGCAACAAATACCAGATGCTGCTTTCTGTTTGCAAAGTGATGAGGAGGAAAAGGGATTCGACTTTATACAGCGTTCTTTACAATACCATCTTCACATTCTGCCATGTGAGGAAACATGCACACTTTCTTGGTGACAACTGGGGCACATGTCTACCGGCCTGTGTCCACCCAACTTATAACAAATGGGACAGAAGTTATTGAAGATAGAGTCCCCTCCCTCCCCCCCAGCTCATCACCAGTGTCATCAGGGTGGAGTAGCAATGGACCATAGTTCATTGGCTCTTTTTAATTTGACTTGCTAGCAAAGTGCATTAGCTCCCTTCTTTCAGTTACTGCAGACCCCAGACAGACCCGTAGAAAAAAAAAAAAAAGGATGGATCAAATATTTGGAGTCAAAGCTGAACACTCTGCATATTCATAAGGAGATGTCCGTGTTTATGGACATCTTTCCATGTTCAGAATAATTGGAAGATAAGGATAAGAAAAATATTGTGATGGAGAAAAGCATAGTAGGATCTCCATGAAAAAAAGATATTATAAAATTAGTATTGGTAGAATTCTGAAGGCAATGCACAAAGTGTAGGCATTTGACTACGAAATCAGAGGAGAAGGGTGAGAATGAGGATGAAGTTTTGGAGCCTGCCTCACCCACTGACTTCTCTTTTAGATGATCAAGTTGCATAAAATTAGATATTATGATTCCCTGATAAAGCCTGCTAGCCTTCCTTTTGGCTGGCAAGAGAGAGTAGTCAGAACTAAGACAGATTATAAGACCTCTTCCTCTGCCCCCAGTAAAAATTATTTTATTCTACCTTTTTTATTTCACTGATTGATTTTCTAAAGCCCATGTGCCTTAAATATGTTGAAGAAATAAATTACATCCCTAAAACCTCCCTTTCTGCCAATAATTGCATATAATTGCAACCACTGCATATAAACAGTAATGCATTAGGTCACTGCTGTACTTTGAAAAGACATCTTTACAATAAAAATAGCAACATAAAGAGGAAATCGCTAAATACAGAAGAACTTGCCCAGCAGATCTCTAACTTCTCTGCTAAGGACTGAATTATCCATTAGATAATGTTGCTCTGAAAGAAGTATAATTTGCTACTAAGTGTGAAAAAAAAAAAAAAAATGACCTTTTTATCTAGTCATGAGGTGACAAAAGCACTTCAACAGTTTTTGAAAAGTGACAGGTCTCTTTATTTCCAAAATCTCATGACTCTAAAAATACCGTGTCCTCAAAATTCCCAGCACTGAGGCTATTATCCCTTCTACAGAGAGACAGGCAGTAAATGTTAGATAGAAAGGGAAGAGTTTCTGAAAATTGAATATAAAAAAAAGTCAAAAGGGTTTTTAATAACTCTAGAGCCACTACATTATCATATAAGATCAGGGAAAAGGAGAACTTTCTGGATAAACGTTTTAGAGCTCCAAATTTGACCATGGTCAGGAACAACCTGAGAGTAATTTTCTGCCAAATTTTCAATGTTAAGCATGCCTGCCTAGCTGATTTCCTCACTGCAGGTCCACTCGGCTCTCTGTGGACCCCACAATAGACACGAGACAAATCCTGTGATTTCATATCTTCTTTCTGCAGACAACAATGCCAAGGTCAAGCACACCTGAGCACTCTCAAGGAGTTTCCTTTAAGATGCAAGGTAGGGAACCGCAGCACACACCGAGGTATATTATTTTTCATTCTTCCAATTGGATCAGTTCTAGCACATGGTACAGATCTGCCTTTTCAGGGTACTTTCTCTGTGATGCGATGCAGTTTTTCCTGTTTTCTCTACATTTGTATGCTATAACATGCAAATCAACATCTGCAGTCTGCTTGTGTCTTTCATTTTCCTCTCTGGAACTTTAAAAAAAACAAAAAAAAAACTCCATAATCACAGTCTTGATAGGTTTGTTTTATAGAATCCTATAATCCTATTCATGAACACAAGAATCAGAACAATTGTCTGCCTTAACCTGCTGTTCATAAGGCAGATATACTTCATAACTTCCAGGGGGCTGAAAACACAAGCTGAATTTCAAAGTAGCTCGCTAGAATAAGAAACAGGAGCCAATGCTCAAAGAACAAGGGTGACAAAGTAGTGTCAGTTAGGGGTAGGGAAAATATCTTACCAGGAAAAAACACTGGTAGGTATCTACTGTGGAGAACAACACTGCACCAACCAGTTAATGCACAAAATGACCTGCAGTTTATTTCTTCATTTTCCTTTTTATCTTCCTGTTATTCTGCTTTCTCCTTGTTTCCCAGCTTCTCTTTTTATTTTATTTTATTTATTTTATTTTATTTTATTTTATTTTATTTTATTTTATTTTATTTTATTTTATTTTATTTTATTTTATTTTATTTTATTTTATTTTATTTTATTTATCTTATCTTATCTTATCTTATCTTATTTTATTTTATTTTATTTTATTTTATTTTATTTTATTTTATTTTATTTTATTTTATTTTATTTTATTTTTAAGATTCATAAATTATCATGAATTAATATGTAGATACTAGCTCATTGAATATCAATAAAATTTCCAAATAGGAACATAGATTTTTAATGAAAAAGGGAACACTGTCTATTTTGGTCTCTGGCAGGAGTGGAGCTGTGTGGTTACTTTGAGGTAGTTTCTGCTTCTAGGTTTCTGGAAAGTCAAATAAAGGCAGCTAACAGCATTTTAGTTTTAAAAAGAAGCTTTTAAATTATGCCTGGTTTTGCTGATTTGTGAATTCAGTATCACACTACACAAGCAATGCACAAAGAGAAATTAATTCCAGCTGAACTAGCGTTTAGCTGAGAAGACTATCCTACACAACAAGAAAAGTCTTTCTATTGCCTGCAAGGTACGTTAAGGATGAGTGAGTTTTTATCGTGTTTTGAAAGCTGGTCTTTGTATTATAAGAACCCTGCAGCCAAAAAAAAAAAAAAATATAATTTTCTTATTAAAACATAACTTTATTTATCTTCTCTGAATTTTAACTAGCAGAGATGTTAGCAAAAGATGAGAAGCTTTGTAACATTTACTAGAAAATTGCAGAAAGAACTTATATGAAGACTTAAAAATTTGCTTTTCAGCTCCCATTGAAGACCATGGGAGCTGTGGTTATGCATAAAAGACACAGGTTTGTTAGTCATAATTTATTTGGAACAACCTGGACCAGGACCTGTCAGTCCACTGTGTTCTGCTACTCTGTTAAGCTCTACAGATAATACTAGAAAGAGAATTTCCTCTTCCAAAGTATTCTTTTCCCTAGTATTCTTTTCATCTCATCTGACACATATCCCTTGGATTATCAGTTCGTGTGTCAGCCAAATTAAGAACAAGCTAATTTCTGGTAGCCACAGATAATTTAAAATACTGAAGTTTTCTAAATGAGTTACTCCCTTATTTCCTCCTGTTAAATATATGGAAACTGGACAGATATTTTAGGGGTAGAAGGCAAAGTCTGTAGTCTTTCTCTTGACTCAGAGCCATTGCACCCACCTACACTCAAAGTCGTCAGGACTTAGACAAGCTCTCAGGCTGCCCAGTCATGGTGCTGGTTCCTTGCCAGCCTAGGAACAGGGTGGCAGAAAGGTATCTAAGAACTGTTGATGCCAGTCTACAAAAACATTTGGAGATCCAGAGAAGAAAAAGCTCTTCCACCAGCTCTGACTGGTACTGGAATTAATCTTACCAGGTTTACACCACAGAAATACCATTGGCTATAGCTGCAAATGGGGTCTTTCTGGATTTGCACCAGTACAAACAAGATCAGAAGAACAATCAAATCCCCCCGCCATGGGAGCTTTGGGAAACTGAATTTGCAATGCCACAAATAAACCTGACGTTTACAAAAGATCAAGCCAAGATCTGGTTGCTGTATTATTACAAATCACATTCAGCTTTATGTCCTAGGAGAGCATATTTCAAAAGAAATGCTAAGATTTAAACTTCAATTTGGAGATACCAGAAATCAATGTAGATTAAGGCATTAATGAAATGTTTTCACATAAATCCATCAGTAGATCCTTTTCTATCCAATTCCTATTTTGTTCCCAGCTGGCAAACTCATCATCTTCTTTTGGATACTCACACCACTGTTACATGCTGGTCTGCTTTTGTGATCATGACCTTGATTATAAAAATTGGATGTTCAGTTTTATTGCTCCAAAAATAGTTCGGAACACTGAGATTTGCCTAATGCTGCAATAAAAGCAATCCTACCTTGTAAGCAACAAATGAGAATAGATGTAAATGACAAAAGTACCCACAGTGCAGGTACCACTGCACCTTGGTCTTTATAGTTACATAGATTTTCTTATACCTCTGTCCCTCCAAAACTTGTCAGGAGGTCTTGAATATGTTCATTCACAAATCCATCCCCAACTGAAAGAATAAGTGCATGTATATTCAGGCATCTGACTGAAATAAATAGAATGAATTAGCACAGAGTGTTTAATTTACATAATTAAGAAAGCAATAATGTCTTAAAATGTGACAATACATTACTAACACTAAGTATCAATTTAAATCTCTGGTAGACAACCCTCTATCTAATATGGTTTAAGAGAATTCTCACATTTCAGAAAACTGTATTTAACTTTTCACTGAGTACTGCTGTCTACTAAGCAATTCACTGCCCTATTTATGGACATGCATGAGAAGCTGACACCTAATACACTCTCTACATCTCAAAGCAGGTATTCTGTTGACAATAGAATTACACAGAATATACACTGCCACTACCTATTGACAGTGTGATTTGAAAAGAATACTGTAACCAGCATGAATGAAACATTTTCCTAATAATATCTGTCAGCTTCTGTGCATTTCTCTTCTGCAATATTCACAATCAGCCAGTCACATAACCTTCATAATACTTTACCCATTACAGAACAGCAGAGATTGGTTAGAAGCATGTCTGTAATGCCAAATAATGTTCTCTCTTATTGTAGTTATTTATAGATATACATTTGTTTTCTGACAGCATGCACACATTGTGGTGAAAAGCAAAAGTTGTCTTTTTATTATTATTTACAGAGGAAACTATAACAGAATGCCAGAGTGATTTCCACGTTATCTTTTATTTGTGTCCTGTTCTACAGAAAGAGAACTATTGCACACTGTGTTTTTCTGCATAATACTGAGCAAGTCCCTTTCAAAAGTATTCTGGAGTGGAAGTAACTTTTGTCCTCTACTTCAGAAGACTTGATTTCATGTCTTTTCCCAAAACCTGTGTGACATGCTATCTTACTCACAGCTTTTCTGTAAGTACAACCAACAAAGCTGAAGCCTCTTTTCTGAACCAAGACCTATAGTGTTCCACACTGCACAACTGCACACGTGGGCTGCAAAATAATAATGCTTATTGTAGAAGCAATTCAGTAACTAATGACCCTCTAATCATATGTACAATGTATGAGCTTAGGAAAAAAAAGAGGTTTTATTATCTTTGGAAAAAAAGGCAGGACACTCAGAAGGATTATAAGGATGTTGTAAGGATGTGTAGGGATAAAATTAGAAAGGCCAAAGCTCATCTGGAGCTCAATCTGGTTACTGCTGTTAAAGATAACAGAAAATGTTTTTATGAATACATTAACATGAAAAGGAGGACTAAGGAGAATCTCCATCCTTTGCTGGTTGCAGGTGGAAACTTAGTGATGTGAGATGAGGAAAAGGCTGAGGTGCTTAATGCCTTCTTTGCCTCAGTCTTTAGCAGCAAGACCAGTTGTTCTCTAAATACCCAGTACCCTGAGCTGGTGGAAGGGGATGGGGAGCAGGATGTGGCCCTCACAATCCATGAGGAAACAGTTGGCAACCTGCTACGGCACTTAGATGTACGCAAGTCAATGGGTCTGGATAGAATCCACCCAAGGATACTGAGAGAACTTGTGGAAGAGCTGGCCTAGCCACTTTCCATCATTTATCGGCAGTCCTGGCTATCACAGGAGGTTCCAGTCAACTGGTGGCTAGCAAATGTGACACCCATCTACAAGAAGGGCTGGAGGACAGACCTGGGAAACTATAAGCCTCTTAGTTTGACTTCAGTGCCAGGACAGTTCATGGAGCAAATTATCATGAGTGTCATCACATGGCACATGCAGGGCAACCAGATGATCAGGCCCAGTCAGCATGGGTTTATGAAAGATAGGTCCTGCTTGACAAATATCTCCTTCTATGACAAAGTGACATGTTTAGTGGATAAGGGAAGGGCTGTGAATATGGTCTACCTTGACTTCAGTAAGGCTTTTGACACTGTTCCCTACAGCATTCTCCTCAAGAAACTGGCTGCTCTTGGCTTGGACTGGCGTTTAACCCAACTTCATTGGGTTAAAAACTGGGTAGCCAGGCCCAAAATGTTGTGGTGAATGGAATTAAATCCAGTTGGGGGCCAGTCACTAGTGTAGTCCTCCAGTGCTCAATACTGGGGCCAGTTCTCTTTGATATCTTTATCGATGATCTGGATGAGGGGATCGAGTGCACCCTCAGTATGTTTGCAGATGACACCAAGTTAGGTGCATGTGTTGATCTGCTTGAGGGTAGGAAGGCTCTGCAGGAGGATCTGGATAGGTTGGATGGATGTGCTGTGGCTAACTGTGTGAAGCTCAACAAGGCCAAGTACCAGGTCCTGCACCTGGGGCACAACAACCCCAAGCAGTGCTACAGGATGGGAGAGGAGTGGTTAGAAAGCTGCCTGGCAGAGAAGGAGCTAGGAGTATTGGTCGATGGTCTGCTGAATATGAGCCAGCAGTGTGCTCAGGTGGCCAAGAAGGCCAACAGTATCCTGGCTTGCATAAGAAACAGTGTGGGCAGCAGGTCTAGGGAAGTGATTTCCCCCTGTACTCAGCTCTGGTGAGGCCACAGCTTGAGTACTGTGTTCAGTTTTGGGCTCCTCACTACAAGAAGGACATGGAAGTGCTTGAGTGAGTCCAGAGAAGGGCAACAAAGCTGGTGAGGGGTCTGGAGAACAAGTCTTACGAGGAGCAGCTGAAGGAGCTGTGATTGTTCAGTCTGGAAAAGAGAAGGCTCAGGGGTGACCTTATCACACTCTACAAGTACCTTTAAGGAGGCTATAGCAAGGCAGGAATTGGTCTATTCTCCCATGTGCCTGGTGATTGGACGAGGGGGAATGGGCTAAAATTGCACCAGGGGAGGTTTAGGTTGGATATTAGGAAGAACTTTACTGACAGGGTTATTAGGCATTGGAATAGGCTGCCCAGGGAAGTGACTGAGTCACCATCCCTGAAGGTCTTTAAAAGTCTTTTATATTTAGAGCTTAGTGATATGGTTTAGTGGAGGACTTGTTAGTGTTAGGTCAGAGGTTGGACTAGATGATCTTGGAGGTCTCTTCCAGCTTAGAGGATTCTGTGATTCTGTGATCTGTAAAAATTTATGATTTCTAAGGAAGACTTAAAGTGCTTCATTCAAAATGGAAATATTTCAAAACTAAAAGTAGCAAATATGTAATATCATCAAAAAATTGTAAAGTAGCCCTCAAAATATTTTTACCTGTTCTAACCTTTACAACATGGCAGTAAATTAATCTGATCAGTGAAACAAGAGATGATACTTGTTTAACAGAAAGCTCATGTGAGAACCAAACTGAAGAAACTAAAACTACCAGACCCAAGCTGGACAGATAAGGTGGCAGAATCTGGGATTCCCAAATTCCATTTGTCTTTGTGTATATAATTTTTTTTTGCCTTACCCTGCTCGACATCTTTTCCTTCCAATTTCATTGAATGATCTAAGCACTTTGAAATTTTTCCTGCTACATGATCCATGAGTTCCTCTGTCTCTTACTTCCCATTGAAAAACAACTGTGCAAAATTGTATAACCCCTTTCTGTAATATCATATCACCTTATTCCAAGATAATAGTTTTCATTTCTGTAGGAAACAGTCCCAGTGTCTTGCCCACCTGAGACATCTCAGGATACCAGCTGACCAAGTGAAGTGATAATCATGCCAAAACAAACTGCAAGTTCCTGCTTACATTGCTGTCAGTATGTTCATTCCCCCCAGGACAGAGCAGGTCTTACACAGACAGGTGAACTTGAGTAAAACTTTTTGCCACAGAAAAAGAAACAGGTGAAATTTACAATTAATTTCTACTTTATTAAATTTGGCCTGGATAAATGTCTAGTTGTTCTCCTGTAGATCATCCCTGGAATAAGTCATAAACTGTCCAGGCTGATGCAATAAAATCAGTATCATCTACCCATTGCACTGCAGACTAACACATTGTGCAGTTTTGGGTTCAAAAAGATAAGAAAAACATAAAATTATTAAAGAGTGTCCAAAGGTGGGTTACAAAGATCGTGAAAGATCTGGAGGGGAAGACATATGAGGAGTGGCTGAAGTCCCTTGTTTTTTTCAGCCCAGAGCAGAGCAGCCTGAGGGGAGGCCTCATGGTGGCCTGCAGCTCCCTCACAAGGGAAGCAGAGAGTCAGGTGATGAGCTCTGCTCTCTGGGGACAGTGACAGGACCCAAGGAAACAGTATGGAGCTTTTTGTCTCTTTCTACTCTGCCCTTGTGAGGCCTCAATCTGAGTACTGCATCCAGGTCTGGGGCCTGTTAGAGTGGATCTAGAGGAGGGCCACAAAGATGTGGCACCTCTGCTGTGAAGAAAGGCTGAGAAGGCTGGGTCAGCCTGGAGAAGAGAAGACTCTGGGGAGACCTTATTGCAGCCTTTCAATACTTATGTAAAAGGTGCTTAAAATTTATGGGGCTTATAAAAATAATGGAGAGCAACTTTTTGCTCAGGCAGATAATGATATGATGAGAGAGAATAACTTAAAACTAAAAGAGGGGAGATTTAGATTAAATGTTAAGAGGAAATTCTTCACTCAGAAAATAGTGAAACCCTGGAACAGGTTGTCCAGAGAAGCTGTGGATGCCCCATCCCTGGAGGTGAACTAGACCAAGCTGGACGAGGCCCTGGGCAACCTGGTCAAGTGGGTGGCATCCCTGTTCATGGCAGAGAGGTTGGAACTATGGCTGCCAAACCCAACTTCCCTGCTCACTCCGCTTCCTACTCCTACTTGCTACTCCTTCCACTCACTACAATGCAGGAGACCTCAGCCTATGCTCTCTTGCTGATCCTACACTCCTTTCAGTATAAGTCCCCTTAGCAGGTCTGGGAATATGGCAGTTTCCAAGGAAAGTAGTAAAGGGAAAGACTTCATTTACAACTGGAAACAATATCTGCAATATTTAAGGTCCTTTCCAATACAACCCATTCTACAATGACGATGCAACAGGGGAGATTCAGGCTGGGTATTGGGAAAAGCTTCTTCACCAAAAGGGTGGTTGGGCACTGGAACAGGCTCCCTAAGCAATTGGTCACAGCACTGAGCCTGCAGGAGTTCAAGAAGCATTTGCACAATGCTCTCAAACATAGGGTTTGACTTTTGGATGGCCCTTTGTCAAACCAGAAATTTTACTCAGTCATCCTTGTGGGCACACTAGAGCTTGGGATATTCTATGGTTCTATGATTCTGTGATTCCAGGTATACCTTAGAGTTTACAAGAACTTAACACACATGAAAGAAAGTGAAGTATCCAGTCCTGCTGCGAAAGGCATGTTTGGTATATTTTTGTGTCTCAATTCTCCTTTCCCCTTTCCTTCTTGCCCAAATATCAAGCTTCTACTTAGCAGGAAATATCTAAATTTTCTTCTTGAAAACACCAGTGCAACGTTACTGTCTTCAAAGAAATATTTCTACTTTTGGAATGATGTAATTGGCAGCTGCATCAGCATGGCTTATTGGATCTGGCCATTATGGCATGAGGAGCATCTAATGGTTAAAATTTTTACAAGTATCTGAAAGGAAGTTGTGGTGATCTGGGAGTCAGCCTCTTCTTCCAGATAAGTAGTGACAGAACTAGAGGGAATGGCCTCAAGTTGTGCCAGGGGAGGTTTAGGTTAGAAATTAGGAAACATTTCTTCTCAAAGAGTGGTCAGGTATTGGAATGGATTGCCGAGGGAGGTGGTGGAGTCACTGTCCCTGGGGATGTTTAAGGAGAGGTTAGACATGGTGCTTAGAGACATGGTTTAATATTGGCGATGAGGGACAGCTGGACCAGATGATCTTGGAGGTCTTTTCCAACCTTAATGATTCTATGATTCTATTAGGAAACATCTGGTCATTCTTTAAGCGATGCCTCCTAGAAGCACAAGATCAGGCAATTCCTAAATATCGCAAGTCAGGCAGGCGGGGCAGGAGGCCGGCGTGGCTGACCAGGAACATTCTAATGGAGATTAGGCGGAAACAGAGAGTGTTTCGCTACTGGAAGGAGGGCCAGGTGTCATGGAAAGAATACAGGGATGCTGTTTGTGTTTGTAGGGAGAAAGTTTGAGTGGCCAAAGCACAGCTAGAGTTGAAGCTGGCTGTGTCTGTGAGAGAAAATAAAAAGGGTTTTTTTAGACATGTGAACGGAAAAAGGAGAACTAAAGAATACATAGGGCCGCTCCTTGATAGGGAAGGTCTCCTCACAGACAATGACATAGGCAAAGCAGAGACGCTTAACGCCTTCTTTGCCTCTGTCTTCAATGCCGATGATGGGCTTCGGGACCCAGGGTGCCCTGAGCTGGAGGACCGGGACGGTGGGGATTACAAACTCCCAACCGACCCTGAACGTGTGCGGGATTTGCTACTCCACCTGGATCCCTACAAGTCCATGGGTCCAGATGGGATTCTTCCCCGGGTGCTGAAAGAGCTGGCGGACGTCATCGCGAAACCTCTCTCAATTATTTTTCAACGATCCTGGGAATTTGGAGAGGTCCCGGTAGACTGGAAGCTGGCAAATGTTGTGCCGATTTTCAAGAAGGGTCAGAAAGAAGACCCTAGCAATTACAGGCCTGTCAGTCTCACGTCAGTGCTTGGTAAAATCATGGAGAAGATGGTTCTCGAACTTATTGAGGTGCACCTGGGGGACAAAGCAGTCATTGGTCCCAGCCAGCATGGGTTTGTGAAGGGTAGGTCCTGCCTAACTAACCTGATTTCCTTTTATGATAAGATCACCCGTATGGTGGACCAAGGGAAACCAGCTGATGTGATTTTTTTGGACTTCAGCAAGGCTTTTGACACGGTTTCCCATAGGATCCTACTGGACAAAATGTCCACCATACAGCTAAATAAAAACATCATACGATGGGTGAGCAATTGGCTAACGGGCAGGGCCCAAAGGGTTATGGTAAATGGGGCTGCGTCAGGCTGGCGGGTGGTCACCAGTGGGGTCCCTCAAGGCTCCATTTTAGGGCCGGTACTTTTCAATATTTTTATAAACGATCTGGATGTAGGAATAGAAGGTATTTTGAGCAAGTTTGCTGATGACACCAAACTTGGAGGAGTTGTGGACTCGAATGAGGGTGGAAAGGCCTTGCAGAGGGACCTGGATAGGTTGGAGAGCTGGGCGATCACCAACCGCGTGAAGTTCAATAGGAGCAAGTGCCGGGTCCTGCACCTGGGACGGGGAAACCCTGGCTGCACGTACAGACTGGGCGATGAGATGCTGAAGAGCAGCCTAGAAGAGAGGGATCTGGGGGTCGTGGTAGACAGCAAGTTGAATATGAGCCAGCAGTGTGCCCTGGCAGCCAGGAGGGCCAACCGTGTCCTGGGGTGCATCAAGCACGGCATCGCTAGTAGGTCAAGGGAGGTGATTGTCTCGCTCTACTCTGCGCTGGTGCGGCCTCACCTCGAGTACTGTGTGCAGTTCTGGGCACCACAGTATAAAAAGGACATGAAACTGTTGGAGAGTGTCCAGAGGAGGGCTACGAAGATGGTGAAAGGCCTGGAGGGGAAGACGTACGAAGAACGGCTGAGGTCACTGGGCCTGTTCAGCCTGGAGAAGAGGAGGCTGAGGGGAGACCTCATCACAGTCTACAACTTCCTCGTAAGGGGGTGTCGAGAGGCAGGAGACCTTTTCTCCATTAATACCAGTGACAGGACCCGCGGGAATGGGGTTAAGCTGAGGCAAGGGAAATTTAGGCTTGACATCAGGAGGGGGTTCTTCACAGAGAGGGTGGTTGCACACTGGAACAGGCTCCCCAGGGAAGTGGTCACTGCACCGAGCCTGTCTGAATTTAAGAAGAGATTGGACTGTGCACTTAGTCACATGGTCTGAACTTTTGGGTAGACCTGTGCGGTGTCAAGAGTTGGACTTGATGATCCTTAAGGGTCCCTTCCAACTCAGGATATTCTATGATTCTATGATTCTATGATTTCATAAAATGGACCTCCAATAGTTTATACCACAAGGCACCAGGAGAAATGTAAATCACAAAAATAACACAGATGAGAAAACAAACAAACAAATGAAATTTTTTAAGTTTTATCTGAACTGAAATTCTGAAAACACTAAAAATATCTAGAAATAGCTTACAGCATTCTTTAATTTTTGTATTAGTAATATTTGTCAACGTAATAGATAGTAGAAAGAAATTTTATGTCTAACAAGAGTTAGGTCTAGGGCATTTAGTATTTTTAACAATTTTAGTTACCAAAGGCAAATAGAGGCATTTAGAGGAGATAGAAAATGTGAGGGGCAACTAAATTCCACACAAGAAAGATGAGGTGAGAAATATGCCTTTAAAAACACCTAGAGGGAGACAAAGACAAGAGGTTGTAATTGCAAGCTGGTCTTAAAATCACAGGATCTTAACCAAATCCTTGATCAGATAATGCATGATGGGCATAAGTGAGCAGCATCTTGGACAAAGTCCTCAGAACAGGCCTGCTGACAGACCTGGAACAAACTGACTTCTAGGTTAAAAGCTGTTACCAACAAAAGTCAGAAGAATCACAATCTTCCCTTCCCTTCCCTTCCCTTCCCTTCCCTTCCCTTCCCTTCCCTTCCCTTCCCTTCCCTTCCCTTCCCTTCCCTTCCCTTCCCTTCCCTTCCCTTCCCTTCCCTTCCCTTCCCTTCCCTTCCCTTCCCTTCCCTTCCCTTCCCTTCCCTTCCCTTCCCTTCCCTTCCCTTCCCTTCCCTTCCCTTCCCTTCCCTTCCCTTCCCTTCCCTTCCCTTCCTTTCCCTTCTCTTCCCTTCCATTTTATTCTTCTTCTGGTCAAGTATCTTAGATGGAGTGGACAAGGCTTATCTTAGCTGCATGATAAAGCATGTTAAAATCTAAGAACATCTGTATTGACTCAGACCAGGGTATATCTACCAGCAGCCTGTTTCCAAAAGCAGTGATAAGTGGAGTAAGAAGAGGGCCACTATCTGTGTCATCTAACCCCTCATTTTACATTAACCTTCTATTTCTATTTTAGGGAACAAGGCAAAAGTCTCTGGATGTCCTCCTACAGTGCCCATCCAGACTCATCTGGAATGTAGGTGAACTTCTTGTGCAGTTCCAATATCTGCTACATGATGCATGGAAACCAAAGTGCTAACTTCAGTCATACTGTAAGAGTCCTACCTGCTCTCCTTATGACATTTAATCCAGACTATATGTACATTAATTAATATACAAAATTAATTATTTGAATAATTAATTATTCAAACTTGGGACTAGAATAGTAGTAACATGTTAGAACTATCCAAAACATTGCAATTTTCACTGTTTGTATGCCAGTGAGAGTAAAGCCACTTTACTGTCCACAGAAATATTACAAGCTGATGCTTTCTAAGGCAACAGAAATGAAGATTTGGTATTGACCTACCTCTGCTAGAAGGACACTGTGGTTTGTACTAATCTCAATGGTTGGACTTTATGTTGCTGCATCATAGTTGATGCATACTATTTCAATAACTTAAATTTTAGTCCACCATGGATATTGGAGAACTTTGTATGCAATAGAAAGTACAAATGATCTGTCACTTCTTCTGGCAGAATTTCCCCTTACTGTCATTTTCATGTACTTACCTGCTTTGACCAGTAACCTGTCCATCACTGAGCTGATGATGAAAGAGTTCCATGCCCCAGATGGAATAATTTCTGCCAGAACTCACAGTCCTCACAGTCTAGACTTTCACATACTTCCAGTTCTCCAGCATGAAAGTTATCACTGATATTATTGTACTATCACTGTTATATCCATTAGACATCTAATACAATAAAATTCTTGAGGAAGGATTTTTATATGAGCTCTGAAACATGAAACAACACATTTGTGCTAGTGGAAAAGCTCCTCTAGTAGTACAGCTTGAGCAAAACAGAGACTGAGAGGAATGAGACAAAGAGAAGAATAAAGATCACAAAGACATAAAATTTAACTTTTGTTATGATTCATAAAATTAAAAGGGAGGAAACTTAAATTGCTCACTTTTCATCACACAGTAAGAAAAATGAAATCTGTAATTATTTTCTTCCTGGGTGCCCTTCAGGTCAGCACTTGCAGGTGGGATATCAGACAAAAATAAAAACAAAAAAACAGAGGTGAAAAATGGTCTGCAGGGTAGGAGATCTCAAATGACATTTTCAATTTTGGCTACCACTTTGATATTCCAGTTCATATGCTGAAATAAGACCAGGAGACCAACCTGACTCATCACCCAGAAACTCTTCCCTTGGATGCACATCTCTTTACTGGGACACAGTCTCGACCTTTGTACATTCACTCAGTAAAACATTACAGTCAGTGCCTCTGCTCTGGGTCAACATGTTCACTTGGCATATGCTGGAGAAAAAGACATAGTATATCCTTTTGACATGAAGATTTTGCCAAGCTGTGCAAAGTCAGCAGAAATCCAGGTCTCCCAAAACAAATGTTGGCACAATCATTTTCCTGATAACCCTATGAACTGCTTTTGTGTCCTCATTGGAAACATCTAAGTGTGATCAAACTCCAGGTGTAATAAGGCCCCTGTCTTCAGAATAATCAGGCATCACTGAAACAGTGGATTTCAGAGCCCCAAGAAATGAACTCTAACACTGTTTTGCTATGTGTTAAACCTTATTTGGCCCTTTTTGCTGACAAGAGGAGGTCTTCCACAGAGTAAAAATTTGGTTTATGATTCCTTCAGAGTGCACTGACTTACAAATATATCAGTAGGCTAACACCACTTCTGACCAAAGGACAGTCACGTTACTCTGCAGCATATAGTGGTATTTTACAGAGACATAACTTGTACTCAGACCAGGCAAAAACCTCAGAACTGTCACTATTCTCTAAATGATCAAAAAAATCCTTTGTCTTGTCCATTTCCATTATCATGTGAACTTCTCACAAGCATGCAGCCTCCTCTGCCAAGAGTTTTCAAAAACATTTTGCCTTAATTCTCTTATAAAAGTTAAAAGAAAAAAAAATGCAGGCTTACCTCTCCTTCCAATAAACAGAAGAACACGTAAAAAATCACTGAGAGTGTACATATAAGCACAGCAACGATTGAGAGAAGGACATCTTGCTGCTGTATGCAAACCAGTGCTTATTGCACTGTATGTACTGCAGATCCAAACACCAGTCTGCTAATACAACCTTGTATTAGGCAGTCTGAAAGGACAAATTCTCTACCCCAGGACTGGTGGGAACAGGAGCTGATCACTGCAGGTTCACTAGTATTAAATATAGTGTTTCTAACATATAAGTATCCTAATGCAAAAAAACAAACAAACAAACAAACAAACACAAACAAACAAACAAAAAACCAACAACAAACCATGTAGTTTCTTGCAAGCCAACCACCCAGCCACACCTAGTCTTCATCCAAATGTTGAATTTTAACCTTCTGTTTTATTGTATACCACTCCAAGAAATGGATTAAAAAAAAAAAAATAATAATTTGCAGAGAACCTTCTGACAATGAAAGCACAAAATATATGTATATATATATAATAAAAAAAAAAAAAAGTTTTCAAATATTAATAAAATATTTTTTTAGCAATAAGTAAGTTCTCTGGTGGAATTGTAGTATACTGAAAAACCAAAGGATTTACTAACTGCTAGAAATGAGAATACATTTCTCACAAGACTTGTGTTACAAATGGAGCTGGACCAGTAATATTTATCCAATCATCAGTTTCCTGATTATCTTAATATGTTTAATATTTTATTTTAAAATACTGTCACTCTAGCCACTAAAAAAGAAAGGAAGAGACTTCATGAATATGCATGGTTTGTAGAGTACATTTATATATATATATGTATATGTTTTCAAGATTCACATCGGCTTTAGCTGAGTATCACTAAAGAGGGACAAACTATCTCTCTGTAGTATTGTAGGGGATGGGAGAATTGGAGATAGAAATTAATTTCCCATTTTATTGCATCTAGTTGATTAAACCACTTCATCTCTCTAAGCTTCAGTTGCTCACCTACAAAAGGAGCCAGACTTACACAAAAACACTCAACAATATAATTAATAAATGATAAAGAGAATTCTTACTGCATCAAACCTAAACCCAAAGAGAAAAGCAAAGCCAGGTAACTAACGGTTTCTGGTTGGTTGGTTGGTTGGTTGGCTGGCTTGTTTGTCTCTTTGCTTGCTAAAGGTACTCATTGGATCATTCAGAAGCCATTTGAAAGACAGAAGCAAAACCTCTCTGAAGGTTTTCTCTTGAAAGGAATGAGAACCATCAAAATATTAATCTCAGAGCAGAAATAAAATTCAATACTTGCAGCCTTCCAGTGCTGAGAAATATCTCTCCATGTAATTTATTTCTCTCTCTACATGTTGAAGGGACAAAGCAGACATCTTGGACATTTGAATATTCTATTGATCAAAAAATGTTTCTATTTCTCTAAGAAAGGCACCTGAAAACTATCAGATTAACATCAGACCATATGAATGATCTCAAAAAATACAAATATCCAAAGCAATCTGAGAGGTTCCAAAGGCAACTCAAAGCCTCAAAACATATGGGCTAAGGCCCATGGCACCTGTCCTGTCTTGACTATAGGTCAGGACAAGGCTGTAGCAGCCCTGCACAACTCAACACTTTCCTTTCTTCAGAAAGAAAATCAGTAACTGAAGCAGAGATAACATTTGAAATTCTCATTACAATACCAAACCAACATTTAATGAATAGGTTGACATCTTTTATGCAGCTGGCACTTCCAGGCTTTACTAAACATTAACTTCAGAAATGCAACACAGATCAAATTCATGCTGACCAAAAGGAAGTTCAGAGCTCAACAATAGCTCATGTTATAAGCAACTGTTTCCTACTGAGAAACACTTTAAATATTTCAAATTATCACAAAGACATATCTCTTAATGGTTAATGTGACATTGTGACTTTTAACATTCATTTCCTTCACACTGTTTCCCTATTTTTTCCACAAGAATATTTACATTACTTCTGTTTGCTCTCTACAGTTCTACTTTACCTCACAAAGGTGTCATAATTCACACCAGTAACCTTGTTGATAACCACTTTTTCCAACCACAGCAACTGGATATCACCAATGGATAGGTATGGGACTTACTCTTTCCCAAAGTTTGCTGTCATAAGCCAACCAAACAGCCTTAATGAGTACCTCACCTCTGAGAAGTACAGCACACAAAAACAAACTTCCATGTTTTCTACTTTGATTTTACTGGGCAATTAATTTCAGGTGTCATCTTGATGTGATTTAAGAAGGTGAGTATTATCTTCTTAAGAAGATTTAAGATAAGTATTTAATGTCTAGGAATGCACTCATTCCATATCTGTAAAGCCTCTGGAGTTAATCAGGGGCTACTTATGCAAAAAAGAGGGCTAAATTATGCCACCCTACTATTTTCTGTGATTACAAAGATAAATAAATAAATATTTTTTGGCCTGCCATTACATTTGGGTTTTCTTGGGGCTGACTTACCATGGCCAAAGTGTATTAATCTGAACCAAGTCTAAATAAAAATAGCCTTCTCTCCGCTCCTCTGAATGTAGATATGTCCTCTGAGAGAATGTATGCTCCCAGTAGCAACCATAGTCCAGAAGAAGAAAGAAACATCCTCAGCAATTAATTCCTTTCACATCCCAGTAACTCATAGTTAACTCTGCTTTAACTATAGTTAAACTATACTGCTATATATATATATATATATGTACTGCTTTATAAACTATACTGCTTTTAACTATAGTTAACTATAGTGAAAGCAGAGTCGAGCTGTCTCAGAGCTGTAATTCCTCATGCCTATATTGCCATAGTCTGATATACGAATGAAAAAATTAAGTGGGAATTCCCCAACAGAGGTAAAGAAAAATTACATTTCCTATAAAGGAATATCCTGATATAGATACTCATTGCACCAGAAGATACGGACATGTAAAGGGAGAGAATCTACTTCCACAAATGTCCTTTGCAAGTTTTACTGTGAGTGAACACTAGAGGGTACCAGTATTTAAAACAGATTTTAGTTATAATGGTAACTTTCCAACAGAGAAATATAACTCAGGAGAGACCTTTTCTTCCTCTTTCCAATCTGAAAGAACACGTTGTGTAACTTGCGTGTTATTTTGTGAGATGTACAGTCTCCAAGTTATGAATTAAGTTGTCTGAGTCCACTTAACTTGTCCCTGACTTAGACACCCTCTAAATTATATGGTTTGTAAGGATGGTTGAAAAGAAATTTTGTGTGCAACATTTTTCATTTATAGAGAACGATCATTTGAAAATAAAGCCTTAATATTCTTATTTAAAAATATTTCAGACAGGAAACATTCGGCATAAGTGATATTTCACATGTTAAAATTGTCATAAAATAAATAGATAAATAAAACAAAAAAATGCAGATAATAATTAATATTTTTAATTGCTCTGATCAGAGGTGTTGGGTTTTTTGTTTGTTTGTTGGTGGTGGTGGTGATGGCTTGTTTTGTTTTGTTTGTTTGTTTTAAGTACTTGTGCAGTTAAATGAGCACCAGTGGAAGCACTGTTGGTAAATACAGTTTCAACCAGGTGTCAGGTTCTCACTGATGTGAAAGGGGTTTAGACATCTAACTAGTTTTATAGATTTTGTTCTTCCTTATTTAAAAGCAGTTCACATGAGATCAAACAAACACTATTCTTGCTGCTCATCTGGCATGCGCTTTTTTAGTGTGACTGAAAAAGCCTGAAACCTAAAATGTCATACACAGGAGGAATAATATATTATGACTGCAAACACACCAAACTTTGGATTCAGGAAACATGCTTCAACACACTACAATTGGTGATTTGTGTCCTTTAGAACTTCAGTTTCCTCTTTTCTATGTCAGGTAAACCTCTCCTCACAGAAGCCCGGTCTTGTACTGCTGGTATATGAGGCATGGATATTTTCTGAGGTTTATCAACAAAATGACATACAGAAATAACACACTGTGCTTGCCTGCTTTATCATGCCTACCTACAGCAAGTGCTATTAGTCTTTTGCTTTCATGAGCAATTCAGTAAAACATTAAAAAATGCAAGGGGGGTGGAAAAGATAATAAATTAAGATCCTAAGATAAATGAGGGGAAAGATTTACGTCTTTCAAGTAGAGGCCTGAAAACAGAAGTGTCTCACTGACATTCTGCAAAGACATCACATGATAATCCCCCCAAATTATTTAGTGCTGAGGATAACACTGCCACTGAACGATGAAGGAGTTTGCTGGCAGAAACACTGAAAGACTGACATCAATCAAAGTTAACTGCAGCGTCTTTGCTCATGCTGCGCACCCTGGAGGGCTGCCAAAGTGCGTCTCAGGTGCAACTGATGATGAGGCCATAGATGACTGTGATGATGACTGATGTGATGCTTGTGCCAATTTTGGCTTCTGAAGGCATCTTCAGTTTCTTTTCCCTTACCTTTTTTTTTTTTTTTTTTTTTTTTTTGTTCTTTTCTTTTAAAATCTAGCTTGTTCTTCTATTGTTCTTCTATTTATTAATTGGATCTTAACGAAGATGCCTACTTCATCTAATTAATTAGATAGATAGATTAGATAGATTAATAGATAGATAGATAGATAGATAGATAGATAGATAGATAGATAGATAGATGAATCTTACAGTTGAGGCTGGTATTGATAATATTCCCCGTTTCCCTCATCTGGCTGATCTGAACCCTGTCATCTCTTTTAACCACCCTATGCTTTATTTGGGAGGGTTAAGGAACCCAACTAGTTTTCTATCATGACATGAAAGGGAACAATATTTGGCTGGTGCAGAGGGAAAAAAGAAATAAGAAGCCCTTCCCCTGACCACTACCACCTGTAGAATTGATTCCAGTTGTTGCAAAACCATTCCTGTACAAAGGAAACAAACACTTTACATTACTCACATGGGTGTCACCAAACTGCTCATATTGCCCAGCATGCTCACAGTTATTTATGGCAGCTTATTAGTTTGTTCTTATCTCACTAGGTCGTGCTGAAGGTAAGAGGAAGTCCCCAACATTGAAGAGTGTTCATCGCCAAATGAAGCAAAAGGAAAGCCCATAAGAAGACCAGTACAGTATAAGCTTTATTGGGCTGAGACATACTTTTATAAATGGGTCCAGGCACAGCACTTGCAGTCTCTGTCTACAGCAAGACCTCTACATGTTTGTACACTCCACAACAGCAAAGTAAAGCTCTGTGGAAAATACAGATAGACTAAAGACAATTTATTTTTTCTATGTTGGGCATGAGAACAGTAATATAGTTGTTGCATTTCACTCTCTGCTCTTTAATATAATAGCAAATCATTGTCACATAATCCTGCCCCTTGTGTTTTAGTTCTCAATTTATTGTTAAACTGGATACCATGAAAAAAAAAAAAATCAATTTTTTTTAAGCTCTAAAATGTTTCTCTTGCCACCTTTAAACCACCTGTTGCAACCCCCCAAAAAAAGGCGGGGGGGAGGGGGCAGGAGGAGTTGATATAGCTTTAAATTGTCTCAAAAGTTTTTTGGTGGTGATGGAAGGTGTTAGGGACCAGGATCACTAGCAGCTTCTCTTCTATTATTATAATTACCTACCTGTTAAACCAGTTAAAGAAAAAACAGTTACTGTTAGCATGGGAATTAGCATGACTTGACTCCCTTTAAGACACATGGTGCAATTAACACGTGAATTTTTTGTTGCAAGGTATTTGAGAACTCAGAATTACTCTTTTGCTGCTTTGCATTTGGCTTGCACTCTCCATTAGACTTGGACATAACTGCATTTACAGGCTCATGTCTTTACGTATTGCTGTTGTTTTTTGTTGATGTTTATTATTATTGTTATTGTTATTATTATTATTATTATTATCCAGAAAGTTCTGTGAGACTGTACATTGGTCTTCTAGTACTTAAAAGGCCTACAGGAAAGCTGTGGAATGACTTTGTCAGGGAGTGTAGTGATAGGACAAGGGGTAATGCCTTCAATTTAAATGTAGAGTAGGTATAAGGAAGAAATTCTTTACTCTGAGGGTGGTGAGGTGCTGGAACAGGTTGCCCAGAGAAGTTGTCCCATTCCTGGAAGTGTTCAAGGCGAGGCTGGATGGGGCTTTAAGCAACCTGATATGGTGGAAATTGTCACTGCTTATGACGGGGATTGGAACGATATGATCTTTAAGGTTCCAAACCAAACCTTTCTAAGACTTTATGTCTGAAGGAGAAGCTGAATAAGGTACACAACAGCTCTTTAAAAAAAAAAAAAAAAGAGCTATGAGGTGAAGAGTGTCTAAATGGTACAATGAAATCTACAAGTACTTAGAGCAGTTTTTCTATAGCAGCTACAAACTCTCTCTCTTCTTGTGGATCAGCACCCCATAACACTGCTGCCTTCTGCAACAGTTGCTTATATAGCACAGCCTGCCACAAGCACACGGCTGCACCTAAACATGCTGACTTATAAATTAAAGTGATTTTCATTCATATTCATTACAGCTGAGGATCTCAGCCCTATTGTGAGCCAGGTTACAAAGACACGTAATTGGAGAGACCAAACTTATTACAAGAAGCCTAAATTCATTTAAATCTTTCTAGCCTCTTCTCTCTTCCACACACTATCTTCCTTGCTGTGTTTCACCAGCACCTGCCTTGTTCCATAAGTCAATTTACAAATACTGCAAAACATCTACTCATAAAAACAAACAGAGTGAATAAATTCATCTTCTTTGAGGTTTCATGTGTGCAAAACCTGGCACAAGGGGGAACAGAACTGCACAGCAAGTGGGTATAAGTGGATGTCAGCAACTGTCAAAACCCTTGATCTAAACAGATGCAAATATATTAGAAAATATGCCATAACATATAGGTTATGACTCTTCCTTTTCTATAAAAGGAGTCTTTACTTCCAATAGTTTGGGGAACTATTTATGTACCTACTCCAAGTGACATAGCCCTTTTTTTTAAACTTGGTACTTATGTCTTATGATTGAACTAAAACTCACAGAAAGTGACAGATGAAATTCTTGCAAGTGACACCGGCTTACACTAGGCAATCATTGCACATTGATGTTAGCTAAAATGAAACAATTTTGACATAAATATGCTTATCACCTGGAACAAATGAGTTTTTCATCTCTGAAGAGGAGCAGAGGTTGTATCTAAACAGTAAAGCCAAACAGAAAATTAGCTGGTGGGAAAATTTGGATCAGGATAAAAACAAATGAAATGGGTGAGGACCACTTGATGAATGGGTATGGATATTATAAAAGAAATGGTCTTTAAACACCAACTTACCAGTATACACTGGAGAATGAAAAAGAAGAGACCAGGAGCACAAGGAAAGGCTTAACAAAATTTCTTAGAATAAAACAGCATGCTCAGATTTTCTGGAAAAGCTGTGTGAATCTGTATGAATCCTAGGCACAGCTGGCTCATTCTAACATGTTTGAGGAGTGGTCCATGGCTGAGGATAAAATGAGGCATGAACGAGCAGGCAGGCATTTATCTTGTCTAGTTCTCTTCCTTTCTTATCAACTATCTTTTGTGTAGAATCCCCACAAAATTAGTATGTCTGTCCTTGGAAAAGTGACAGATAAACCCAGAAGGCTTCAGATCTGAGAAAGCATAAACTGGAAACCACTGGGAAACTGAAGTCCACACAAGTCTCTAGAGAGCAGTGTCATCAGACTGCAAATTCCTGCTTTTTTGGAAGCACAGTACTTCTGGAAAACGTGCCAGAAAGTCCAAGGCAAAAGACACCGCTGGAGCTCATGGCCTTGAAGGCACTCTGGCCTAGTTTGAGGGGAAAGCCAGCCCACACAGCAGCCTGAAGAAGGTCTCTTGCATGGCCTAATCAAGAGCTCACTCAGAGAGGCTAGCTCATATCTTAAAATATTTCTTTACACATTTTTTACAGGTGAAATTAACATGGACAAAAAATAGATGTGGATTACGCTGGAAGAAGCCACCAACATGGAAAAAAAAATAAGAAAGAGGAGCAAAAGAAAAGAACTAGGAGAAGATTGATGGACATAGAGAAATCTGAGGGATGGAAAAGAGAAGTTTTAGGAACTTTAGTGGCAGCAAGTGAGAAAAAATGTCCAAAACTGCTCTCTGATGGCATCAGAATACCCTGCAATCTTCCAAAGTCTTAGGTTGGCCTGGTTGTGCATGCCATCCCATTCAGTTGGCCACTGAGCAGGAGGCATCTGCCACCCCCCTATTCCAGTTACCACAGTTCACTCTCTTTTTTTGTATATAACCTAGAGAACATGACTTTTATTTAGGCTGTGAGCCATCTAAGTGAACAGAGATTTATTTTTTTTTTTTTGCTTTTCCAGTTACAGCTTTTGCTGTAGTTTGCAACTGCACATCACTACATTTCGGTCTTGGATTAAACTGATATTTCGTATGCTGAAGTAGTGTGGAATGACATTGTACCCATGTTTGCTATTTTTGCTGGATCAGACTATTTCTGTACACTCTTTTCTTTGAGTAATAAATCTAAATATAACTTTACTTTCGGTTCTTATAGTTGGCTGCACTTCTTACATGTTCCAAGACTTTTCATCTATCTACAATTATGAACTCCCTCAGAACAGTTACTAGGCAAAAAAAAAGAGCTCAGAAATAGCTAAAAACATTATGAGCATACCAACCATCCAAGGACATGAGTATGGATTTCTCTCCTTTGTTAAGATATGAATTGCCTTGAAATGTTCAGCGGCAACACAATCAAGCAGCAACAAAATGAAATTTGGCCAATAGGTGTATTTCTTTTTTTTTTTTTTTTTTTTTTTTTTCAGTGGATGGACAGCATCCCCAGTTACTTCGTTACTTCACCAGAAAATCACACTAAAAAATCCTTATTAAGTTACTCCCCTTGCCTTTAATAATGTTCAGAAATGACTGCTGTGTGAAACAAGAAAATGGACTGATACAAAATACTTCAAAAATAGTGCTATCACCATTGATTGTTTATGAGTTGTACAGTGATGATACAGAGCTTTCATCCAAACACAAGGTCCTCACTCTGTTTTCTTACATAATATTTTTGTCTTTCATTCCTGACACTGCTGAGTTACAGCTGAGCTCAAGACAAAGGATACAGAGCAGATTTCAAACATTCAATGCACAGGAGCATTTGCTTCCAAATTCCTGGGTCAACTCTTTATAGTGAGGGCCACTGGAAGAATTTACATTTCCTCACCTCTAGAAACCATGCGTTTATATAAATGGGACTTTGGCTCAAGTCCATCTCTGCATCTGCCATCTAACACAGGCAGTAAACTGTCCCCATGCTGTATACTTTTTCTTTCAAAACATCCCTTCTGGGTAGAAATAATATCACACACATACCTTTTCTTTCAATTATTAAAGTGGTGTTTTCCCTTGATCGGTAAGATTTTATAACTTACTTGGAGGCAAATGATTACAGCTCACACCTTTTTATTGCTCCAAAGCAAAAGAGAAAAGCAAGCTATAACTGATGTTAAATGCTAAAATGCAAAATCAGGATGGCAAATAAGTCAAACAAGAAGTTGGAGCCAACTTCTTGCCTTTCTTTCATAACTAGTCTGCCATATTAAACATTAATGCAGAAAAAAAATGTGCAAAATAAACTTTTCATATTTTACCTTCTATCATTGAAACCAGTTACACAGAAGACACAGAAACATAGGAGAGAATGCAAAGCTTCCGCCAAAAATTTCATCAGGGAAGTAGCCATTTCACCAGTAAATGAAGTCATAGATATTATGGTTGTGCAAATGTGGCTTACATTGCAATAAGCTTATATTATTATATTAATCAACACAATTAAAAACAGGTTCCAATTACAGTTTTAATACAAATACAAGTGCAAAGTATTGTTATTGTCGTTCCATCTGCTGATCTCAAAGTGCTTTGCACACACTAGAGAGCCAAGCCCCATAATTCAAAATGACATGTTGTTTCAGGAAGTCAAAGCCAGCTGCAATCCATGCTGCTTTTCTGGGTCAGGTACATCTTATATAGTCCTACACATCTGGCAGTAGTCCAATGATACTTGTTTGGGTGTTCACTGCAGAGTAGGACATTGTCTTTGTGGCTTAGATCAAGATTCAGAGAAATTCTTCAAGGGTAAATGACCATTTCCCTTAATAACAAAATCTCCTATCTATTTTGGGAAATATTTATATGATCCTCAAATCCACACTGCCCAAGCAACAGAGAGCAAACAATAGATAACTCTAGGTTGCAAGCTGCTTTTGGAAGAGGGAAATGGAGATAGAAATGGTTAGCAAACACAAATTTGAAAAGCAAAAAATAAATAAATAAATAAATAAATAAATCACTCATCTCTCTTAAAGGAAAGAAAGACTTGTTCCTATAGATAAGGAGATCTCATTTGGCCTTTGGCACTGCAAGTTAATATTTCCCTTTACTGAGATTCTTAGTGTACTCTGCTCGGTTCTAGTCCCTGAAGAGTACTGATAATTCCTGGATTGTTATTAACAAGAACCAAGCCCACTGACTCCTAAGGAAAACTAAGTACTTAATTTTTGAATACAAAATACCAATACAAGAGAGCTCAGATAGGGGTCCTTTGTATGTCTGTTTTGCAAACATCATCACATTATGGAGTGTAGAAGTTTTGTTCATAAACTCACAGGAGTTGTTCTTAAATTCTCTCTTCAAATTTCCTTTCCCAGAACAAGTGAAGAGAAGTTGAATAGAAGGTAAATATCATCACCAAATTTTTTATTCCATTCCTTACTGTTGTCATATATTCTGCTCATAAAACTTACATCTGCATGGATTTCATTTGGGCTGAACATGTGTCATGTTTTAAAAGTAACATTCAAAAGAGGCAAAATGACCTCATAATCTCAGTTTTTCCCACATAAAATAAGCCTCTAAGGCCTGTTACCAAATGCAAACTGCATTGGCCCTGTTGACAGGTAATCTGGGAAAAAGGTATACAAAAAAGTTTGGAAAAGCTCAGCCTGCTTTTTGACTTTCAGCTAGCCTAAGACATTTCTGATGGCTATGTATACATTTATGATTCATAGGGATGCAATGATACATAAGGACTGTTTCATTGTAACTGTTCCACAAGGGAGTACTTCTGGAACAGAAAAAAAAAAAAAAAAGTAAAAAGTATTTTTCCTTTTTCACAAGCCCATGGCTATTTGCACCTCTGTTCCCCATCAAACAATGTGATAAAAAGATATATAGACAAACCAAAAAAAGCTGTAGAGGTAAAACAGTTAATACTTCTGAATAGACAACTGCACCTACTGTGTCATAACCTGGACACAAATCTTCCTTCTAAGTATTTGATATTTATATATATATATATACACACACAAACACACACACAAAAAACAACAGAAACCACTCAGTTCACATGCTAGTTCAGATCTGTCTATGCTTACAAGCCTGAAAGGAACTGAAATGCATGAAAAGACAAATTTTCAAGAAACACAACTTGCAGCGTGTTTGCATTTTTGAACTAGGATACCATGTGTTACAAAAGCATATCACTAGCAGAGGTGCAAACTGAGGTTTATCTTTGTAAACTAGTCTGGTAATCTCATCCTTTTGGATGATCTTTTCATTTATCTTGTAGTTACAGAAAAAAAAAATAGTTGTTATATATAACTTATGTTCTGTGTGTGCAACATTTCTGAGAAAGTCAACAGTAGAATTCAAAGAGATGTAAAAACAGGAAGCTAACTGCAGAAGAAAACAGTAAGTCAACCAGCAAATGAAATAAGAGGAAAAGAGAAATGGGGTAGTCAGTTTTGCTCTGCCTCTGACACAGCCACACTACTACTGTCAGATTCTCTCCTCTTTATGAGGATTCATATTTTCACCTTCAAAAATGCTTATTTCCATGCTGATTCATACATGTTCAACACTCAGTATATGTATTCCTTCCATTTCTCCATTATTTATGTCTCTATTTCTATCTAGTCATTATTTCTAAATAAATTTATTTTGTCTTGACTTCCCTTAAAATTCTTAGAATGATTCCCACTGTGACTATTAGCACCTCAGTGCATGCTTTTCTTACCAACAATGTACAGAGTCTTCTCAATATGTAAATGGCACCACCTGGACAAGGACTCTTCACATTAAGTTCAAATCACAAGACTGAATTCTGTAAATTCTTCACATGCATAGTCCCTATTCAGAAGTCTCCCTCAGGTCAAAAGGTTCATAAGATCAGGTCTCCAGTTTGAATGTAATGCTTTTCCACCAAAAGCAGAAGGATTTGCATTTCTGTCCTGGCCCAGACAGGATGTCTCAGTGACATCTCCTACCCTATTTCTTTGAATGTAAAGTATAGATTTATTGAAAAAATATATGCTTTTCTTACCTGAGAAAAGGCATTTGAAAGTGCCACACAGAGATATATTCTAAATCCTCTGATGTGAAATTTCACTAAGATTTGTAAAATCTTAGTGAAGTCTCAAATTTCCATGAGACTAAGGCATAACTCAATATGACCCTAGTAGGATATCATTCTGAATTTACATCTTCTGAAACCACTGTGGGGGAAAGGTTGAATCAGTGTCATTCATCTAACTAAACTAATGGAATTTAAATGTTTATTTCCACAGAAAAGTACTAAGTACATTCATTTCAAATATCAGCAACAGCAAAGACACCATACAGTTTTAAAAGTGTGAGAGTATTTTAGTATTTTGATTAAAGGAACATTTGCAATATACAAAGCAATATAATCAAATGAGGAGAAAAAAGAAAATCTATGATAATTTCACATCATCAGCTGTCAGATAACTGTTTATTAAAATCAAATAAAGACATGGTATTGAGAGCATTATGATAAAGAAGGCAGACAGCCTTCCTTAGCTCTACCATTCTTCCAGCTATTTAACCAATTCAAGACATGTAAATCTACTGAACGATTTCTAGACATCTCTCTTTTCCATGTTGGAAGGATTTTGAAATGCTGGACCCTGAAATGGCAACTTTATGATTTATAGAAAATCTTCTACCTATTGGTTGTACTAATCAAAAATAAGTAACCTTCTAAACAGTTTCCAAAATAACTTTGGTTTTCACAAACAAGGACAGAAGGAAATCATCTCACAGAAAAGATTACCATACAGGAGTACTCACACACACACACACAAAACAAGCAAACAAACAAACAAACAAAAAAGCAGGTAGTTTGGAATAGTTTGGAAAACATTGATGAGTTTGGGAAGAATAAAATGAAGCTTATATTGTATAAAAGTAAAAATTCAAGCTCTGTTGAGCCAAAAAAAAAAAAAAAAAAAAGTGCAGGGAAGGAAATCAAGGGAGAAGAAGTGGGCCACTTAACCTGGAAGTTTAAAAAAAGGAGGAAAAACAAAGAATAGGAAAGAAGTGTGTCTTTTTCAGAACAAAGAAACATGAGCATGAAAAATGAAACATGGGGCATAATGAAGAATATAGATGAAAGAATGAACAGAGAAAAAAAAAAAAAAAAAAAAAACCACCTTAAAGGGATAGACAAAGAAAAACAAAGAAAAAAAAAAAAAGAGAGAGAGAGAGAGAGACTGTCTGGTGGAGCAAAGGTTCCTGAGTGAAACCAATGAATTTTTTTTTTCCATCTTTTAAAAAAGTTGATAATGTTTGGCAGAGGAGATGGAAACAGAGCAGGAGGTTTTAAAGGAAATTCAGAAATAGCAAAGAACTGAAAGGACAAAGGTCATGCTAGTTTAAGAGAGAAGAAAAATAAAGATATTGGTCAAGGGACAGAGAAATGGATAAGAAAAGAGAAAATCTTTTGTGGAATTGAAAACTCAGTGAAGGCATGGTGATACTAAAGTAGGGCAAAATCACTATGAAAGATGGAATAGTAAAAAGGTGCAAAAAAAAAAAAAAAAACTTTTAAATGGACTCCAAGGAAGAAACAAGAGAAAGGAACCATGAAGGAGAGGTCAGACAGGAGAGCTAAGAGTAGCTAACAAAATGAAAGAAAACAAGTTAAGAGGAACAGAAGAAAGTAAGCTGGTGAAAGATTGCAATAGGCAGAAAGTACAGCATTCAACTAAGAGTATGACTGAAGCCAGTATGGAAGATGACCCCAAGAGAAGCACATTTCAGAAATGAATGAAAATGCAGAGTTATCTGGAATTATATTCTGTTTATGATTTTTAACATTTATCACAGAATTGTAGAATCATTAAGTTTGGAAAAAGCCTCCAAGATCATATGTTCAAACCATCCCCCAACCACTATTATTAACCACCAAACCATGTCACTAAGTATCACATCCAACCTTTCCTTAAACACCCCCAGGGACCGTGAGTCTACCACCTCCCTGGGCAACCTGTTCCAATGCCTGTCTACTCTTTCTGAGAAGAAATGTTTTCTAATTTCCAACCTAAACCTCCTCTGGCACAACTTGAGGCCATTCCTTCTTGTCCTATCACTAGCTACCTGTGAGAAGAGGCCAACACCCAGGCCCTTCACCAGCTTCATAGCCATTCTCTGGACATGCTCCAGGGCCTTGAGGTCCTTTTTGTAGTGAGGAGCCCAAAGCTGAACACAGTGCTACGGATGCAGCCTCACCAGAGGACAAGGGGACAGTCACCTCTCTGGTCCTGCTAGTTACACTATTGCTGATGATTCCAGGATGCTGTTGGCCTTGTTGGCCACACTGCTGGTTCATGTTCAGGCAAGCATTGACCAACACCCCCAGATCCTTTTCCTCTGCACAGCTTTCCAGCCACTCTGCCCCAGGCCTGTAGAGTTGCATGGGGTTGTTGTGACCAAAGTGCAGGACCCAGCACTTAGCCATGTTGAACCTCGTCCCATTGGCCTCTGCCCATTGACTCACCCTGTCCAGGTCCCTCTGCAGGGCCTTCCTTTCCTCTGGCAGATGGACACTTCACCCCGATTTGGTGTTGTCTGCAAACTTATTGATGGAGCACTCAATTCCCTTGTCCAAGTCATCAATAAACATATTAAAGATGATGGGTCCCAACACCAACCTCTGGGGAGCACCACTCATGTCCAATTGCCAGATGAATTTCACTCCGTTCACCACCGCTCTCTGGGCCTGGCTGTCAAGCCAGTTTTTAACCTAGCAAAGAGCACACCTGTCCAAGCCATGGACTACCAGCTTCTCCAGGAGAATACTGTGGGAGACCAAAGATTTTGCAATTCTAGGTAGATTATATCAACAGCCTTTCCTTCATCCACCAGGCAGGCTATCTAGTCATAGAAGAAGATGGGGCTGGTCAGGCAGGACTTGCCTTTCATGAACCCATGCTGGCTGGGCCTGATCCCCTAGCTGTCTTGCACATGCTGTGTGATTGTACTCAAGATGATCTGTTCTGTAACCTTCCCTGGCACTGAGGTCAGGCTGAGAGGCCTGTAGTTCCCTGGATTCTCCTTACAACTCTTCTCATAGATGGGTATCACATTAGCAAGTCTCCAGTCACCTGAGTTCTCTCCATTTGACAACGACCACTGGTAGATGATGGAAAGAGGTTTAGCAATCACATCTGCCAGATCCCTCAGCGCCCTCAGGTGGATCCCGTCTGGCCCCATGGACTTGTGACAGTCCAGGTGGAGCAACAGGTCTCTAAATATTTCCATGTGAACCTGGGGGGGGGGGGGTAGGGGGTTCCCCTTCTGCTCCTTGTCCCAGATTTCCTGGTCAGGATGCTGAGTACCCTGAGGATAAGTGGTCTGACTAGTAAAGACAGATGTAAAGAAGGGATTGAGAACCTCCGCATTTTCTTTATCCTCAGTAGTCATGTTCCCCATCATGTCCAGTAAAGGATGAAGATTCCCCTTGGCCCTCCTCTTACTGTTAATATATTTGTAAAACCAACTTTTTTTATCTTTTACAATAGTGGCCAGGTTGAACTTGTGTTAGCATTTAGCCTTTTCAATTTTCTCCCAGCATATGCTGGCAACTTCCTCGTAATTTCCCTTAGTTTCTTGCCTCTTCTTCTACTGGTCATAAACTCTCTTTTTCTCCTGAATACACAGCAAAAGTTCCCCGTTCAGCCATGACGGTCTTCTTCCCCACTGTCTCATCTTGCAGCACACAGGGACAACCTGCTCCAGCACCTTTAAGACTTCCTTCTTGAGGAGTGCGCAGCCTTTCTGGACCCCTCTGCCCTTGGCTCACTAACCAGCTGTCTTCCACGTACTCCAGGAACCTCCTAGACTGCTTCCTCAGGGATGTATTGTATTTCCAGCATATGTCCAGGAAGTTAAAGTCCCCCATGAGAAAAAGAGCTGGTGATTGTGTGACTTCCACCAGTTTCTTACAGAACACCTTCATCTTGATTTTGCAGTCTGCAGCAGACCCCCACCAGGATGTCTGCCTTGTTGGCCATCTCCCTGATCCTTATCCACAGGGACTCTACCTTACAATTCCCAACCCTGAGCTCAACAACATCGAAACACTCTCTAATATAGAGAGCCACACCACTGTCCCTCCTTTGTTGCCTGTCCCTTCTGAAGAGCTAGTAGCCATCTAGTGCAGCACTCCAGTCTCGGGAGTGGACCCACCATGTTTCAGTGATGGCAACTAGTTCATAGTTTGCCTGCTGTACATTAGCTTCCAGCTCTTCCTGTTGGTTGCCTATCCTGAGTGCATTGGTGCAGATGCATTTCAATTGCACCATTGCCCTCACGCCCAACACTGGCATTGCTTCCCCAGGCTCATCTCTATCAAACCTCATTTCATCCCCACTCCCTTTGGTACCTAGTTTAAAGCCCTCTTGATGAGCCCTGCAAGCTCCTGCGCTTGCACCTCTTTCCCTCTTCAAGACAGGTGGGATCCATCTGCAGCCATCAGGCCAGGTGCCAAGAAAACCTCCCCAGGATCTAAAATACCAAAAACACACACACACAAAAAATCACAAAATTCCTGTGATGGCACCAGTCTCTCAGGTGTGCGTTTATCAGATGGGATTTCCAGGTCTGCTCAGTATCCCTCCCTGCCACTGAAAGGATAGAGGAAAATACCACCTTCACACCCACATCCACTAACCGCCCCAGTCTCCTGAAGTCCCTTTTGACACCCTTCAGGCTTCTCTCAGTGATTTCATTGCTGCCAGCCTGAATTATCACGCAGGGATAATAATCAGAAGGGAAAACCAGGCCAGAAATTTTCCTGGTAATGTCCCTGACACAGGCCCCAGGGAGGCAGTAGACTTCACTACAGGTAGGGTTTGGTCAACATATGGGGCCCTCTACTCCCCTCAGAAAGGAGTCGCCTGTGACAATTACCCTTCTTTCCTTCTTGGTGGAGGCAGTCTAGAGGCATCAACTTCCTTGCTCTAGACAACTTCCTGGGTGGACCTTCACCTGCATGCTCACCTACCTGTCCCTCAAGCTCCAGAGCCTATTGCGTAAGGGCACCTGCAAAGGTGAAGTAAGTACAGAGGGGAATTACCTGTGACGCCTTGCAGGGACTTGTTTCCATTCCTCCCCATCTCTTAGGCCCCCTGCCTCTGCCCAACAGTGACAGGGCAGGGAGTCCACCACTATTTGGGGTGTGTAACCCCAGTGCACTTTTCATGGGCATGGTAGGGAATTGCTCCACCAGTCTAATTTCATGGATTAAATGAAGCAACTCAAAAAAAAAAAAAAAAAAAAAAAAAAAATAGTAAACATATATACATTATGAGGATCTGTTTTCTTTGAAATACCACTCCTGTATTGAAAGACATGAACATGTGAAGAAATCTGTAAGACTACAAATGTTCATTACAGTCATACACTTTTTTTTTTGTATCAACTTTAATGATTCTATGATAATAGAAATCTCAGGTTTTAAAGACTATACAATAGGATATCACAGAAACATGGTCTGTATTTAAGTCAACCATTAAATCACATTCTTTTTGTGGCTCAAAGTAACTGGGATACAATCAAGATACTTTTTTTTATTTTTTAAACAGAGAAAAAAAATCACATACCAAGAATTCAATTGTGGCTGTGTCATAGGTTCTGCATAAAAAAAATGAACTAGATGTCGTACAAAAAGTACGCTTTCTTCACTTTTTTTTTTTTTTTTAATTTCTGGTGCAGAAATAAAGGCCAAAAGCAACAATTTGATGCTCTGTAACAAACAGCAAGCTGTATTACAATTCCAGTACCTGATGTCTTCAATTTGCAATGAAGCATTTCCAGAATAGTGACTGACTATTCCTGCATGGAGGATCTGTGCTTATTAGTTATTAACCACTTGTTCTTTACAGAATATCAGGTAAAAAAATAGAACTGTCTGGTCCTCAAACATAGCTGTTTTTCAATGCAGCAAGTGGTTTGCTTGTTTGTTTTCCTCCAGAAAAGGATACTATTTTGTTTTGTAACTGTGGTGTGGTTTTGCTGGACAGTTCCCCCATGGAAGAAACTACCACCATCAACAGAAAAGGTTCTGACATAACCTTGACTCATCCTGCTTCACTTAATCACAGCATCACTTAATGCTGTGAATTACCTTGTAAAACTCAAGGGAGGCCCGGGGTGAAGGTTTGCTCCCCCCAGTACTTTATGTTCTCATTCTATACAAGCCTCTTGGTTCGTTAGTCATTGGGTGCAAACATCAAAGATCCCAACTTGTTCGCTGTTAGACCACAAACAAGAGCTATTAAAAGAAAACGAAAGCTCTTAGTCTCTGACAAGCTTCTGAAAAGAGAGAATAATGGTATCTAAAGCAGATGTGAGTTACATCCCAAAGAAAATTGAATTAAATATTTCTGTAGTAATTTTTTTTTCCTTACTAGATTTGAGCCCAATCCTGCAAAGTACTGAATGCCTTATGCTCCTCAGTGAAGTCAGAGAGCACTGTGGGCCCTAAACACTATACAGCCACACTTGTAACTTAGAGATATTTCTGGATCATTCATAAAGGCTAAAAATGTCATTTTGGGGATGGGAAGTGGTGCTTTATCTCCTTCCTCAGACCTATTGGACTTCTAGAAAAGATAAATTGAAATAACTCAGTAATAGTTTTCCTGCAGTAAAGAATCATGAAAGACTTGGTTCTTTAGAGGCAATAGCTAGCTACATCATAAAAAATTACAGTTCAGGGACAAGATTTACATTTCAAGCACTTTGAATATTTCTTCAAAATGTGATGGCCTTTGGCAGACATCTGTGCTATTGTTACTGTCAGAGCTAAGTTGATCTGTAGTCTGTGATTTATGGTTCCTGGGACAAATATTTTGGATATGAGTTGAAAAATTAAGTCCCTATCTACAGCCAAAGTATCATAATTTGGGGAATGCTCAGGTTGGGCTATAGTCTCAGTCTCTTCTCTAGTCTTAGATATATGTGAAGTTACAGAAATTTACAGTGATGACAATCTGTCAATGTCTATAAGAGTGTAATGTATTGTGAAGTTACCTTGCTGCCTTTTTTAAAAAAATACAAATAGAAACTACTGACAGTCCCAGATAACTTTAAGGCAGGTGACTGGAAGAAAGGTTAAGCATTGCAACTTCGATAATCAACCTTCTTACATACTTTAAATCACTGAAAGAATGGAAACCAGTAAAGTAACAACTCTTGGTGCTATTAAACAAGCGAAAATATACATATATTTTTTTTTTGCTTCATTCTTTTAAAAAAATATATCTTTTTATCTCTACATCTATTTATGTATGGAACTTCTTGCCAGTAGAACATACCCACAGATAGAAATATGAGAACAATTTCATTATTCTATAACCCCAGCTCCTGTCTGATTGTAACATCCTTGTCTGCAGATTCAGCAAGTAAATTTGCAGTAGTCCTTCCTTTTGTGAGTTAATGCACTCACTTTCTTCAATTCATAGCTATATTGTCACCAAATTTATGCATATAATAGAAGAAAAAAAATAGCAGTCTCCACTATAATTAGTCTTTTCTCCCTCATTCTTCTTAATCAATCCAAAAAGACAGAAAAAGAAATACATCTGGCAAAATTGACATTTATGGTTTCCAGAGGAGAATAAGAGAACTAACAACAGAAAGCAAGAACGTATCCTCTATTTCTTAAGCTTTCAAATTCTTAAAGATGATTAAGAACAAGAGATAGTTGGGCAACATAGTGTAAAGTAATATCTCTTATCTGAGGCATTTTTCACCTTCAGCCTATCTTACGAGCACTGAGGGCAGGTATTGTGGTTGACCAACTGTATCGGTTGTCAGCACCTCAACAGGAGCACAAGAAGTGAAGAGCAAGGATAATAAAAGGTTTGTTACAAATGGCAACAGCCTATGGAACAGCAAAGCCTGCAGTGTGCAGATGGGGAAAGAGCTGGCGTCACAGAGACCTCTCCTTTCAGCTGTGCATACCTGCTGTGCACTTAAATCAACTCTATCACATCTCTGGTCCTCTGGGAGCTGCATTAGCTCACCACAACTGAATTATTAATGGTTTATTCTCCAAACCCCCACATCTCTCAGGCACAGGAGAAGAAAAAAAAAATAAATAATCTGCCATACTGAGTTGGGTAAAAGGTTTCTCCAGCCTACTCGCCCTGTTCCTACTGGTGGCCATACACAAACGCCTAGAGAAAATACATGAAGTCAAATCAACAAAGTATCATTCAATCCACCAACTTCCAATCTGCTTTTAAGAAGACAGTAAGGAGATACGTTATTTCTCCATCAACATTTCAGTTAACATTATTGGGTTGCTCTTAACTACCTCTTTATTACTTCTCCAAACCTGCATAAATAACTTTTTTTATTACGCAAAATGAAAGAAAAAAAAATCCCAATAACATTCTGTTTTTAAGGAGATGTTATCCACATGCACTGAAAAATCGGTGGAGGACTCAGAATATTCACACATGTAGCATCTGTCCTCTCAAAGGAAACAAAAGAGGAAACAGAACAAAAGTGACTGGTCAAACAAAGCAATGGACCAAGTAGCTGGACGTGATGACTCTCTTACTGCAGCTGCTTGTCATTGCCATCGCTAAAAACCCAATTACAGACAGCCATGCTGAGGAAAGTGAAGTTCCTGCACCAAATTCTGTCTAGATATCAAAGAGCAGAGCTCAAGTTACTTAGAAAATGTTTCTGTTCTTTCTAATTTGCCTCAAATCACAGCTCAGTTTTATTTTGGTAAACTTGCTGCCTGCTCTCTGTCCCCTTCTAGTGCCTCCTCCCTTCTCTTAACACTACAAGCTCTTTAGAAATGATGGATGACACCTGTGGTGATCATTCAAGGGCTTAAGTTTCTTGCAAAGGATCTGCTTTATTTTCTATTTGGTTTTAATTGGCTGTGCATAATAACAAAAGGGGCTTCATAGCCCCCTGCCCACAGTCTCTGCCTGAGAAGCTCAGCCCTTAAAGGCACAGTCCTCACTGCCACAGCATCTTCTGGAATCTTAAAAGAGTAACATTTAAAAATGTACAAAATAAACAAAATGGACAGATTTATATCAACCTCATAAGCACACAAACTCTGCTGTCTACATGTAGACACATGATAATTTATGGTTAGATATTGCAGTAAGTTATGTTTACAGTATGATATGGGCACTTACACCATCTGTTCACTGGCTTATCTGAGAAGAACCTATCTGTGAGAAACAGGCACCATTTTACGATGAGCATGTTAATTATCACTGAAAATTAAGTCTTTTGGGCCTTCTTTTCTTCCCTCTGTCCCTGGCTAAGATAGTTGCTTTAACTCAACTGTGTAGTTTAAATCAGCATAAGCCAATCTTAATGTCCCAAAATTGGTCCTGACAGCACTTCTGTGGCCATGCAGTGCAGTGGATTGGGAAACTGATCAAGGCTGAAATACACTCAGCTACATAGTGGAAAAATGAGGAAGAGAGAAAGGAGGAGAAAAAGAGAGAGAGGACGAGAGAAAGGAAGGAAGGAAGGAAGGAAGGAAGGAAGGAAGGAAGGAAGGAAGGAAGGAAGGAAGGAAGGAAGGAAGGAAGGAAGGAAGGAAGGAAGGAAGGAAGGAAGGAAGGAAGGAAGGAAGGAAGGAAGGAAGGAAGGGAGGAAGGGAGGAAGGGAGGAAGGGAGGAAGGGAGGAAGGGAGGAAGGGAGGAAGGGAGGAAGGGAGGAAGGGAGGAAGGGAGGAAGGAAGGAGAGACACCTCAAGGAGAAGGAAGAGGGAAAGAAGAAAATAGTCCTAATGGGAAGAAAGCAGTCTATTTTTCAAAACAGTGGTGAGTCACATCAGCTTAATTTATCTGTGGAATTACAATACCAGAGGATGCTGCTTCATATAATGTCCAATCCAACCTGACTGTGTGATGCTACCAAATATGATATTCTCCCTTGTCTCTTGCTGAATCTCATGAGTCTTTGGCCATGGCATACATCAGATCACGTTTATTGGTCCTACCTTCTCACCAGGTTGTACATTGTAGTTGTGCAGTGCCAGATCTGATACAAAGAACACGGAAAGGGGAAGGTGGTGTGTAGTGGGACAAAGGGCACTCAGCTCAGCCTGCAGTTAAATCAGAATAAAGATACAGATAAATACAGATAAAGATATGTATAAACTGCACTCAAAGGATGCAGAGGCAACAGATGAGTGTCTTACTCCAACGCTCTTTTCTCCCACTCACTCCTACTGATCGGACAAGGTTTGGAAAAAGATTTTGCTTCAGCTACACTGATTACCAGAGTTTGGAGCTCCCATCATGTTCAACTTCCACAGGAAAGGCTCACTTCTGTTTAAATAATTGAAAACAAAACTCCATTTTTTTGCTTGTTGGTTGGTTGTTAGAGCATAACTGGTATAGGATGAACAGGAAGAGTGAACACAACAATTTATCTTACCAACTGAACTTAAAAAACAAAACACAACAAAACACAACAAAACACACAAACAAAAGCATTTAATTAACCTAAGCTCCCTGAAATGCTGGCAGGAACATTACAGATAGGCTGGAAATACTCCTGGGAGCATACATCTGGTTGTACAAGGTCTTGGGGTACTCACTTTGTAACATCTATTGCCTCTCTGAGTAAACACTCAAATAAATATGGGGTTGGGTACCTCCTTCCTTTTTGGAACTTTCTACTGGTAAAGTATAACATTCTGTTTCCTACTTATTTATTTTTTGGTGATGAGATCTACATGCAAGCGATGAATATTGATGTCTTTTAACACCTTCTCTTCTTGGCCATGTGATTTCTCAGCCATGTTTCCACAAGAGAATGAATTATTAAAATATTGTAGACTGGCAAGCAAAATAGTTGAGCTAGTATACACTCACTCTGTGGACTCAAATTTGTATATATAAAAAAAAAAAAAAAAAAAAAAAAAAAAAGATTTAAAAGTTAACTTTGTTCTAGCAGAGTTTCTGCCAGATCATGTATCAGCAGTCCTCTTGTAGTCAGCAAGAAGCCAGAAACAATACTGTATAATGTACACTTTAATTTGACAGAATTTAGCTAATTTGACAGAAATGTAGTCATATACTCAGGTTTGATCCAGATGAAAATTGTAACAGGAGGTAATCTGGTGGTTTTCCAATCAGGTATTTCTGGATGTAGAACCCTAGTGCCAGAACAATAAAACTTACTAAATCCTCTTTTAATCCTCTACCTGAAGTTGCAGGGGATTTCTAGAAGCATGAATCATGGAACAGGGATTGTTTTCTCTTTTTAGTTTTGTGTAGTTTTTATAAGAAGCTCTCAACTCTCTCCTCAGTTCTGTGGTCTTGAATCTACTGACAATCTGTGGCTCAGCACAGTGTACCACTGCAAATTCCTTTCTATCCAAACATTTTATTCTCCTGTGCCTGCAGTGAGTAGAAGCTTAGCAGTGGAAATCTTCAGTTTAATTGTTTATTTTCAGAGGTACTGGTTCCCTTCAGTGTAAACAAAACTGCTTTTTGTGTAATTTGTTGCTAGAAACAATGTCCAAAATAATTTAATAGATACTTTAATTGCTTTCAAATTAATAGCCCAATCATCTCACATATTGCTCAACACTCTCAGAGAAAATCCTCTGGATTAATGGTGCTGTTGTTACTGTCTGTGTCTGTGGTGTGCTCCATATTCATACACCACAATGCTAATGCAAATAGCATTAATGCTGGATTCTATATCTGCGGTATATGTAACCTTCTCTCTTTCTTTACATATTTCTTGTGCAGCAATCTTTATGTTTTGCACTTTACTGGAATATCGACTACTTTCCATAATTTTCATCTGGATATGGGGCATCTCTTTCACAAATTGGAGGTATCTCTCAGTGTCTTACCAGCAGTCAGGAATGTTTGAAATCTGGTCTCCTGAAGGGACTCAGCACCCAAAATTTCAAAATAATTCCTCCTTATGTACAGAAATCATGAATGCTCCTGTTAATTTATCTCATGCTTGATGATCTCATTTAAAGTATTTAAAATTACACCATCCATATGTGTGTACATTTTCAACTTTCCAAGAAATATATAACTCTTGAAATAGACTAAATTTTCTCAGTATTATGTTCCACTTAAATAAATGATTAAAATCAGAATTATTGCACCCATTTACTGTCAGAAATTATGGGAACTTTTGTCTTCTTCCTTGTTGCTTCCATTTTTTTGAATGCAATCATAATTAATTGAATTACAACTTAACTGAATTACAACTTAAATCCTCTTGGTTATCCCCTTCACTCACAGAAAATTTAACATGTGAGGGGCTTTTAAACCTGCTTCCAGCTACTCAGTTCAGTTCTTTTCCCAGATTTTTCTTTCTTTCTTTCTTTATTTTTTATAATTTGTGATACATTCTGCTTTCAGTTTTCCCTAGTACCAGCAGTTTTTTTTTATTTTTTTTCCTGAATGTGTTTATTTGGTGCCTGGATTCAACTGAAAGTGCCCAATGAAGATAGATGAATTCTCTACCAGCCATTCATGTGCATGTACTTTTTCAATGATGCCTAAAAATAGCAGCCTGTTCTGCATTAGCTCTTACACTAAAATGAATCTGTATCAGTAGCCAATATTCAAAGCCATTCTGCTCAATAATTCTGATTAATCATGCTACCTCGACTGAAGAATATACACATATATATGTATGTACGTATAGATACATATATATATCCATAACAGAAAAGTTTTCTGTGAGAAGGTATGAAACAGGCACCAAGATGTGCCCTATAGAGAAATAGGGAGCAGAAGATAAAGGATGTGAAAAGGGATGTGATGAGAGGCATGGAACAAGGCCAAATCAGTTGACATTTTGAATATGATTGCATTGAATACCCAGCCAGCAAAACTGGACAGGAAATGTCATGAGAATATGCTTTCTTGTGCCATTTACAGTACTTCCTGCTTCCAGTCAGGACAGATACTTCACCAGAACAGGCTTTTTAGCTTTCTACCATGGAAAAAAAACAAGGAAGTACAAAAATTCACAAAAATAAAAACATTAAAAATCACACTGTGTTTTCAAACTTTTTAAAAGGACTGCTCCCACTACACGTGGACAAGACTTTGACTTTATTTAACCTTGTTTTCCTTTACTTTATCCACTTCCACAATGAAATATGGTGATCAGGAAAAAAGCTCATATGCAAATAACCTTTCTGACTTTGGTATGTTTGAATCTAAGGATTTGGTTCAGGTTAGGTAGAAACAACCTCTAGTCTGAATGCCGTTTGTTCTTCAATGTTTGAGGTGCCTGGAACTACACTTAAAGTCATCTCAACCCAACATATACATACAGAGAGATGACAAAACATTGGAACTTTAGAATGAGTCTAAATCCCAGGAAAACAAACAACCTAACAAACAAACATAAACACATATACACAAAGAAAACACAACAAACAAAACCAAACAACCATACTTTAGATGATGCAACAGTGTACAGGGTCTGGCTGAAATGGAGTTAAATTTCTTCACAGCAGCCTATATGGTATTGTGCTTTAGATCTGTGGCCAAAACAATGTTGATAATTCACCCGTGTTTTAGCTACTGCTGAGCAGTGCCTGTGCAGCATCAAGGCATTCCCTGTTTCTGACTCTGCCCCGTTGAGTAAGGAGGCTGGGGGTGTGCAAGAGGCTGGGAGAGGGTACAGCATGGACCAGTGACCCCAGCTGATGAAAGGGGTATCTCATGATAGATAACATCATGCTTAGCAATAAAAGACGTGTGCCTTCTTTGAAAGGTAGTCTTTGCTCAAAGGCAGGCTGGGCTCAGCAAGACTCGCTCACCCTTTAATAGTCCTATATGGCCAGTACGAAAGTCTAATGGCGAGTGGAGGCTAACAGTGGACTATCGAGGCCTGAATGAAGTCACGCCACCACTGAGTGCTGCAGTGCCAGACATGCTAGAACTTCAGTACGAACTAGAGTCAAAGGCAGCCAAGTGGTATGCCACAATTGATATTGCTAATGCATTTTTCTCCATCCCTTTAGCAGCAGCATGCAGGCCGCAGTTTGCTTTCACTTGGAGGGGCATCCAATACACCTGGAATCGGCTGCCCCAGGGGTGGGCTCTCGTTGAGAAGACGTCGGTCCTCCTCTCGAACACCGGCTGCGTGCGTTGAGGCCTTGCTTCAAGGACGTGGTCAATCATCGCTCATTTGTGGGAAGTAGAGAGTAATTTCTTTCCTCTGCACTTCCATATCGCTTTCATTTATTTTGTTTGTTTGTTTTCCTCCCTTTTTCCCCTTTCCCTTTTATTTCCCCTTAGTTAAATTGTTTAGTTCATGGTAGTCTTTATTTAATTATTATAATTATTTCCCTTTAATTAAATTATCCTTATCTCAACCCGTGAGTTGTTCTTTGCTTTACTTCTCCCCCTCCTTATCTAAAGGAGGGGGAGTGAGAGAGCGGTTGTGGGGTTTAGCTGCCCAGCACGGTAAAACCACCACAGTCCTTTTTGGCCTGCTTGTGGGAGGTGTTAAGTGAGTGCTGTTATGCTGTCATATCATTTTTTTTCCCCTTTATTTATTAAAATTCTTTATCCTGACCTATTATATCCTTCTCACATTTGCTCTTACGAGTCTCTCCTCCATCCGGATGTGAGGGAGTGAACGAGCAGCTGGCGAGTGCTTTGTTGTTGGCTAGGGTCAACCCACCACAAACAGTAAGGTACACATTTTTTCAAAGGGAAGAAATGAAAATAAAATAATTTCTGTGCTAACACTACAGAATGGAAGTAGAAATAAAATAGGAAGGACATTCTTCATTTTTCAAGCCAGGATATGCCAAAGGGGCATACTCTATGGCCACATTTATGAATGTAACAAACATCTGTCTCAGGTGCCACTTCTTTCTTAGTGGGCATTGGATTTGGATACCTTGATTGTGTTTCTAGTCTATAAAACTGCACATATGAGCAGAAGTTTTATCACACTGTTTGTGTCTCAACAACAAATTTTAAAAGAAGCCTATAAATCTTTTACTCCTCTATAGAAAATGCATCACCCAGACACTTAGTGTTACAACACTAAAAAGAGATGGGTAAGCGTGCTCTATTTTAAAGACAAAGAAGTCAAGAAAAAGACATGGGGTGATCAGTGCAAGGCCACAGAAAGTTGGTGTCAGGGTTAAGGCTGGTTGCCTTTCCTTCCTCTTAAACCCGCCTTCAGGTCTGTGAAGGACGTTTTGCTTCTGTCAACAGCTCATGTAGTTTTCTGTCTTTGTTTCCTTGGGAGTCCTGAGACAGCAGAACATATAGAGTACTCTACTTTTGAAACACCATTTGCTACAATTATGTTAAAAATACCAGCTGCTGATGAACCACTACCTCCGTCATGCATGACTGATAATACCAATTTGTGCACCTCAAAAAGGCCAGAGAGGTGCATACTTTAATTTTGTTTATTTATGCTTGCCAATTTAATCTTTAGTTTAATAATTCAACAATGGTTTCCCCTCTTTTTTTATTAGTCACTGGCCCTTTAAACTGAATGGCAATGATCATAAGAGTTTTTTTCATGTCTTTCATGTTATAGTAAAGAATTTGTAGATATTTTTTTCCCTAAGTCACTGTTGAATTTGACAGCAGGACTATTCATTGCAGAAATAGCTGCAATTAGAGCAATTATGCAGATCACACATCTTTCCAGTTTAATAATGTTTTTTTGTTTTGTTTTGTTTTGTTTTGTTTTTCCTTCTCTTACTGCAGCTTCCCTAAGTGAAAGAGGAGGATAAGCAAAGGCAGTCAGACAAGTGGACCACCTACTGACTAGGTTCCACCACGGAATTGGAGAATTTGTTAAATACCTTTGTGCTGGAGGAAATTCCTGCCGGGTGCTTTGCATCTCAGCTTGCCAAAGGTCATCATCACAACAGCACCCCATGCTCTGTTCCTGCTTCCCAGGCAGGAAGGGGATGGCACACTCTACAAACACTGATATACCTCTGTTCTCTGCAAAGTGGCTTAGGGTGGAAAACTGAACCAAACTGTGAAGCAGAGAGAAAACAGCACTGAGAATATCAAATATAGAGTAGCCTGCATTGCAAAAGTTGAAAAAGGAAAGCACTCTTCATCTTAGGCACCTGTTTATTTAGCTCCACCACAGAAATTAAAACCAGGTCACTAATGAAGACATGCAGTGCATGGTCTCCTTACTGAAAAAGCATACTGACTTACTGCAGGCTGACAGAGCATCTTTCAAAAATTTATCCTCAGTCACACCAGACACCTCTACACAGCCTGACCTTCAAAGCACTGTGTGAATGATGTAAGAAACTGCTGTCCTGCAAGGCACAGCTATGAGCATAATTCTTGTCCTCCAGACATAGAAATGTTTAAAAGGCTAGAAACCAGAAAACTGCCCTTAAATACTTAACTGAAAGGAAAATTAAGGTCTCTAACATTCATCTGTAAGATGGTTTATTGGCTTGGCAGCAATGCCTTTCTACTCCTGCTTTACTGATTTGCTATCAAGGAAATCTCTCAAGTTGTCTGTAAAGCAAATAGAAATATCAGGCTTCAAAATCATACAGGTAACTTTACAAACAAATAATTTACTGTGTAACATCTGCTAAACACACAAACATAATGGAGTCAGTCAATTGACCACTCCTAACAAAGGTCATGCAGTAACATGAAAAGAACTGTTGGAATATCAACAGTATTTTTTAATTCTAAACTTTCAAACCAAACATATGCTTGAAGGAAATATGATGGCACTGATATCTTCTCTTCCCTGGGAACAACTTGGTTTCATGTGAGTGCTCAGTTAGCAGTAAATATTTTACTTAAGTTTTTAAAACATTTTAAACAACAATTTGCTCTAATAAGAAAAAAAAAAAAAAAAAAAAAAAGAAAGAAAGAAAATGTCTTTTGAATATATGGATTTTTGCCTGCAGACATTCATAGAAGATATGTGTGTATGAAGATATGTATGAGTCTAAGCAGAATTGTGTTTAGCAATTGTTAGTTCTAATTGTGCAAAAATATATTTCTTACAAGTGTGAGCATGTTATGCAGACTTTTCCCCTCAATCACAGATAGGGATACATCTGCATCCAAATGTGGAAAGACTATTCTAATTATGAAGGTCTTACAATACGCTGCTGCACTCACGTTGTCAAAATCTCCAGCACAGTACAGCCCTTTTGTTTTTTCTTGCTGGAAGAAACAGATCCAAGAAGGTTCAAATTTCACTGCTCATTCTCCTTATGAGACTAGCAAGAAATGTGTAATATAGGCAGTTTTACATCTTCACAACCTGGGGACCCGTGTCTGACTTTTAAGAGAATTTGCAGCTAGTATAAAATAAAGCAACCATTATAAGATAAAGAAAAAAATTAAGGAGGTTTGCAGTAAAATCAATGAAGTTTAAAGGTCAGTCTTCAGTGTCTCCTTATTATGTGCTATGCAGACCAACTGCGCAAACAGCACAGGATTCACAGACAAATGCATTACACACATGTAGACTTTGTTAACTCAACCTGTGTCTGTGTATGGGCCTGATTTTAAAAGTCCTTAATAAAATGAGTCTCATTAATGTCAAACTGCTTGATTTGGGACCTGATTAAAAACCATTTGACATTAATGAGACTCATTTTATTATGGGCTTCCTAAAAGTTGGAGTTCAGATCTGCATTTTACTTGACCTGAGCAAAAGCCCATGTGAAATGCATAGAAACATGATTTTACCTTTAATTAGGCTCTATTAAGGGCTTCAAATGATTTAAACATTTATGCTACTTTGACATCCAATTAAGGACATCAGTTTACTGTTAACATTTGGGAAGGGTAGCGTAAGCTTTTAACTTGTCATTTCTAAAGTACAACAAGCACTTCATCTAATTCTAGCTTCTATCTATTCAGATAAATGGAATGAATAATGTTAGCTAGAACTTCCAACACATTATAACAACTAGAGGTTCAGCAGCAGCAGGAAAATATTAGTTATGTTTGCAATACATAGTCTCACACAGGCAAGCCTAGCAGGTATGAGAGGCTGCTCCTCTAATAAACACCACGTTATGAGATGATCCCACATTGCCCCTTGCTGTTTCCATGGCCTTCTTGACAATGCACACCGGTGAGAAGGGGCAAGGAGCAATGTCATACCACATATCAAATACGTCTTGTACTTACCTGCACTGTTGCACTGAGGTACTATACACTTGGTATAAACTCAGTATAATAACCTCTTTCTGTAAGTCACCATTTTCTCAAATTAGTTTCCCTGGCTGGTCCGGGGGCAGCAGAGCAGCATGGTCTTCTTAATAATGAGTTCATGGCAAAGCCAGAGCCCTGCCCAGATAATTTTAGTTTTTCATGGCAAATCCTGCTATATTTCTGAACATAACTGTTTGTCTGATTTTTTCTTAGTTTGTTTTATGAACACTTACAGGTGGTTTTCCAACATGTTATGCAACATGCTGTCTTTAAAAATCAGTTTTTTGAACATCTGGAAATAAAACTTTTGAATTAACAGTCACATTTTCATCATTTTCAGAGTCTGTCAGGCTTTGAGCTTTACTTTCTTGCCTTTCCAAGAATAAATCTGGTAATCTCTTCTGACTTTTATCAGGTCACTCCAACTTTCTGTGATATTCCTTGTGAATGGATTTCATTATGTAAGAACAAGTTTCCTTGAGACATTTAGTTGCTACAGCTGGCTTCCATGTGTTAACTTCTCATCCTGACAGTATCTCCGTGTGACACTAGAGATGAAAAGCTTTCCAGTTGTGTTATATTGTTTTCTTTGTTTATGTTGAAAGGTTTTCCGTTTGGTCCTCACCTGTGATATTACTGGTGTTGAACAAAGCGTGTTCTGTTGGAGGAGGAATTCTTGTTTTCCTAGCGCATGCAGCAGTGTTCAAGCATCATTTCCTGTAGCCAAAGAAACAGTAACAATATTACTCAGAAATGGTTGCATCATCTTTGTCATCTTGAGACCATTTCACAGCCAAGTTAACAAAATTTGTCTGTGCTTCCAGACATTCCAAATCAGGAATGAATACACATTGGGACGCAGCCCACAGATATTCAGCTGGCATTGTACAGTTGCGTGATCAGAGTCAGTGCCCTCACCCAATTATGCTGGAAACATACCATACTGATTCAGTGAGCTGGATTCAACTCTCTGTTACTCTAACGTAAAGCTGGAGTATTTCCTCTGATGACAACAGAGAGTGATAAACAGCTGCAAACCTGATCAGAAAATAGGCCAGAATTAGAGCTGAACAAGTAACTTGAAATATAAATTGCCTAAGCAAGTACAGGACACTGGCTTTAGGAGTCTGTTGCATGTCACTGGACTCCTCTGCTTCACTGGAATTAACAGGATTGAGAATACAGTCCCTTTTTCTTTTTATTCAATGTCTAACAACAACAACAACAAATATATATATATATTTAAATTGTCATATCTTATTCATTGTTTGAATACTGGGAGTGATTATGTTTGCTCTGGCTTTGTTTACTTTATTGGTGGATAGATGAAGTAAAAAGTGAACTAACTGACACAGGATATACCAAAATCCATCTGTGCTGGCAAGTTTTAACTGATCATGTAAATCAGAAGGCATTGTTTCTGTCTCTGATGCTACAAGTGTGACTCTGCTGGTCAGAAGGAGGTCTTGAGAAAGCCCAGTCTTTTTCCTCTCTCAGGGAAAGCTAGCATGAACATTTTAAGCTGTTTTCTCTCTGGGTCACACAGGCCGTGCCCAAGGCACCATTCCCAGAAATAAATAAATAAATAAATAAATAAGATTTATTTTCTGAGTAGAGCTTCATGTAACTTTTAAATGTCACATTCACATTGTGTTTGTATCTGTGATCACAATTATGTTGCATTCATGAGACTCTCATGAAAGGTTCACAGAAAATAATGAACTGGTGGACCGGATCTGAATGATAATCTATTCACTGTAGATATATGTCTTACATTGTGAATATTGAAGTTCAGGGCTACTGACCTTCAGAACTGACTAAAACAAATCCTTTCCTGCATCAAAACAAATCCTTCTTCAGCAAATAATTATGTGGTACATGTACACTGAGGAAGTAATTCTTCAGAATACAGGAAGGATAAAGCTTTCCAATGTGCAAACATCACTTCCAGGGTAGCTCTGCATCCATGCTCTTTTCTTTTTAATGATGATTCTGAAAGTTTTGTTGTTGATTTTGTTTTAACAGTTAACAATTAAAAATACAAATACCATATATTAAACTGGCCCCTGCACCATATTTATTTAATGGATTAATGTGCATTTTAAAGCATGGGGAAAACTGATGTAAATGCAAAAGGCCACAGAGAAGTGCCAGACTTTGAACAGGTATCTTGGCAAATGTTCTCACTTTCTTCATTTGCTCTGTAAATGCTCAGTTACTGAATTAAAAATTTAAAACCACAAATATTTGGCTCCGAGTTATCCAGCTGAGCAATCAACAAAGAACAGATAGAGGGGAGGTAAGACTGAGACAGAAGGGAAGAAAGAGTGCGAACAGGAATGGAAGAACTTGATGTAATTTAGAACCAGTGTTTTGTATTTCTTCCAGAATGAGTGAAACCTTTCCGGGAGCAATCTAATTTCCTCATGAACTGTGGGAGTTTAATTTCCTAACAGAAGAGAAAGGTGGCAAAAACTGTCTTTTGCATCACGCACAATATAAATCCTGACCAAAATCACTTTCATTTTTAAAAACAGTTAAGCCCTCAAGAAAATGTACTTTATTGTCAGTATCACATCATTTACAAAGCTGGGGCATTTAACAGCAAGGAAATGAATACTTAGGGAGATTGTAAATCATATATTGCCCACATAGTAAAGTTGCATAGTATTCTTATCAGTTATAATAAAATGTCTATTTTGGCCTTAGCTATGACCAGGGGCTTAACTTTCCTAACTCTCATTTTGGTAATTAATTATTTTATTTTATTAATTCCTTCTTCCGTTATTTCCTTATCTTTTCTCTTTACTGTTTCCTTCTCTCTTGCTATATAATAAAATATAGCAGAAACTAAAATCCCACAAAAATGATTTGCAGACAAATGTTTAAGAACTTGGCTAGACTTAAGATTCAGATGATGCTTTTGGCTATAAACATGTTTGTTTCCTTCATTAGTTATTATTCTCCAGCAATGACCTTTCAGACTATAAATGCACAGCTGAGGACAAATGGACACATAGGAGATTAACAGTCATATGCAATATTCCCAGAACCTTCTGGGATAAATGAGTAGTCCAAATTACTGAGCAGTTAACTCACCTAGATTCCTGTTTTCCTTTCATGGGTTGCTTCCTCCAGTACTAGGTTACGCATTACTGTGTTGAAGACTCACCACTGGGGTAACTTATAATTCAGAGCTGCCATTTATCGCTCCTGCAGGACTCTGTACTTTGAACATGGACAACCTGTTCCGGAGCATTAGGCTCTTATCTATCACAAAGATATGATACCTCAAGTATCTCTCAGCAATACTGTATGAGATACAATAGAACATCATGGTCATTATCATTGATGAAAAATATAGCTTTTGTTTTTCATGATAAACACAGTCGAGCACAGAGAATAACATCCTGAAAGTAGGACACAGAGAACAGCTGTCTTGGTAAGAATGAAGTAGAGAAACGATGAGATGGACAAAGAGGAGAGAAAATCTTCACAACAGCAGAAAGATGAGCAAAGAAGAAAAGGCAGATGGGCTGAAGAAAGGACCAAAGACTATTTAAAGAAAAGGATGTGAAAGAGAATTTGGGAAAGGAAAGAGCTCTCATCCATGGATTACTTTGTCCTTTGTGCCAAATCAAAGAACACCAAAGAGGCTCTGACAGAAACTGTCAGAGCACCTCCGTCTTCAGCATATGGAGCACAGAGTTGTCTGCAGATAAGTGCAACTTCTGCATCCATTATCACAGAAATGCCAGAATTGTCTCCTTAAGGAATCCATATAGCAAAATGATTATCTGAGGTAAGTGAACAGTGTCATCACCTTGAGAAAAACACTGCACTCCCAGCATTTCTCTTTGTAGCTGGGCTATTCTTAATGGGAGCCTGCATTTCTGTCCTCCACCTCCTCTTCCAGACTTCAAATCCGATAGGACTTATCAGAGAGAGATGAATCATTTCCCAATTTTGTTTAAAAATAAATAATGAATTTATTCTTTCAAAAACTTTCATTTTTGCATTCTTGGCATTGGCTTGACAACTACTATGCAACAGGGAAGAGAATATTCAGTTCTATATGTGGTCACAGTACCCTTCTATTTCAGTAAACCATTCGGCTTCTTCACTAGTCAAGAGCAAGAAAGTTTCTGAACAGTATCTTAAGACAAAAGGATGTTTCACAGCTGCGACCTTCCACTTCCTGAAGACAGAATTATTGCAGGATTAATTCAGGATTATTCAACCACAGTAACTAGAGGTTATGTGTCTTAAGATACCTGTACCCAACTTCTTTCTTGTCTGGAACACAGAGTGTGCAAAAACTTGCCATACCTCAAAATGATAGATTTGTGATCTTTCTGTTTCCTTCCCCATTAATACATTCAACACTTTGAAGATGTATCTCTTGACAGACACAGATTTTAGTAAAGAAGCTCTTTTTATTTCAAGGCCCAGCAATTGTACTGAAGTTCTATGCAAAGAAATGTCAGGAATATAATTCACAGGAGTTTTACCAGGACTAGTGGAGAGTCCCAAGTTGAAAGAGATGCTCTAAAACTAGTATTTCTACACATTAGTTAGTGGAAAAGGTGCTCAGATTCTTTTACAGATTAAAGACATGACTTCTTCAAGCAACAAGAAGAGGGCAATGAAGATTAAGTATAATCCCTCCATCATCATGTACTTAGTTTTTTAGGCATGAATATGAATATCATGACAAGATGAGTCTCATGGAAGCACTTGAACAAAGAAAAAGGAGCAAGAACTAAGCAAACAATCCCACACTGAAAGAAGGTACCAGATATTTATGTGAAGCAGCTAATGCCATCTCTCCTGGTGAGGGGTCTATGATAGTGGGGTTCAGACACAAACAGAGCCAGCCCAACTAGAGCTCTGGAAATGAGGGTAGGCCATCCTGCAAGACACAGGAAATACTATGTTTCTCTCTTCAATTAAGGACAAATACCTACTGGTTTTTTTATAATGTTTCCAGTTTGAACATTGGAGTAGATCTTCACTTGCCACTGGACCACTCTTTTTAACAGGAATATGACCTCTGACATACAATAACAACAACATATTGATCTAAGAAAAGAACAGTGAAATGAATTATGCTTTTTGACTTGCTGCTTTCTATGATGGAATGATAAGAGAAAAATTCTCTATCTATCTACAGTACAGCTGAGTCAGTGTAACAGATAAGTGTTGCCATAATAATTCTGACTCAGGGAAAGATTGAGAAACAAGTTAACTGGAATGTTAACTCAAATGAACTTGGTTTAAAAACAAAGCAAAACAAAAAAAATCATAATGAACTTCTTCCATGTGGATGAATTCTCCCAGATTAGTCACTTCAGATAAACGCTCTTTCCACCACTAAATGAAAGGGGCTCAAGGTAACTTCCACAGATAGAATTCAGAGCCTCACATTATAAGTGTCACTTTGATGGTTATTTTTTGCATGTACTTGTGATCCTAAACTTCAAACTTTACAGTACGATGAGGAGATGGAAAGGGAAAATATGTAGTTCTGAGAAGAACTCCAGATTTCATGTCACAGGATGCTGGATCAAGCCACTTGAAAAAGATTCCTTCCTTCCACTATCCTTTCTTTCTTTCTCTCCATGCCTTAGCCATTTATCCTAACTATGCACTATGGTTTCCCAGAAAAGCTAGTAAAGCTGTTTGCACTGCCAACGAGATATCTGAATTAAACAAAACAACACCAAAAAAAAAAAAAAAAAAGAGGAAAAAAAAAAGAATGATGTAAGTTTTGTTAACATGATTTTAATGATACAGTTTAGATTTCAGCCCAAAGAGGGCTGCACAAATGGGAAGATGGCAAACGTAAGTGTGCTGGCACAGGCATGAGTACAGGCATTTGGACTTTCTTCAGATAGTTTTTCTACTTTTCAAAGTATGCCTGCCAGTAAGGTCAGAACTAGAATGAGGTGGGAGCCAAACCATCAAAAAGACAATAAACACAGTCAAAGAAGGAAAGGTAGCAGAAAGCATGGGGTGAACAGAATGGAAAAATATGCAATGCAGCCTTATTCATAAAAATAAAATGAAATCCATATGGTAATTGAATAAAGAAGGTCTCTGCTGATCACGTAACAGCATCAGTCCAACCATCACTGATCAGCAAAAGCCCAGACTCATGCCTATTCCAATGTCAAGACCCAAATTCTCTTTTCTCACTACTAACAGACAGCATCTCACTTATGTCCCCAAGTAGGAACCCAGCCTTTATTTTCTTTCCTGAAACACTGAACTTGTGACATTAAATTGCTCAGGGAAATGCAAGGTATGGGTTAGAGCACACCCTGTGCAGAGAACTCCTCTGCAAATCCCCTTCCCAATTTCTTTCTGTCCCTTTCTCCTGTCCCAGACTCTTTATCTTCACCCTCTGTTCCTCGTCTCATCTACATTCAGGGCAGGAGGCTTTCCTCCTCTGCATTGCCATAAGGGTCATTAAAGACTGCTGTCTGTTACTGTGCTCACTCCCACACTGACCGAGAAGGAATGGGAATAGCAACTGCTCCATAAAAACTATGCTTTACTGTGGACTGCACAGACCCTACAGCCTACACACCAGGAATGGTGAGGGTGATAAACTTGAGGTATTGGCTCCTGAACTCAGAAAAGTGTCTAACATACTGGTGAAAACCGTCACTTAGAATTTGGCCATACATTGGTGGCTTTTCATGAGAACAGTGATGTACTCAAAACAGGGATCACATCCTGTTTCAAAATATAAGGAGACAGGTATTTGCCAAGGAAAAGCTGCTAGTATCATTACATCATGTGCAAATGCAGTGTTTTATGTAAACAACTATTATTCTTTTTAAAACAGCCGAAGTTAAAAGTAAATAAAATCAAGGGCAACCCTGAAGCATGGAAAACTGCAGATCAAACAACTGACTATCAGCAAATTGGATCATGTGATGGCTAGTGTCAAGTGACCCAGCTGCACTGTTAGTGAAACCAGTTATGGCTGAAAACAAGGAAATCTTAATGCACTTTTAGATTCCAAAAGTATCCCTGTTTCTAAGGCAAACTCTAAATCACTCTGTGACACAATCTCTACCCCTTGAAGATTTCTACTCTCTTCTCTGAAGAGTATTTTCATCTACAATGCTCTGTGATCTCTCACTCCGAAATCTGATGAATGTTTACCCCCAGTTCCTTCTGAACTAGTTCTCTGTTCTGTAACGTCTTCAGGAGCCAGCATGTCGGCTTGCAGAACTTCTTGGAGGACTTTGGGCTGTCCCTTGCTTTGAATGGTGTTTTCCATCTTAATTATGACCTGAGGGTGACTAACACATCTCTGGAGCACTGATCTGTGAAACTCAAACAGAAAAATGTTGGAAAGTAATAATACACCGTATTATGACCAATGTGCAGATGCTCCCACATTTGGGTTGCCAGCTGCTTCAGGAGGCTCAGCAAAGAGGGCCCTGCTCATATAGAAAGTGTATCTGAGGACTATGTCACTCCTTCAAAGGCTTTTTTAAGGTATAGCATAACTTTGTCAAACTTTTTGTTAGGCTATACCATTCAAAGCAGCATCGTGAAGAGATGCTTGGACCCATTTGTTCTCAGGAAAATAATGGTGTTTTTATCAAGTCTATCAACTCCTAACAACTTTGGTGCTGGTGTATGAGATACTCTGTCACATAAAACTGGAAGTAGATACTGGAACGATAGAAAGGCTTTATTTTTTTGCTTATAGTTTGTGCCTCTTGTACCAGACAAAAAAAGAAAAAAAATAAGAAAAAAAAAAAAAAAAAAAAAAGGCAAGCAGATCTATGCCAGGAAACAAGGCATCAAAGCAATTTCACAATTTTCATAAATTTCAACAAAATTCACAGGGAAAAATCAGAAAATAGATTTTTAGTGTATAATTTTAAAATAAAACATACAAAATCTGAAAAATGTCCAGGTTTTGTGATCCACAGATTGCTTCATGCTTAGTAAGATGGCTATTCGTGATTAAATACACTTTAAACACTTGAGATACAGGAAGAGAACTGACTTGTATATATTGCCATTGAACCAATCAATAAGGAGGGCTAATTGCTAGAGGATATTTAATGTCATATTCAATAAACATATATTTATATTTGCTGCAAGATGTAACAGTATGGGCCTAACACTGCTGCTACTGAATCTAATGAATGTTGTGCTAGAAGCATGATTCGTAAAACAAAGGCCATTACCTTTGAAATCCTGGGGAACATATGTCCCAGGTCTTGAGAACTATAAGGTCTTGAAAATGTCAAGGTCTTGAAACTATTAACAGGAGTAAATAGGATGTTGTAATACATTAAACAAATGATAATGCAAACTACAGGAAAACATACTAACAAGGAAAAGCTAGCAAGAACTGGCAAATTAATTTTGCATACTTGGAATAAACGGGAAAGCAGAAAATGAGTTTTCCCATTTTCTCCCCTTTAAAAGAAATTAGAAGACATGATAGGAGGTTTTTTATTCTGGAAAAGGAGGCTCAGGGGCAACCTTCAACAAGGTCTCCCTAGAACTACATGAAAGGAAGGTGTGGGGAGCTGGGGATTGGCCTCTTCTCACAGGTAACTAGTGATAGGACTAGAGGGAATGGCCTCGAGTTGCACCAGGGGATGTTCAGGTTGGCAATGAGGAGACATTTCTTGTCAGAAAGAGCAGTCAGGCACTGGAATGGGTTGCCCAGGAAGGTGGTGGAGTCACCATCCCTGGGGGTGTTCAAGGAAAGGTTGGACGTAGTGCTTAGGGACTTGGTTTAGTAGGTGACATTGGTAGTAGGGTGATGGTTGAAACAAATGATCTTGGAGGTCTTTTCCAACCTCAGTGATTCTATGAAAATGATCTTACAGCCAGTAACAGTTTAAAGTGGAACGCATGGTATTGGTTGTTTGTCTTTTATTTCTACTTTATTAGGAAAACAACGTTTTTGAAGGTAGGGGCACAGGTCTTTGGGGAGGGGAAAAGGCACACCATGATACTGTATGATTTTCTGCAAAACATGTAAGTTTTCACATTTCAGGACCCGGTGATAAGGAGAACGATGGCTGCCTTTGTAGAACACCTTAGGCTCCTCAGAGAAAACAAAAACCAGAGGGACCCACCAATACCTCAAAAGGCTACTGGCACTCTTCACGTTCTAAACCCTTCACAAACGGCAGCGAGCCCTCACAGCAGGTCTGTCAGCGCCGCATTTCACCAAGACTCGCTCTAACTTTCCAGCAACAAAGAGACCCGTGGGTGGCTCCGAGCCGCCGCGGCGGCGGCTCCCCGGCTCGGCCCGACAACCCACACAGCCCGGGCCGGTGCAGACGTGGCTTCCTCACACCCCACCCCACCCCACCGGCCTGCG